>NW_022589711.1:47057704-47473217 GCF_004348235.1 Phoca vitulina
ACACACACACACACACACACACACACACACACACACACACCGTGCATTGAAAAAGTACTAGAAGAAAATACAACACCAAACTGCTAAGGGTTTGGAGGTGCAAAGGCAAATTTTCACATTTTATTCAGCAACTTAGAATAACTTGTTGCCTCTGAACATGAGTTTCCTTTTATGTAAAATAGAGATAATAGTCACCTTACAGAGTTCTTTTTTAAAAATTGAGATATAATTCACTCACCACAAAATTCACCCAAATTAAATTTTAAAGTGTATAATTCAGTTTCTTAATACATTCACAAAGTTGTGCTGCCATCACCACCGTCTAATGCAGAACATTGCATCACCCCATAAGGAAGCCCTATACCCATTAGCACTCACGCCCTACTCCCCCTTCCTTCCAATCCCTGGTGGCCACTAATCTACTCTCTGCCCCTCTGGATTTGGCTATTCTGACGTTTCATATAAATGGAATCATATATTATTTTCAAGGCTTATCCATGTTATACCATGTAACAGTACTTTATTCCTTTTTATGGCTAAATAATAGTCCATGGAATGAGTGTATCACAATATGTTTATCCATTCATCAGTTGACAGACTTTTGGACTGTTTCCATCCTTTTGCTACTATGAATATTGTTGCTATGAACATGCCCATACAAGTTTTGTTGTGGGCATGTGTTTTCATTCCTCTTGGATATATATCTAGGCATCAAATTGCTGAGTCATATGGTAACTCTATGTTTAACTTTTTGAGGAATTGCCAAATTCTTTCCTTTTTTTTTTAAGATTTATTTATTTATTTATTTTTAGATTTTATTTATTTGACAGAGAGACACAGCAAGAGAGGGAACACAAACAGGGGGAGTGGGAGAGGGAGAAGCAGGCTTCCTGCGGAGCAGGGAGCCCGATGCGGGACTCGATCCCAGGACCCTGGGACCATGACCTGAGCCGAAGGCAGACGCTTAACGACTGAGCCACCCAGGCGCCCCTAAGATTTATTTATTTATTTGAGAGAGAGAGGGAGAGAGCATGAGCAGGGGAGGGGCACAGGGAGAGAGAGAGAGAGAGAGAGACGTGAGCAGACTCTGCTGAGCGCAGAGCCCCACACAGGGCTCGATCTTATGACCCTGATATCAATCTCATTCCCCTGCACCACCCAGGCATCCCTTGCCAAATTCTTTTCCATAGCAGCAGCACTATTCTACACTCCCATCAACAATGGATGAGGGTTCCAATTGTTCCACATCTTTGTCTACATTTGGTATTGTTGGTCTTTTTGAATCACAGCCATTCTAGTGGGTGTGATGTGGTATCTCAGCGTGGTTTTGATTTGCATGTCTCTGACAGCTAATGATGTTGAGCATCTTTTCACATGCTTATTTTCCATTTGCGTATCTTCTTTGGAGAAGTGTGTATTTCCTTTGCCCATTTTAAAATCAGATTACTTGTCTTTTTATTGTTACTGGGTATTATATATACTGGATATATGCTGGATATTAATCCCTTATCAGATATGTGAGTTGCAAATATGTTCTCCCATTCAGGGATCATCTTTTCACTTTCCTGATAGTGTCCTTTGAAGCACAAAAGCTTTTCATTTTGATGAAATCCAAATTATCTATTCTTTAAATTGCTTGTGCATTGGTGTCATAGTTTGAAAAAACAATGCCTAATGTAAGGTCACAAGGATATTCCTATGTTTTCTAAGAGTTTTAGCTCTAAAACTGTATGTTTTAGCTCTTACATTTAGGTTGTTGATCCATTTTAATTTTAATTTATTTTATTTTTTTTAAAGATTTTATTTATTTATTTGACAGAGAGAGCGAGAGAGCACAAGCAGGGGGAGCAGTGGAGGGAGAGGGAGAAGCAGGCTCCCTGCCAAGCAGGGAGCCCAATGCGGGGCTCGATCCCAGGACCCTGAGATTATGACCTGAGCTGAAGGCAGACGCTTAACCATCTGAGCCACCCAGGTGCCCCTTGAGTTAATTTTTAAATGTGGTGATAGGTCACAGAGTTCTTATGATAGTTCTACAAAATGAATATTGCATACCACGAGGCATATAGTAAGCTGTCAATGACTGGCAGCTAGTATTATTATTGTATGATTTGTTTTGAGAAACCACCAAACACACAATAGTTATTGAACAAAATGCAAAGAAAGATCAATCTTCTTTTTGAGGAAAAAAACATAATCACTCACACTGATTGCCCACCTTATTCCCCATCTTTAGCAACTACTAGTTGTTTCTAAAAGATGAAGACTTGCCTTAAATAGAGATTTCCAAGCAGAGGCAGTTCTCAAGGGCAGCCCCAGCACCATCCTAGAGATTGGGGTACCTCTGGCACACGCATAACCCTTCTCAGGGTGACTGCATAAGGAGGAAAACGTGCATTTTGACATAAACGTTTGTCATGAAACTTTACAGTTTCATTCTTGTGTGTCTATGTCCATGGGCACGTGTATTTCTTCACATGAGCTTTCTGTCAAATTAATTAACTTCTGAGGATTCACCTACGGCCCAAATGCTCCAGTTAAGTCTGGGGCCCAGCTACCCAAATATGCCAAATGTCTTCTCTGAATCTTCTTGTATTCCCCGTGGCTCCCCATGGGTCTTTCTTTGGGACAGTCTCGCTGAAAGCTCAGTATTTTTGATGGGAGGCTAGGGTGGGATAGGGGAAGCTTTGCCCCCAGGGTACCTTTGGCAATGTCTGGAGATAGTGTGGGTGTCACAACCATGGGGGTACTACTAGTGGGCAGAGACCAGGGAGGCTGCTACACATTCCACAACGCACAGAGCAGCCCCCCCCAACCAAAAACTCATCCAGCTCCAAATGTCAGTTGTGCCAAGGTTGAGAAGCCCTAACTAGAAATCTGAGAGTTGATTATGCCTACACCTTGGACTAGGGCAGCAAGATGTGATGGTTTCTGGAATCAGACACACCTGGGTTCAAACCTCAGCTCTCCCACGTAGCACCTCGATGACCTTAAACAAGTTCCTTAACCTCTTTGAGCCTTAGTTTCCTAATCTAATAACACATCTGATATATACAACGATCATCTAACATATAGTTAAAATTATCTAATATATATAACGTATGGCATAGTGACTGGCACATATTAAATATTCAAATATTAGCTCACATTAACATGGGTGATGATATCTTAATAAAAATAATGCCTTAGGGTTTTTTTAAAGTCAGGCTTTTTGAGTTAATGTGCATAGAATAAAATCATCCTTTTCCAATGTACAGTTCAATGAGTTTTGACAAATGTCCACAACTGTGTAACCACAAAGAATCAGGGTATCAGTTTCATCATGCCCCAAAACTCCTTCATACCCTTTTATAGAAAAAATCCCCACCATATTGATCTACTTTCTGTCCTTTTTTTTTTTGTCTCTTTCAAAATGTCACGTAAATGGAATCACAGAGCGTGTAGCCTTTGAATCTGGCTTCTTTACTTCCATAATGCTTCTGTGATTCTACTCTGATTTTGCATGCATCGGTAGCCTTGTTCTTTTTTTATTGCTGAGTAGTATTCCATAGTTTAATTGTGCCACAGTTTATTCATTTACCAGTCGACAGCCTTTTGGTTGTTTCCAGTTTTTTGGCTATCATGAATAAAGCTGTTACAAACATTAGCATAAAGGTCTTTGTGTGCACAGGTGCTTTTATTTCTCTTGGAATAAACCCATTTAACACCAGGAGTGAGATTTCTGGGTGCCATGGTGAATGTACGTTTAACTTGGTGAGAAATCGCCAAACTGTTTTCCAAAGTGTGTACCACGTCGCATCGCTGATCTGCAACCTCCACAACCTAGCTAGCACTCGGTGTTTTCGGGGTTTTTTTGTTGTTGTTGTTGTTTTGTAATTTAATTTTTGTCATCCTAGAAAGTAGGAGTTGGCATCATGGTTTTAATTTGCATTTTTCCTGATAACTAATGATATTGAGTTCCTTTGTTTTGATTTCATTTTACAACATACAGATCATTTTGGATGCTTTAAATCTCACAAAAACTGTATTAGGTAGGTAGAAATAAAACAGCATGTTCATCCTGAGGAGAACTAAATGTATGCCTTCTCTCCACCGCGCCATCTCCAAAGTGACTGCTTCCTCATTTCCCATAAGAAAAGAAATGTCTGGTTTTGGATACTCTCTAGCAACCTCAAGCTGCGGCCAATCTGCGTCATCCTCACTGTGTAATTAGAGGCTAGGTGCCCACGTGTCTCATTTTTAGGATCCTGTGGGCTACACTTGGCCCAGATTAGGTTATACTTTAGGCATTTTGCTGCATATCTCTTCTTTCTCCCTCACTGTTCCATTTCTCAGAAGGCACTTCAAAGAACAAACAGGTCTGGGTTGGAGTGAATGGAGAGTCTCGCTCTCTGTGGATGGTGGAGTGATAGAGACCTCCATCAAGCACGCTCTGTAAGCAGGAAAGCAAAGAAAAACAAAACCCACCAGGCCACGCCCACGATGGCACAGAGTCCTGGCCTCAGACCCAGCAAGAACGAGTTGCCTTGTGTACTAAGATCATGGGTCTGTGGGGACTCTGCTCGTGTCCCTGAGTGGACATTGGCGTGCTCACGGTGTCTGAGAACCCATCACCCCCTTCTAGTTATGGTTGGCCAGAGAAAACACAAGATCTGTAGCTAAATTTGAATTTCAGATAAACAATAAATAATCTTTTGGTGTAAGTATATCCGATGTGATATTTGGAGCCTTCCTTCACTGCCAGTGTTGGAGAAGTTATTTTTATTGAGGAAGTCGAGCTCTTACCTGGGGAGAGAGACAAGAACCTACTTGATTTCTGTTAGACCTATGCTGATTTTCATTTTGTATTTTCTTCAGGGGCCGGGTATATAAACAACTACTTATTTTCCCCACCCCTGCATCAGTCCTCACACTTCAGAAGCAAAAAGGACCGGAGCTGGGTGGCAGTGACCTACCTTTCAGTAACAATTCCTGTAAAAAAAGCGAAAGAGCAAAGCTCCTTCCAGGCTGGCTCTGGGGAAAGTCAGATGAACAACGGACTCCCCTGCCTGGTTGCCTCACCTGGCTAGGGAGGGAAGCAAGCCGACCTCTCTGAAAGGGTCACTCAAATTCATTTCAGGAATCAGCCTGATAGAAATTTATCACTTTAATATTCAACTTCTTGAGTTATTGCACTGCTCGCACACCCACTGAGAGCGAGCCTCCCCTACAGAGAGGGCATGAGCAAATTCAAACACCCCAGGCTCTCACACAGGCTAACAGGAAAATAAATGCAAAATACAAATAAAAGTAAATCCAATAAGCATTTTAAAATACAAGAGAAAAAAGTGTATCACCTACCTCCTATGCCCAAGTTCCCTGTGTGCATCATCAAATGCATCCAGTTTTACCGAACATACTTAGGAGTTGTGTGTTATACAACTCTGAATAGTTTAGGATTTCCCCCAGTGCTAGTGGAGTAGCTTGGATTTGAATTAGGGTCAGTGTCATTCTTGAACTGGGTCTCCCTACTAATCTACACAAGTCTGGTGCCATAATTAACCAGGGGAAAGAAAGAGAAACTTCCTTGTAAAAACGCTCAGCAGTGTCGTAGGAAATATCAGTCAATCCGCCCCATAGCGCAAAGCCTATGATTCCACCAAGTAAGCAGAGCCCGTCCAGGCAGCTTTGACGGTGATGTGAGAGATGAGTTCCAGGTGCCACGGCCACGGATTGTTGAAGAGGCAACGCGGGGGCTCCGGTGAGGTGTCAGGCCAGTGGATATGGGTGGCCAAAAATCATTGACACCGAGGGGAATAAAACTATCTTACAATTTCCAGAGACCAGAGCAGGGAGGAAATGAGGAATCCAGGCAGGCAGGAAAATCCAATCACGTTTCTAGCCACTATGAGGTGACTGTGACTCTGAGGTAATGTCTGGGCCAGCCACGGCGTGGTCAGGGACTGGGACCTGTGTCCTCAGGTGTGGGTGCCAACAATAACAAGAGTTACCACTCCCAAAGCACTTTGCAGGGCCAGGCTCTGCTGTCAGCACTGAACATCTATTAACCATTTAATCCTCACGATGACCCTTTGAGATAAGTCCTCTTACTCTCTTCCTTTCGTCTGTGAGGGAAACTGAGGCAGAGGGAGGTTAAGTAACTTGTCCAAGATCCCACAGTAAGCGGTAGAGCTGGGATTCCAAGAGGACAGTCTGCACTCTTAACCCCCCACCCCCAACCACACTGCTATGTGCTAAGTATCCACACCTGGCCAGGAGGCGGACCAAGGCAGTGCTAGTAAGATCTGCAGAAAGGGCTGAAGTTATGAGTTGGAATCAGCTTACCAAAGGAGGGCACCGAATGTAGAGGAGAAAGTCAATGAGAATGGCCGTGGTTAAAGGAGGGATGGAGAACGGGAAGCCACTGGGATAGACAAAGAGGGAATTGGGATTGTGCAATAGCAGGGGAGCAGAAGGAGGAAAAAGCTTCGGGAAGAAAGGGCATCTATAGTGCCCAGTGCCACAGAGAAATCAAGAAGAGTAGGGTCTGAGAAATGGACACGGGAATTGGCACTTTGAAGAAGCTTGCCTTGATAAGATGTGGGTTATTCTGTAAGAATATAGATTTGATTGCTGTAAGAAAGGCCAAACAACAGTGTGAAGTGTATTTCCTCTCATATAACAGTCCAGCATGAACAGTTCAGGCCTAATAAGGCCAGGCCGTCTTAGTGCGGACCCGTGCTCCTTCTATCTTGTTTTGTTCTACCATCTTGAGCATAAGGTTTCTATCTCAGATCTAAAATCACTGTTCCCGTCATCCCTCCACAGTCTAGCCAGGATGAAGGTAAAAAAGGAAAAGTGGATAGCACGCCCCTTCCTTTCAAGGGGATAACCCAGGATCACATACATGGGAACACTTAGCTGCATGGGAACCTGCCATTGTTAACCGGGCAGTCTGGGACTCAGCTAAAACTCATGGTTTCTATTTCTAATGGAAGAAAATGATGGACAGCTATTGGGACCCAAGTCTCTATCACAGAGGTCACCAGTCCCTTCTGCAGTTGGTTTCATCTAGTGAGCTGCAGGGAGCTTGCAGGGAGAGGACGGAGGAGGAAGCGGCATCTGAGAAGGTTGGTGCTCACCGGAACTAGGGAAAATGATGGCAGTTTGAGGAAGAGCGGAAGAGAGAGGGGGTCTGCACAAAAGGGGGAGAACTAGGTATGTTAGTGGAAAGCAGAAAAAAATCAAGAAGGAAGAAGAGAAAGCGCCAGTTGCTGGAGAGGGTGAGGACAGCTGGAGAGGTCAGCCTTGGACACTGCTTTCTCTGAAACCAGAGGGAGGAGAAGACAATGAGGAAAGATACAGAGACATTTTCATGTGGAGAGCAGGGAAGTAGAACAAGCTGGGGTTCAGGTGGCCCCAACCCCAGTCATGTGAGTGAGGTCATCTGCCTCCGTGCCCATGTTTCCAAATGTGAAGGCTGCTGGGAGCTCACAAAATGTAAGGGAGACACTGCATGTGCCGCACTGGCATCCGGTCAGCCGGGGCCACCCCGTGTCCCAGGGGGACATTAACAAACATACACTCTCTCTCCTACAGAGTTAGAACCTGATGGCAGAGCTCCTTCTCACCTGGAAAGCCAGACACTGCGGATGCAGAGTTGGCTCTCAATCGGTACTTGTGGGCGCCTGGGTGGCTCAGTTGGTTAAGCGACTGCCTTCTGCTCAGGTCATGATCCTGGAGTCCCTGGATCGAGTCCCACATCGGGCTCCCTGCTCAGCAGGGAGTCTGCTTCTCCCTCTGACCCTCCTCCCTCTCATGCTCTCTGTCTCTCATTCTCTTTCTCGCAAATAAATAAAATCTTAAAAAAAAAAAAAATTAAAAACAAATCAATCGGTACTTGTTAAACAGATGAAGACATGGGTACATGAACGAGTAAATGAACGAACCCCTTTCACATTCCGTAACTTTGGGGAGTTACACAGGTTCAGGACATTTAAGCTCCTCTTCGAGCAGTATAATTCCTCACAGGCTGACATTCATCTCGACAGATTCCATTTCCAAACCTGCTTCCTTCTTGTCTAAAACAGGAGAATGGCATATTGCCTGGAACATTGGAGACAGTGAGGATTTTGCTGGGCAGTGTGTAGGTCCTTTGTTTGAGTTATTAGAAGAGCTTATGAGGACCCACTCAAGTTAAATGGTGACTCCCTTCAGTTTAAAGAAAGAGCATCAGGGCACCTGGGTGGTTCAGTCAGTTAAGCGTCTGCCTTCGGCTCAGGTAATGAATCCCGAGTCCTGGGATCGAGCCCTGTATCGGGCTCCCTGCTCAGCAGGAAGCCTGCTTCTCCCTCTGCCACTCCCCTCTGCTCATGCTCTCTCTCTCTCTCTTAAATAAATAAAATCTTAAAAAAAAAAAAAGAAAGAAAGAAAAAAATAGCATCAATAATAAGTGGGTTTTTTCCCTAAAAGGAAAATATCCATTCAGGGAAGTTCTTTGTGTGTATTTGTTTCCAAATGCCATCTGTCACAATGTTTCAAATGTTGGGCAAGCCATGACAGAGCTCAGGAATCCAGATACTTCAGACAGAGAAAACCACCTCCCCGCAACCCCCCTACCCTCAGTTTATGTATTGTTTCTTGTCTCTACTTCGTATTTCAGAAGATTATATCCAGGAAGATGAGGAAGTTAGAGGAAGAAAATCAGATCAGATGTCACCTCATCAGCCATCAAACCCCATAAAATCAGAAAGCCTTTTATTATGAAGTTATTTTACGTGCTGATGTATTCAGAACTAAACAAACAAAATGACTGAGAGCTAGTTCCTGCTACCTGAGCCAGTGTTGACATCGGCTTGGAGGCCCCCCTCCCCCCTGCAGGACGCTCTTGACCCCATGACCACTTGAGACCTTGGCCCTCCCCGGAGGGCCAAGGAAACAAGCCCATTCTGCGGTGAGATGCAGACCATCTTCACTGCAGAGAGAGACTCTCCAGGTTCAACTCTCACAACTGCAGAAATTACAAGCAAGCAGAATGATTACATCATTTCTAATTACAATTCCTCTTCCTGGCTCCAACATGAGGGAACAGTGTGCCTGCTTTCATCCTCACCTCCAGGCTGCCAGCTCTCTCAGCAGCCTTCACCTTCTGAAGGACAGAGCTGCCTCTGGTCTCCTACCCTGGGCAATCTCTCTGAACTTGTCTCTTTCAAAGACAAGGCCTTCTCTAAGGCATCCGCTAAAGCCTTGACTCCCTGGCACAGGACAAAAACAGGTGCATAAGGGAGCTAAGCCAACTGTCTTCTTCCTTCTCTAAGAAGAGTGACTTTTGATGAATATGTTTGGGGCATTTCCTCTGCCTCCACCATGCTCTCCTAGAGCACTGAGCCTCCCAAGGTTCTCCGCAGGGGAGCAAGGCAATACTATTGGTCTCTGTCCCCTCCTGCCTTCCAGATCATTCTACTAGCTTTTGGCTGGGGACCACCCGGTCATCCCATACCGCTTTTGTTTGACAGCCACCAGCACCCCAGATGGACCAGCGGGGTTCTTCCTGCCCACCACAAAGGGAGCACTGCCCTACCTTGCTCTTCATTACTCTCCATCTATTTTATGACCCCCTCTTTCCCATACTACAAAGACAATGCGCAGAGCAGACCACGTGTTTTCAGGACGTTTACTAACAAAAATTAAAGGAGTCATTGTACTAAAACTACAAAGTAGTATTTCCGTCTAACCCTTGGTTACAAACGGGTGCTAAAGCTCGTCTGTCCTTCCCTGACCTCACGGTTCTGCTCACCTGGGACCTGCGCCTCTCGCAGGCCTAGCTCAGACCGTGCCTGAGTCCCCACGTCGCCCCAGCCTGGGCCCTGCCTCCCCTTCGGATCACGGAGAGGCCAGACCGCGGTGGTTTTGTGTGCAAATCTTGCCACAGCACTTCTTGATACATCCGGGATTTCAGGCCCAGTGTTTGGTGCTGGGTGTCATGCTGCGAGAAGTACATTGACAAATTTGAGAGAACCACCAGGGGGTGAGGGGTCTGGAAACCATCCAAGCCAACAATGTCAGAGAAACTGAGGACATGGGCTGGAGGAGAGAGGCCCTGGGGGAGTGGGCATGGCCATTGTCAGTGCTCCAACACTGGAAGAAGGTAGGGCTGAGGTCAAAGAGGCGTACCTGCCATTGTCAGCCCAACCCAAAGATACTCATTTCTCAGACTAACCCAGCTACAGCAATACAGACTGTTCCAAGAAATGGTAAGTGCTTCTTTATCTAAATTGTTCTAGCAAGATTAGCTGGCCCTCCAGCAGAGATGTTCCAGACAGGATTCTTTTGTTGGGTGAGGGCTTGGCCTTCCACATCCATAATTGTTTATTTCCATGAAGAAGATGGAGAGAGAGCCCGGAGGTTTTTGGTAACTATGGGCCTGGGAAACCTGGCTGCCTGCTTGGCTCTCGACATCAGTCAGCTTTCACCTATTATTATTATCCTTTGAAATTCTGACATGCTTTCCAGGAATTTAAAATATTCCTTTCTGCAGGATGACACAGCTTGCAAGCTTTAAATTTTAAACTTCAAATCCGCTTTGGAACTAAAAGTTTGCTTTTACAATTTTAAAGGTTTCTAGCCACAGGAAAAGTGACTTGAACTTTGGAAATTTGCTTTTGAAATTTAGACCTATTGACCAACTTACTGGTGAGCTTGAAAGTCCCTCTGGCAGGTACAAGCGGCCTGTTTAACTTACCTTTGCTCTCTGACAGATTAGGCCTGCCTCCCATCTCGAGCAGTCTAGAGCAGTGGTTCCCAAGTCTGGCTGCACAACAGCATCTCAGTTAAAAAATAAATAAATAAATAAATAAATAAATTAAATAAAATAAAATAAAAGCCCAGACCCCCCACTCAGAGCTACTGACTTAATTGAGCTGCATTGGACTCAGGTATGGGCAATTTTTTAAATTCTCTGGCCCATTCTAATGTGCAGCCAGGGGTAAGAAGCCGTTCTCGAAGGTTCAAGGGCTGCCATTTGACCCCATGTTCCTCTCAGACATCACTTCAGATCAAGCTAGTTTACCTGGATTCTAGAGGCTTACCAATGCTGCCCTATTCTAAAACACCATTGAGGAATGAATGACTTCCTTAAATCTGTTGGTTTGATTCTCAGTGGACCTCGTGCCTCAAGTCCAGTAGACCCAAGCATGATGATGCAGAGTGGGGTGGAGGTTGAGGAATGTTTATACATCTCTAATGACAAAATCGGTGGGGTTAGAGTCAAGCTAAACGCAGCTACAGGTGTTCCGAGAGCTGCTCTTGGTGCCCCTTAGTCAACACAGAGTTTCCTGATGCCTGGATGAAAATGTCTTTCTCTGAAGCCTCAAAGTATCAGACAGGAGAAAGCATTCCTTTAAGGAAGCCTTTTGACATGCTGATGCACAGCTGTTTATATTCAAGAATAGCTATCCACTCGGAAAATCACATCTGTGCTGACTATTGAAATAGAACTGCCCATGGGAGTTGATGAGCCAGCAGGACCCATCCTTTTGGATGGTGCTAAATCCATATCATCCCCACACAAAAGTAAACTCCACGGACGTACAGACCTCACGGGTCTTCCACTCTGGTGGAACAGCATCTCACACAAAGGGGGTGCTCACGACATTTATTCAATGGATGAATCTGTGAATAAATGAATCAAATCATAGTCAGGGCCCGGAAAGAACTCCAGAAACTGTCAAGATACTTAAAAATAAAGTACTGATTTCCAAAGTCTGGTTTCCTCAGAGCTTCATGGAAATGCTCAGGGACCAGCAGAGGAAGACCTGAACGACTTCACGTGCGAACCTGTACAGCGACCAGCTAACAGGACAAAGAGGGGTCGATCCATACGAAGCCCTGGGTCTACCTCTAAATGTTCAGCCTAAACTCGGTCCTTGTCACAGTTCCCTCGCCTCCATCCCCTTCAGCCTGACTATCACGGAAGTCCCCCTCCACAGTGCTGCCTCCCCCAACCCAGGGGTTCCCTGCTACTAACTATACTAACTAGTCCACTCCCCTCCAGGGCGAGCCCCTCTCATATCTACTTCCTGTGCCCCGGGTCTCGAGCCCATCCCCCCACACCCTTGCATAATTCCAGTTTTAGCAGTGATAGAACGCTCCGCCCTGCCCAGCTGGGTGATGCATCACCAAGCCCTCCTCAGAGAAAGTGGATTAGAAAATCTTTTTTTTTTTTGTACCTCAAAAAATTAGAACTAGGCTTGTCCGGCCCTGGCAGTGTTAGCAATCATGTGCTAGAGAAGCATACAAATTTGAGTAAAAAAAAAAAAAAAGGCCAAGCAGCTGCGTTCTCCCAATCCCCAGGGCCCTAGAACACACCCCATAGAGAGAAGAGATCCTTTCTTGGAATATGGAATGTGGGACTCAGAGAAAAGATCCTGATCTAACCATCTTTTTCCTGAGCTTTCACATCATCCACCTAGAAGAGACCTGGGTATAAAGGGACATGTTCACATCCGGTGCTTTTTAGTTTCCCTGTCAGCCTGGCCGCTGACCACATGACTTGGCAGAGCTGAGCAGTTCTCCCTGAGCCTCTGACTGGTACAATAAGGAATTTTTCCTTTGAGGCTCGCTCAGCTTTCTGATGAAAGGATTTCACTACGTCGCCATGTGGGTATTGGCTGTTTCATGTGCAGGTGGAAAACTCAGATGCTTGGACCCAAAAGTTAATGTATTCAATCTCTTCTTGTATTTGTCACACTCTCTGCTTGAGCTTCAAAATGAGGGATTAAATGCTGGTGACCTGGGCACTAGCGTCATTGGCTCCAGAAATGTCCCCTCTCTGATGCATCATCTACACTGTGGAGGTTGTTCCCTGTGGACCACACCTGTAGGGATGTGCATCTTAATTGAAGAGGGAAATATTCAAGCAACTTGATCTGTAACAATAACCTGCGATTGTTAACTGTAGGTTATGGTCCAAGAGGAGTAGCATTCAAATTTCTAATCAAGGGGCCATTGTCATTGATAATAATCATCCCCTCTCTGCCTAGGCATATCTCTGAAATATGCATCCTCCACGGGCTGGAAAGTGATCACTTGTTTAGGAAACCCCCCTCTGCTCATCACAGCCTCTGAGGGGTTCACTTAGTGGGGATGGTGGGATTAGGGACTGAGAGAGACACTACATTTAAAGTAGCATCTAGTTAGCAGCCGCCTGATGTAGCTTTCCCCGACTCTCCCCTGAAATACACACAGACACAGAAAAAGATTAAAACTCTAAGTCATCCAGTCATTTAAAAAATATTCGTCTGGCAAGCACTGAGTAAACAGTCGCTGCTTTCAAGGAATTTCTGGTCTAGTCACTAAACCAAACTCCGTCTTACTATCGCTGTATAACAAACTACCCCAAAACGTAGGGCATTTCTTTTCCCACAGTTCCTGTGGGTCAGAGTCCAGGAATGGCTGAGCTGCTCTCCCCCACCCCCCAGCCCCGCTGTAGGTCTCTCACAAAGCCATAGTCATCTTAAGGCTCAATGAGGAAGGACCCACGGACCCACTTCCTTCCTCACTCACGGGGCTGTTGGAGGGATTTGGCTCCTCAATGGTTGCTGGACTGGGGATCCCTCTGGTTCTTGAGACAGAAGTTTCTTCACAGAGCATATCACAACATGGCAGCTTTTGAGGAGTTTTAATAAGAAAACACAACGGAGTAAACCTGGCGACAAGCAGGAGCACTTCCAGATTCCCCACCCATCCCCAGTCGCTGCTGAGATTTGAGGGGTGTCTTAAATGTCTCATGCCTACCCATCGGCATCTAGACTTTCTTCTTGTCCCTTCCTTCACTGATTTATCCATTCAAGTAATATCGTGGGGCTCTATGTACCAAGAACTATTGTAGGTAGTGGGAGCACGACAGTGAGCGAATAAAACACACTTGCAATTCTTAGAGAGTTTACATTCCCATAGAGAAGACAGATAATAAATAAATAAGAAATGTATAGTATACCGGAGGATGGGTGTTATAGAAAAAATAAAGCAGAATAAGTGGGGGAGGAAGTGCTAAGAAGTGTGTGTGTGTGTGTGTGTGTGTGTGTGTGTGTGTGTGTTTGTTATGGGAGGTTATAATGTGACCACTGAGCAAAGAAGCGAAGGAAGGTAGAGGTCTTGGGGCAGAATGCTTGGCATGTTCAAGCACAGCAGTGAAGTCTGTGGGGCTGAAGCACAGTCCGTGAAACAGGTAAGAGACACGGGGTCAGAGGGGTAGTCGGGTGGTGGGAAGTAGCGGAGTTCACCGCCCAATATTTTGAAAGGCTTCGTAAACCACTCTAAGACTTTGCATTTCCTCTGAGATGGGACACAATGGGCAGATTTGGAGACGAGCAGTAACTTGATCTCTGTAAGGTCGCTTGGTTGCTAGGTTTGAGAAGAAACAGTCAGTGGGGCAAGGGTGGAAGCCAGAAGGGCAGTTGCAAAACTACGGAAATAATCCAGGCAAAAGTGGTAAGAAGTGATTCGAGTCTGGATATATTTTAAAGAAAAACAAATCGGATTTAATGAAAGGTTGAATATGGGATGTGAGAGAAAAGGGGGCATTAAGGACAACTCTCGAGCTTTTGGCCTGAGCAACTGGTGCCATTTATAGGCAAGAGGAGCACTGAAGGGGGAGCAAGATGGGAAGGATTTGGAAATCAAGAATTCTGTTTCAAACACGTTAATTTGAGATGCTTATTAGACATCCAGATGGACATGTCAAGTAGGCAATTGGATAAATTAATCTGGCATTCAGGGGAATGATTCTGGGCTAGAGATAGAAATCTGGGAGTCATCAGTTTACAGACATTATTTAAAGCACTAAGACTTGATGAATTCACTAGGAAGTTAGGGTAGATAGAAAAGCCATCCGAGAACTGATCCCTGGGCACTCCCACATTGGGGGGGGGGGTGTGAGAGGAAAGCGGTAAAGACTGGGCTAGGAGAATCAAGAAATAGTGGTGTCTAGGAAAACAAGTGGAGAAAGTATTCCAAGTTTTTTGGAGCTTCCTTTTGTTTATCTCTGTGTTTTTCACTTTTTAAAAAAGATTTTATTTATTTATTTATTTGTCAGAGAGAGAGAGAACAAGCAGGGGGAGCGGCAGGCAGAGGGAGAAGCAGGCTCCCCACTGAGCAAGGAGCCTGATGAGGGATTCGATCCCAGGACCCTGGGATCATGACCTGAGCTGAAGGCAGACGCTTAACTGGCCGAGCCACCAAGGCATCCAATCTCTGTGTTTTTCAAATGCTACTATACATAAGAAACACTCTACAAGGTTTACTCACGATACCTTATTTACTTATTTTGTGGGAAACTTAAAGGATTGTCAAGGTACATTTTGACTTGGCTTGACCTTAGCAGCCGGTGCTGACTGAAGCCTGTAACTGGGGTCGGATGGGCCCCCCTGCAGGTCCTGCTGTCCTAGGAGGATTCCCAAGTACGATAGGGACAGAGGCGCTATGTATTGGCGAGTCAAGGATTAGGAGGTTATTTCATCGAATGTTTTTGGATTATCGCAATTTTCAAAACTTTTTATTATAGAGAATATCAGATGTGGAAAATTAGCAGAACAGTATAATGATATACTAGCCTCTGGGGTGTTCCTATCACCCAGTTCAACATGATCAACTCATGGCCAATCTGGTTTCTTTTATATTCCATTCACTACCCCACCCCCGATGCCTTTTGAAACAGACTCTCAACATCCTATCATTTCATCGGTAAATATTTTAGCATGTATCTTTAAAAATAAAGACTTTTTTCACATTAACACAGTATCATTATCACCCCAGCAGTTAATATAATTTCTTAATATTGTAGGAAATCCCATCAGTGCTCAAATTTACAATCATTTGATAAATATCATGGCTTTTTAAGACAGTTTGTTTGACTCAGGATCCAAATAAGGTCCATACATTGGGGATATGTCTTTTTAGACCCTACACATTCTCCCTTTACCATTATATGTCCACTAGGAAATTATTTGTTGACAGGAGCAGGTAAGAGTTTCCCTCAATCTGGATTTTGATGATTGCATCCTCGTGGTGTTGGTGGTGAAATGTGTGACATGCTTCTGATCTTCCCAATTCCCTGTAAAAAGGGAATTGAATCTAGAGGCTTGATCAGGTTTGTTAGATTTTTTGGCAAGACTACTTTATAGTTACTGCTGTTTTCTTCCACCAGGAGTCCCTTAATGTCTGCCGGCATCTCTCTTTTTTTTTTTTTTGTGATGTTAGTAGCTGTTGATGATTAAAGCCTAGATCCGTTATTACATTACGGGTAGCAAAATGGTTGTTAATTCTATCCTTCCTTCTTCATTTATTGACTGTAATGCTTCTATAAAAAAATTCCCTACAATCTGTATTTGGTTTCTCAGTGATACAGTTTACACAGGGAAGGCAACATAAACGCTTGATGTCCTACCTTGATTTAAAATAATGAGTTGGTCTCTAGCACCCTCCCACAGAGACCAACCAGGGCTTGGAGGGGGTGGTAGTATTGTGAATGCATGGATTTAATTATGTGATGTGTTTCAATCCATTGTGGTTATCCTCACTGATATTCAAATTATCCATCACTGGCATTGGAAGCCCCTTCAAATCGGTTCCTGAATCCTTTTGATGCATAATCTTCACTATCTGGTATGACGAGATGTGATGTTCAGGTTTATTTTGTATATTTCCAACCTAGACCCGGAATCAGCCTTTTCCCCTAGAAGCCTTGGTTCCTTTTAATGGAAAAGGAATTGAAGTTGCTATGTACCATATGGGGGTCACAGAATCAAAGAGCCAGGCAGTAGGTGTTGAAGATGTCACCTCAGTGAGCAATGCTGTACTAGAGTCCTCTAGAACTCAGAATTTGACTGGGAACCATTCACACCAACCTCCTCTCAAGCTGTTGATCTAAGAAAAGGATGCTATTATCTCCCAAGGAGGAGATAATTGTTTCATTCAATCTAAGGAAGTAAAAAGAGAAAAAAATGGAGCCCATGAAAAATGCTGCTGAATAAGAGAAAGGACATATCCCTTCCTCCCTAACGAACAAGAGGAAGGGACAAATTCCTGAAAATGCAGACTACTGTAGGATACTAGAAGAAAATATTGGGAAATTGTTTAGCATCCTTGACTGAATGGAAGAAGAGCTGTCTTTTATAAAACATAGCAGACCGGGGCACCAGGGTGGCTCAGTCGGTTAAGCATCAGCCTTCAGCTCAGGTCATGGTCCCAGGGTCCTGTTGAGTGGGAAGCCTGCTTCTCCCTCCCAAAAACATGATCAGACTATACAATATGTAATACTATCATTTTCACCTAACACTGTATGAGAAACATCTTTCCATATGTCCCTGAAGGTTTTTTATCGGATATTCCTGACTGGACTTCATGGGTAATTCAATATATGCAGAGTCATACCTCATTGAACTTATCCCCTCGTGTTTGAAAATTATGTATTTTCCAGTTGTCTGCCATTTTGAGCAATATGAACAGGACACATCTTTGTATGTCTTCCCATGTATTCAGTAACTGTTTAGTGAGCACCTAATGATAGGCACAGTGCTAAATGCTAGGGCGCACGGTGGTAAAAAAGATAGGCACAGTTCCTGTCTTCATGGACCTTGCAGTTCAACAGGGAAACCGGACAATTAAGAAATTTCAACAGGGGCACCTGGGTGGCTCAGTTGGGTAAGCGTCTGCCTTCAGCTCAGGTCATGATCCCCGAGTCATGGGATTGAGCCCCACATCGCATTGGGCTCCCTGCTCGGTTGGGAGCCTGGTTCTCCCTCTGCCCCTCACCCCACTCCCCTGCTCTCTCAAATAAATATATTTAAAATCTTTTTAAAAATCTAAAAAAAAAAAAGAAATTTCAACAGTTTTACAATACGTGGTAGAGAAATTGTGTGGTGATAACAAAACACATGGCCAGGAAGCCTACATGACTTTAGATTTTCCTGAGAAAGTGACATTGAATCTGAGACCTGAAGAATGAGAGGAGGTAAGCTAAGGAGAGAATTGCAAATAATATTTTAGAGAAAGAGAACAGCATGTGCAAAGGCCTGAGTGTGAGAAGAGCAAGGCATACTCAAGACAAAAGAAATTCAGTGGCCAGTCACCAAGGGACTTGTCTCTGAAGGACGTTAAGCATGGAAGCGTCACGGTCAATGTTTCACGGCAGGAGCAACACTCTGGAGCAGAGTGGACATTGAGTGTAGTCGTGTGACTAGAGGTAGGGAGGCCACCTCGGAGGCTGTTCAGCAGGCCAGCCAAGAAAGGGCAGTGGGCCAGAAGAGGGGCTTGGCAGTGAGCTCTCAAAGAAGCAAATGGACTTTAGAAAATATTTAGAAGAGGCTGGTCCATTTGATGTGGGCAGTTAAGGGAGAGGGATTCAAAGCTGGATCCCAGGTTTCTGACTTTAGCAACCAGGTGGTGCCATTGATTAGTAACAGGAGAAAGAAATGGGAGAAATGACAAATTCAGTTGGGCAATGTTGAGTTTGAGGTTCCTTCAAAATTCCTAAATAGAAATATCCACTCTGCGGTTGGATATACAGATCTGGAGCTCAGGACCTCTCCTGAGACCTGGACTGGAATTCTAGATTTGGGATCCATCAGCATGTGAATGATAATCAAAACTTTGGGAGTGCTTACAGTAAGAGTATATAGAGGGAGAAAGAAAATCACCTAGGACAGACCGCCAAGGAACAGTGCCAACATTTGAGGAATGGGCAAAGGAAAAAGACACTTAGAAGGGGTAAGCAGAGAGATAGGAAAAAAACCAGAAAACATGAAACTTTATAGAAGTCTGTGTCAGGAGGAAGGGTGTGGCTAATAGCACCAAATGGTTCCAAGAGGTTAAGAGAGACAAGGGCTGAAGAGACTCCATTGGGTTGAGTGACTATCTCCATGCCCCAACAAGAGCAGAGATAGGCATGAGTTGGATGTGGTGGCCAGATTTCACAGTAACAAATCAGCTGAAGGTGGGGGAGCAGTCGATCTCTCACTTGACTTTTGACCCAATTTGAGAATCACTCTCTTTTAATCAAGGCCAGCTTAACCTATCTACATTTATTTTCATACTGGTTTTATTTGGGGTTGCATCTTTCATTTTGTCTTATGCTTCCTAGTTTTTATGTTCCCTTGCTATTTTGTTTCTATTCTTTTTTTTTTTTTTTTTGCTGAGTCCACCATTATATTTACTATTATCTCCCAAAGTAGACTTTTAATTCTATTCAGTAGTGGAATGAGAATTTGAACCCGGGCAGAACCCAGTGGAACCAGAATGTGAACTCTAGAGTCTAGTCTCAGCGACTGTTACACGGCCTCTTTTGTGACCCAGAACATCCTACTACACATAGAAAATTAATTTGTCCTTCCAAATCGTTATGCCATAGGGCGATTATTTCACTGCCAGAAATATAACTTAAAGAACTAATTAGAGGGGCGCCTGGGTGGCTCAGTCGTTAAGCATCTGCCTTCGGCTCAGGTCATGATCCCGGGGTCCTGGGATCAAGCCCCGCATCGGGCTCCCTGCTCAGCGGGAAGCCTGCTTCTCCCTCTCCCACTCCCCCTGCTTGTGTTCCCTCTCTCGCTGTCTCTCTCTGTCAAATAAATAAATAAAACCTTAAAAAAAAAAAAAGAACTAATTATAGAATTATGCACTTTAGGTATTCATTACAGCGTTGTTTATAATAACAAAATAAGTGAATGTACATAGATTTTTCTTTTTAAAAAAATAATATCCATCAGCTACTCCTCTCTAGTGCTTGACTTGTCTTTTAGTCTGTGTTCATAGTTTTTTGGTCTTATATCTGAATTTTGGTTGTAAATTGATCCCATCCTTTTAAAAGCTGATTGAAAAAAACTGTTTTCATTATAATCTGTGCCCTGCTCTCTTCCTGAGTGGGCTGAATGTTTACAACACCAAACAAGGCTGGATGTATAGGAAAGGAACAGCTCAGAGTCCATCTGAAGGTGACAGAAGGAGCAGGCATTTTCTGGCATCCGAAAATGTTATAAGACCTAAGAAATTTGGTTTTAAGATATCTGGCAATGAAACAAAAAGAAACACAATAAGTTATGTAATTTTCATTGTCCAGTAAGACAAAGAATTCTAACTAATTCTTCTGTGGAGGCAGCTTTTTCTGGGATCTAAGATCAAGCAGGAATGGATGATGCAAATCCTCATATCAAGGGTATCAAGGAACACTGAAGGCTATCTGTGTATCGTGATTCATAACAGGAAGTGTATATTTGGTCTTTATCCCCATGTCTGGCACAGAGCTGTCCAAACCTTTGGAAGTTCCTGAACTATAAGAGAAAAGAAGGGCATCTTTTGTTGTAATATTTGGTCTCTGGACCTCAGTTTCTGAAATCACTTCAATCAGAGCCATGAGACGAAATGAATGTCTTATTATTCATAACAAGTCCCTTTCAACCACAACCGACTTTATGTTAATGTTGTGACTTGTGGAAAGCACCTAAAGATGGGGGAGAGGGAAGCTGGTTACCAAAGGAGCCAACCATATGATTAGAGTTTTGAGTCCTACCTCCTGACCTCAAGGAGGGGAGAGGGGCTGGAGGGTGAATCAGTCGCCAATGGGCAATCATTTAATCAACCACACCGTTGTGATGAAGCCTCCATAAAAAGCCCAAAAGGACAGGGTTCAGAGAGCTTCTGAGTTGGCGATCATGTGGAGATTCAGGGAGAGTGGTGCACCCAGAGAGCACAGCAGCGCCATGACCCCTCCCATACCTTGTCCTATGCATTTTTTTCTCCTGGCTGCTCCTGAGTTTTATCCTTTCATAAGAAACCAGTAATCTAGTAAATCAAATGTTTCCCTGGGTTCTGTGAGCCATTCCAGCAAATTAATTGAACCCAAGGAAGGATTGTTGGAACCTCCAATGTGCAGCCTGTCAGTCAGAAGCACAGGTGACGGCCTGGGCTTAACCTTGGCTGGTGACCGAAGTGGTGGGATTGGGGGTCCAGGGTGGGGGGGCAGTCTTGTGGGATAGTGTCAGAACTGAGTCGAATGGTAGCACACCCTGGTGTTGGAGAATGGCTTATTGGTATGGGGGAACACATCCCCTACCCCCCACCATGTTGGAATTGGATGCTCAGATCCCTCACTATCTTTAAACAGTTTACAAAGAAATCCAGCTAAACCCATTCGCCTGAGTGGTTCTCTATGGACCTGCCCTAAATGCACAGGGCAAGAAAGCTGCCCCTCACCGAGAGAAGGTACTTACGCCAACAGCTGAGAGGCGGAGTGCGGGTATTTCGTCTTCTGGGCATATTTTTGTCTTCCTCACAAACCTGGAGCTGTACCACGAGCAAGGCACTTTCAGATCCCCTGCTTCTTCAGCTTTGCCATGAAAGCACCCTCACGTGAATACGAGCTGGGGGTGGGTGAGAAGAGGTTGTAGCCCAAAAAGGCCAGCTGTAAGCTAAAATTTCTTTGAGGATTTGCAATTTATATTTAAAATCCATGTGAATTTTACAGTCTGTTTCATAATGTGTTATACATAAAAATGTGTTTCCCCCTTAAAAGTTCTAACAAAATTGGTGCTCTGGGAAGATGGGCTGTATTTATCCTCTTTGAGTATCCCTTGCCATGCTCCCCACCCCGACAGACACACCATTATTTTAATTTGATGTTGGGCCGGTTCTCCCAGAGTCTAGATTAGTAAACTGCTTCTTTCCAATATTAGATGTCTTAGAACAGAACATCGTATGTTCTTCTAACATACGGAGAAGGGGGTCTACATAAGTTCGGCTTGATGGGTATTTTCTTTTTAAGTTGACATTTAAAAGGAAAAACAAACAAGGAGCTCTAAAGACAGGTCTAGGCCTATGTACTAGTTGTAAATTGTTTTCTACTTTTAAGGGTGGAATGTGTCCACCAAAAAGATATGTTGAAGTCCCAAACCTCTCAGCATGTGATCTTATTTGGAAATAGGGTTGTTGCAGATATAATTAGTTAGGATGAGGTCACGCTGGAGTAGGGTGGGCTCTAGTCCAGTATGACTGGTGCCCTCATGAGAAAAGAAAGACACACAGACACACACACACACACATACACAGGGAAGACAACCATGTGAAGTTGGAGACAGAGATTGCACTGATGCTGCCACAAGCCAAGGAACAGCTGGGGCTCCCAGAAACCGGAAGAGGCAAGGAAGGATCCTCCCCTACGGACTTCAGAGGGAGCACAGCCCTGCCAAGACCTTGATTTTGGACTTCCAGCCTCCAGAACTGTAAGAAAATAAATTTCTGTTGTTCTAAGCCATGCAATTTGTAATACTTAGTTACGGCAGCCCTAGGAAACTAATCCATCAATTATCCTCAAATTGTCAATAAAGTATCATTGAAAGTTCCCCCAAAAGAACTGACATTACCCTGTGAATATTTATGACTTGGACTTCCTATACAGCGAGCAGAGAAAGCCCCTGCTCCGTACAGGTACAAACATCAAGAGTGACCCCATTAGGCAAGAGCCAGTACTTACTTCTCAAGAAGGATCTTTTAATCTCCAGCGTTCATGATTGACATCTGTGATCTCACACAGTGTCTGGGGGCAGGAACCCGGGAGCAGCTTAGCTGGGTGTTTCTGGCCTTGGGTCTTCCACAAGGCTGCAGTCAAGATGCCAGGGCGCAGGTGTCTGGAGGTTTGACGCAGGTTGGGGGATCTGAGTTGACTCGCGAACACGCCTGGCAACGTAGCACTGCTTGTTGGTGGCAGAGCGATTTTTCCTTGCCCCATGAGCCTCTCTAAAGTGCTGCTCGAGTGTTCTCATGACATGGCAGCTGGCCTCCCCCGGAATGAGCAAGTCAAGAGAAACCCGAGAAGGAAGCCCAAAAACCTTTTATGACCTAGTCTCAGACATCAGATACCATCACTTCCAGAATATTCTGTTTATGCTAAGTGAGTCATTAACTCCAGTCCATACCTTATGGGCAAACCTAAGCCCTACCTCCTGAAGGGGAGAGTCTCAAAGAACATATGGATATTTTAAAACCATTACACGTGCCTACACCTAACTTCAAAGCGTGCAGTGTGGCCAGGAGACGAAGCACAAACATTTGGTGAATAGTGCCAATGACTAGAAGCATCCTCAGAGATTTTATTGGCAACTTAAGAGTTAAATAAAATCTGGATCCAAGCTTTACTGTTATGTTTATATGAATCTTTGCTATATGAATCTTGGGGTTATGGTGTTGAAACACAATTTGAATTGGATCCAGAAATCCTCTGGAGTGGGGAGAGGGACAGCGCAACATCCACACTTCCTTGACATGACATCATTCCCAGGGCTAATCCCCTCTGGGAAGAAGAGGTTCTTCACTTAAGAAAATGAATTCTTCAATTAGGCACCAGGCAGGAGGAAGGGGGAATCCAATTTTCCCCACATCCTCATTGTCCTGACCTTGGACTTCCCTGGCAGAGGTGGCCAAGGTGGCATCCACCACCCTACAGAGCCAGGGGGGTGGGGAGGAGAGGTCTGGGGTCAGAGAGGTACCTCTGGAGACAGTCACAAGTCAGCTCTGCCTTGTGAGCCAGATGGCTGCTTCCATATGACTCTTCGTGTTCATTTCTCATTTGTATGTCCTAAGCTTTTGGTAAAACCTGTTCAAGTGGGCGAGTCATGTCTCAGCTATCCAGATCGTGAGAGAAGGGTGATGTAGCCACATTTGGGACGGGGCATCGAGGGGGAAGCTGTGCGTGGGAGGCAGGGGTGGCGGGAGCGAGACTGGGGACAGGTTAGGCTCCAGCTTCAAGATGCCCTCCCACCAGCAAGAGAGTCTGCTCTCGTGACTAGACATAGCCGTTCAGGCTTGTATTTTACGAATGTATCTGGCATTTCCTTACCACCAGCCACTCCCGATCTGCTTGACTCCACAACCATAGCTGTCCACAAAGCAGCCCAGGAATCTGGGCACCATTAAGATCTTGGCCCATAGGTGCAGATACCCAAGGACGAGCACAGTCATTTCTAGACCCAGGACCCAAGGCAGAAAGAGATGGAGGACACCTCCAGGCCAGGGCCAAAGGTACACAGGGCTGGACACAGTTTCTCTATCCCCATGGATCTGAAGCCCTGCAGAGAAACAAAAATCCTTTCTACCCTGGAGGACTTCCCTGGGATGTGGGTGAACTTTCTGGTGAGCCTCTCTCCTCCCCCAGCAGAGCAAGGGCACAGGAACAAGCACCCTGCACCACACTGAGGGCTGTGCCTGCCCCACACTGGGGTCCTCGGGCTGCGGGGTCATGGTGGGGTGCCCACCGCCCCGGGGCTGGGATTTGCCGTGGCACCCCTCATGGATCGTATCTGTGTGATGAACAAGCATGGTTTGTGACCAGCACTGTTCCCATCATCACCAGAGGAGGGAAAGGGCGGGTAAGGGGACTGGTCACCTACTACTCGGGGCTGGCAGAGTTAAGGCAGACTTTCTGTTATGGGTGCTCTTATGGGTTGTTCAGAGACTACCAGCCTTAGGACCTTCCTCCCAGAGTTGCCTCGACCCACAAGATGCATCGGTATTCTGGGTGGCCACTTGTGAGAGCTTATTTCTAGCTTCCTACTGGGGCCCCGTGGACTCTCTCCTCTGCTCGGTCCACTTCGGATCCGTGGGAAACACTCATGCTTCCCTTGGCTCTAGTGAAGTCAGGAATGAGCCTGATACCAGCAAGCTCCTAGCTCTGCCCCCAAAGCCCTGAATCAGCACAACTGTCTGTCCTACTCCAGAGAAGGGGGTCAGCTGCCAGGTTCTATGCACCCCCTCAACTCCAGAGGTCCTGTGGTGTGGTCACCATCTTCAAAGATGGCCACCATCCATTCCTGCCCTTCCTTTATACACATGCCCAGTTCGCTAGCAGGAAGAGGAATCTGTTCCTCTACTTGCTTGAATCTGAGCTAGCCTGTGACTGCTTACCCAACAATATGTTCTGGAAAGGACTCTGTGCCTGGCCTGGGCCCCTCCATAAGAGGACTGGCCACTCCCCCTTCCTCTCTGTTGGCACCCAGCCTCCATGCTGTGAGGAAGCCCAGGGCCACATGGAGAAGAACCAAACCCTCTGGCCAACAATCTCAGCTGACCTCCCAGCCATCAGTCAGCGCCAACTTGCCAGCCAGATTACTGAGTCACTTTGGAGATGACACCATGCAGAGCAGACAAACTGTCCACACTGAGCCTGGCCCAAATTGTAAAATTATGAATAAATCAATGATTGTTGTCATTTGAAGGCACCGGTTTTTGTAGTGGTTTGTTTTATAGCAATAAGTAACCGAAACACCTGGTAAGCTCTCCAGATAGCCCCATGGAAGCCTTTCCTCCTGGGTGGGAGGTGAAGTAGATGGCACCCCATTCCTTCCCACTTGGGCAGGATGAGGGATGGGGTGTGACAGCCGATCTCTCTCAGGAAATCTCTTCACAAACTTCTCCCCACACACTAACCCATTTTCAGATCCCCGATCTGTCTGAGGAGTCCAAGAGATGTGGAACCAGTTCTCCACATTTCTTTGTAAATTCAAGATGTATGGGAATTCCATCTCACATTCATAAAGATGTGTCCTATCTTTCGCATTCACTTCCCCAGTTGAAGCTGAGGCCCCAAAGCACGTCCTGCTCAGATCCTGGGGCGCGGAGTCTGGGGCTGACCAGGGCACGCGCCCACCTCAGTCTGCAGGCAGCTGATCGCTGGTGCGCGGCAGGGCTTTTGTCAACATTTTCCTCAGCCAGGAAATCCTGGCAGAATCTTATTTGGAGGCCCAAACCAGTGAAAGGCTCTGCGACAGCTGAAGAGGGAGTGGGGGTCCAACCTGGGGCTGGGTCCCTTCCTTGCCCCTCCAGGGCCCCCCAAAGTGACATAAGGGGCCTGGGTTCCACGGAGCACAGTTTGAACAGCACCACAGGAGGCCACAAGCCGGAGGTCTGGTGCAGCTCGAACCTGTCTGCATCTCAGCTTCTTCCTCTGTAACACGTGCAAGATGACACTGCCTGCCTCCCAGGTTGTTCTGAGCGTTGAACGAGGCCAGGGATAAGCACAGCCGCGCTCGCGCTCGGATTCCACAGCGGGCTGTTCCCTTTCGCATTTTGACTCATGTTTCGAGTGAACAGAACAGTCACACTGACTTTCCTCCCTGGGCACAGGGGAGGGCCTGCTGCCGCATCATGTCACTCTGTGGGACAACCCAAAGCTCCTCTTCGAGAGGATGTCCAGACCCCCTGTGCCCCATCACCTGGTGAGGGTGGCGTTAGTGCAGGTGCCCTCCCCCTCGGGATGAATGCCAGGCGGGAGAAAGGCTGGGCACACCATTGCTGGGGTGAACAGAGGCCAGGTCGGCGCCCTCCCACTGGCAACCCAGGGGACTCCTCCCTCACCACCACTGTTGGGTGCTTACTGCATGCTAGACAGGGGTGAAGTGCTCGACATGCGTTCTCCTGCGTGATCCCCACCAGATCCCCATGGGAAAGATACTCTTACCCTGTTCTACAGGCTAGAAAACTGACGTGCAGAGGCGTGAAGCCAGGAATCTCCAAGTCTAGCTGACTATCAGAATAACTCAACTCCAAGAGGATAGAAATGCATATTCCCAGGCTCCGCCTCAGACCAACAGAACCAGAACTCAGCTCTGTAGGGTCCCAAGTTGCACACACATCCAGCAGGAAGACAGGGCTGGGACTAGGGCCATGGGGCCCCTCTTTCTCAGGTACTGAACTGCTCTCAAGGCCCAGAGAAGCAGGACCTTCTTCTTTTTTTTTTTTTTTAAGATTTTATTTATTTATTTGACAGAGACACAGCAAGAGAGGGAACACAAGCAGGGGGAGTGGGAGAGGGAGAAGCAGGCTTCCCGCAGAGCAGGGAGCCCGATGCGGGGCTCGATCCCAGGACCCTGGGATCATGACCTGAGCCGAAGGCAGACGCTTAATGACTGAGTCACCCAGGCACCCGAAGCGGGACCTTCTTAAATCTATGCCTTACAAGAGGCGCCCTCTGACCTCACCCTGGACCACCCACCCAAAGCCAGAGCCGGGACGCAGGCCGGTCTGTGGAAAGCCCACACGCTCAGCCGCAAAGCTAGTACCATCCCGGGAAATCTTAGGGCCAAGCCTCTTACCTCAAACATAGCTCAGCCACTTGGAAGGGACCAGCCCCGGCACCACACAGAGATCCGCGGCCTGAAGGCAGGAGGAGAAGCCAGCACCCGGAGCAACAACCCCCTTCTCTAGATTTCTTCTCCACGGGGCTGTAAGGAAGCGCTCCGAGCAGCTGAGATACCTTACACTTTGACCCCAAGCAGCTCCAACCTGGAGTTAATGTTCTCGTTGCCCGCCTGCACCCAAGCACCTTGATGCCAGGCATCCTAAGCTGCTCCCAGTTTCAACAAAGAAGAGTCTCCTAAGGAGGGGGTCCAGCGGGAGAGGTCGGGCCTTACCAGGGCCGGACAGGTGTGCTCTCTGGGTTGACCCCGCCCAACGGCGTGCGGGCTTCTGGGTCTGGGCCTTCAGCAACTCCGCACTTACGCAGCTGCCTGGGGGGAAAAGAGCCTGATTTTAACTCTCACGTTCTCACTGCTCCCTCATTGAGTAACTGTCCTGAGAGCAGTTGCAGACATTTGCACTAATTAGTTAATTTAATTTTATGTGCGCCTTGTTAGGGCCCCAAATTCAATCTACAAATTAATGGCAGCTCACATGCAAATGAGCGGAATTCACAGTCCCCAGACTTCATGGTTTTGGTTTTGGTTTTGGTTTTTTTAAACAGCCCTACAACACATAAACCAGCACTGGGTATTTCCTTCTAATCCTTAAAAAAGTGTTTCTGATTCATTAAACACCTAATTGCACAACTCTTGAGGGAAGTTCCTACTAAAAATGAAAACCAGCTTCCAGTGGGCCCCTCATGACTTCCACCCTCACCAATGGTGATCTTAACTGCCCACACAACGCTCTGCAGTACTCTGACTCAACTGACCTGCCCCTGGCCCCTGACCCGTGGCCCTTCCCTCCTCCTCGCAATTTCACCATTCTGGCCTGGGTTCTGATTTGGGGAAAGGGTTCTAAGCGGGGTCAGGACCTGTGGGCTCAGCGCACTGACCAGCGGCGCGTAGCGGGCAGCCACTCACCTCTCTCAGGCTTCAGCTCCCTCACTGAGACAGAGGCAACAGGATCATAGTTTCTCCTGAAGGAAATGGGCAGGAATGATGGTGACCCTTGGGACTGGGAGAGAAAGGACTTTCTCTGGAGCTTTAGGAAGCGGACTTGGGTATTCGGAGGGCAGGGAGCAGCTCTGATGATGAGGGTCAGTTGATCCTGGCTAGGAGGAAGGAGGTTCATAGCATCACTGAGCTGCCTTTTTTTTTTTTTTTTTTTTGCTAGCAGGTGCAGTGAGGGACAGCCTCCCGCTTCAAGGTTGAGCTGCTCTTCCTGAGCTATGGGGGAAGCTAGCACAGACTGACCAGAGCCTGTATGTGGAGAAGTTCAAAGAGCTCAGTCTCTAAAACACCATCTCCGTGGGAGCCCAGGCTGGCCCCAGGCTGACCATGAGCCTGCAGAGAGAGGAGTCTTTGTCCCAGTCCTGAGCCCTGAGAAACACCCGCGGCGCCGGAGGCCGGCCTCAGTGGCCTAGGAGCTGCCCGGGCGGACAGGGCCTCACACCGCTAGGCTACGTGCTGTCTCAGCAGCAGCTACATGAGGAGTGGCCCTTTTCACCTATTCGTTTCTTCTCAGAGGTCAAGCGGCCATGACTGGGAAGCACCCAGGGGTCTCCAGATGGACTATTGGTAGGATACTCTGTTTTTCCAATTAAAAAACTTATTTTTTAAAAGCTTGGTTGAAGCATATTTGACAAATAATGGGAAGACACTCTTAATAAGTTGGCTGCTTGGAATCACTTCTTTGGACCTTAAAAAATAGCTCCTTATTTTCACTCAAGCTGGTAAAGCAAGACATCTAGTTATTTGAGATTAGACTCTTCTTCCTTTTGAGCTGGTATCACAAAATACCACAGACTAGGTGGCTTATAAATCACAGAACTTTCTTACAGTTCTGGGTGCTGGCATGGCGGGATTCTGGGCCAGACGCTCTTCCTTCAGGGCTGCCGACTCTCAGCTTCTTGCTGCGTCCTTGCCTGGCAGAAGGGGGCGAGGGAGGTCTCTGGGGTCTCTTTTATAAGAACACTAATCCCATGCATGAGGGCCCCATCTTCAGGACCAAAGGCCTCACCTCCTAATTTCAGCCCATTGGGCATTAGGGCTTCGACATATAAATTCGGTGGGACATAAACATTCAGACCATAGCACAGACTGTGATGATCACTATGGGCCCAGCAGCAGCAGCGGTCCGTGATTTCACGCGCTGTCCCTGATTCCTCACTTAACTGTACAACAGTCACCATCACCGAGCGCTTAGGCCAACGTGCTGGGCGCTGTGCTAACCACTTGATGTGCATGACTGCATCTAATGCAACGTTTCTTTTTTAAAGATTTTACTTATTTATTTGACAGAGAGAGACACAGCGAGAGAGGGAACACAAGCAGGGGGAGTGGGAGAGGGAGAGGGAGAAGCAGGCTTCCCGCAGAGCAGGGAGCCTGATGCGGGGCTCGATCCCAGGACCCTGAGTTCATGACCCTAGCCAAAGGCAAAGACTCAATGACTGAGCCACCCAGGCGCCCCTCTAATGCAACATTTCTACACAGTAGGTGTTATACTCATCCACACTTTGCACTGGGATAGCGAGGCTCAGCAAACTTAAATAGCTTACCTGAAATCACAGAACCTGTAAAAGGTGGAGCCAGGCGTCGGGCCCTGGAACCCCTGGACTACAGCCTAGGGGCCCCCCTCCTGCCCCGCTGCCCGGCTGCTTCTCCAGGTCCAGCCCCTGCCCCGATGTCTCCAAACTCCTGTGTGGGTCAGGAAGTCACCTCTGCCTGCGGAGCCGGGAGACCCTGCCCAAGCATGAGGAGCTGGTCAGCTCACAACCAGGGACTCTGCTGGGAGCAGCTTGGAGCTCAACTCTGGACCATCCAGGCAGAACCAGTGTGTACTGGAATGTTAACAACGTCCTTATTATGTTCTATTTCTGTTGAAATATAGTACAGTTTGACAATACGAGCATGTGTTTGTGTTCAAAGGGTTTGAAAAATATGCTGCTGATCAAGAGGGGGAAAAAGGAGAGCAAAACCTTCACACTTGTTCAGGAACTCTAAAAAGAAAAAACAAAAATCTTTTTTTTTTTTTTAAGGAAGCCCAAAAATCTCCAGCTGTAACTGGAAGATTGAAGAAATGAGAGGGGTTTGTGGACTCTGAGGTCAGAAAGAGGCACGTCCTTCCTCACAAGCTGGGTGGAAGGAAGGGTGGGTGGTTGGATAGCGGTGAGTCAGGGATTTTCTCCCAAACTGGGACTATCCCAACCCTCCTAGGGTTCAACCAGAAGGCCCCCCTCTCTAAACCCTTGCCCCAGACTGTGATAGGCTCTCCCCATGGAGGACTGCTGGGGTGCACTAGTGCGGGGGAGGGGGTTGAGAAAGACAGGAAAGAGTGGGCAGAAAATCAGGGAGAATCATCTAAGTGCAGATGAGTTAGGAAGAGACACTTTCCCTAAGGAATTATATTGATGAAATCTAGGCTAGAAAGGTCCAAGTTCAAAGGTCTGTTTATTTTATTATCTTTTTACCCTGAGGAATGTGCCTGCTGGGTTAATGTTTATTCTATTGAATAATCTAGTTTTAGACATGTCAATAAGAGTCAGTGCTGCTTTTACCGGGGGGAAAAATGCAGTTTTGCGGCTAATTTCAGATCCGAGGCGAGGGCCCTGGGCTCGTTGCCTACACCGCCACCTGGTGGTAGGTCCCTCCAGACCCGGCTGCGGCGGTTTGGTGGCAGCCGGAACCCGAGTCCCGGGTTGGAACCCTGGCTCTGCTCACTCAGAACAGGATGACCAGTTAGAGCTCCCCTCTCTGAATTTCAATATCCACATCTTAAAACAAAGACTATAATACCTACTTTGGTGGGGGGGGGGGTGGTACGGTTTGTGATGATTCAATGAGTTAACAAATGTGGAGTGCCTAGTGCGTAGTAAATGTTTAATAAATTGTAACTATTAGTCTTATTGGAAAAGAACTCCATATCCCCATACGGTTTTCTTTTCATCACTCCCATCCTGACTTGAGTGAATCTACAGAAGACACGGACCCCACATCAGTGGCAGTCACCACCAAATCAGAGGCCGGGAGATATTGGTGAGTGGGAGGGGATGGGCCAAGTCTAACAGGTGATGTTTAGCAGAGATAATGTAAGTTCTAAATTACATATATTGTCCGCCAAGCGTACAAATATGGGGGATGCCTCGTTGACAAAAAAGACCAAGCCAAAGACACAGGGATTTTAGGAAAAGATAGTTCAATGAGAGTCAATTGGGTGACCCTGAACTGAAAATTCTAATTTGACTGACAGCTATGAAGAAGCAACATACATGACAAGCTATTAAAATGTTCATATGCCATGACTTTGTAATTCCACTACTCGGAATCTACCCAGGGGAAATAATCAGAAATAACTGTATACAAAGATGCTAATTACAGTGTGATTTATAAAAGTGAAAAATTGGAAACTGTAAATGTCTAATAATAGAGGACAAGTTCATTAAATTGTGATTGATCCATATGTAGTATCTGTATGTGTCCTTCAAAGTTTCTAAGGGAAAATGCTGATTATATAAATTGAGGGGGAGGGGTAAATCAGGATATAATTAAAAATAGAGGATCATAACGTATTAATAAAAGTTTCAGTTAAATAAAATCAAAAATTAAAAGCCTGCCTACACCCAATAAGTTGGCTTTCAACTTGTGTAATATGCAAATTGACAAAACTATAAGGATAAATTGGCAAGTCCAACATTGAAGTAGAAGATTTTAATACACCTTTCTCAGTAATTAATAGATCAAGCCGACCAAAAAAAAAAAAAATCAGTAAGGAAAAAGGTTTGAAGCCCACAATTTAAAAGCTTAATATAGGGGCACCTGGGAGGTTCAGTCGGTTAAGCGTCTGCCTTCGGCTCAGGTCATGATCCCAGGGTCCTGGGATCGAGCCCCACATCGGGCTCCCTGCTCAGCGGGGAGCCTGCTTCTCTCTCTGCTGCTTCCCCTGCTTGTGTTCTCTCTCCCTCTCTCTGTCAAATAAGTAAATAAAATCTTTAAAATAAATAAATAAAAGTTTAATATAATGGTCCTACATGGTATGTTGCACACTACAGCTGAAGAAGGCATGTTCTTTTCTTTTTTTTTATATATCTTTTATTTATTTATTTGAAGAGAGTGAGAGAGCAGAAGCCAGCGGAGAGGCAGTGGGAGAGGGAGAAGGCTCCCTCTCTGAGCTGGAGCCTGACGCAGGGCTCGATCCCAGGACCCTGAGTTCATGACCTGAGCCAAAGGCAGACGCTTAAACAACTGAGCCACCCAGGCGTCCTAGCATGTTTTCAAAAACACATGGGCCATTTATAAAACTTGACCACATACAGATAGAAACCAGTAATTTCAGTACCTGGCGCTAAATTCTAAGACGGGGAGGAACAGGCAGTTTTAGGAGCCAGAGGCTCTTTGGTTAGAAGCTCAGAGAAGATCTCTCAGAGGAGGTTATGGCTAAGATGAGTTTGTGAGGATAGTTCTCCAGATAAAGGAGATGGGGCTGGGGGCTGAGCCCACCTCAGGCAGAAGAAGCAGCAGGTCCAAGGGCCCTGAGGCAAACGAAAGCAATTGAGTTTAGAGAACTGCAAAGAACATCCCTTACTGTCCATAATACCAAGTTCTCTTCGCCTGCTTCCAAGCAGTGGCCCTGTCATGAATACCCAGGGGCCTCACCAAAAGCTATGGGTCAGTTTCCTTCTCTAATAGGAGACAGGGGTCTTCAGTTACCTCCAAGCTGGGGCATGTCCCCCAGAGAGGAACATGAGCTGGGCCCGAAAAGAAGCCATCTGGAGCTCAGGTGTCAGGCCAGGCTTGGTGAGCTCACAGCAGGTGGGAAGGTCACAGGACTCCCGAGGCTCTGCAACAACTAAAGATACCCTCTGCCCATCCTCCGTGGGTACCCCTAACAAGCCGCTGGGGACCTCTCTGGAAGTTGGGCCGAGCCAAGTGGGATCCAGGCCTCGCAGGCCTGGCCTAGTCCACGCCGTGTTCCCTGGGGCTCCGGCCACCTGTCAAACACAAGTACCACTGGCTTCCTGCTTGCTGTCCAAGGTGTCACATACACAGGCTCATGTTCAGGAGGGAACTCTAGAGGTGTTTGTGACAGTAACTGTCCAAAGTCCCTGGATGGTTGAAATGCAGTGTTTATCCCAAACCTTCATTTCAGACAACTGCTTTCCTGGGTCCTTCCCCCAAAACCACTCTCATCCTACCCCTTGTTCTGGTGCGAGCACGCCCTTTATCCCCCTTTCAGTCCCCCTCCCTGGCTACTGACCAGGTGATGACATGGGACGGCCAGACCGGCCTGGGAAGCCACACAGGCCCGTTAGCTCAGGAGACAGATACGGAAAGAGAATACTCAAAGGAAGAAGCCCTGTCCAGAAGTCGGGAACCTGCACTCATTGGCTGTGTTACTGTGAGCAAGTCACTTCCCCTCTTCGGGTCCTGTTTCCTCATTTTTTAAAAGGAGAGGAAATCATCTCTAAGCTCATTTCCTTTTTTTTTTTTTTTTTGTTCTTCCAAGCTCATTTCTAACTGAAGATTCTGGGATCCAGTCATGGAAAGAACTGGGTCTATTTTAAGGGTCAATCAAGCACATTTTCAATCAGAGGACATTATCCCTTCCATTGACTTTGGGCTGCTGTGAGGTGGAAGGAAGCAGAGGTGGGAAGCCCTGAGCCTTTGCTGAGCTGCGGACCAAGAATGAGACGTCACAAGGGGCTGCAGCCAGGACCTGGGGCGATAGGGCAGTTCTTCAGTCACCCCCGTAAGCCACACAGCAGCATGAGGGGGGCACCGGTGTTGCCCTCAGGCTGGACCAACATTTTAGATATGCTAGTAAAGTCCTACTGAGGAGCCAGTCCTCTGTGCGCGTGCATGCGTGTCTGTAATAGATCTACCTACAGAGACGGAACACTGTGAGCTCTCTCTTCATATGTATATGTGTGTATACATATATGTATCTTTTACATATATATATATATATATATATAGTGAATCAAGAAAAAGCAAATTATGTGATAAAATGTAGATTTGGTTCTGGGGACTTTTTAGGGGTGTAAGGGAAGTGGTGAAGATCTCTGGTTCACACAGGGGTCTTTAGTTTGCTGATGGGAAGGGAGTGGTGCCTAATCACAGACAATGAGCAGTCTGCCTGGGCCCTGCTGATGTGGGGCTGACCTCCGGAGGGCCATACTTAGTTCTGGGTGCTCAGTTTTCAGAAGGATCCTTCAAACCATAAAACTATGGTCTGTATGGAATACCACATGGCCAAAAAGAGACGGAGGCACATGTATTGACATGGGGCAATCTTCAAGATGTTAAGGATGCACAGTAAGCTCTCGTTTGTGTGTGTGGAGAGATGTATACACATGTAAAAGGCTAGTTCTAGAAGGACACACAGGAAACCACAGCAGTGGTTACCTCTGTGGAGAAAAACAGGGAGACAGAGGGGTGGGAAATGAGAGGTTCCGGAAGGACACAACTTTCCGTGTATAGGCCTTCAGCACTGTTTGGATTTTTTTTTTTTTTACCACCTTCATATATTTTATTTATTTATTTATTTATTTATTTATTTATTTATTTATTTGTCAGAGAGAGAGAGCACAAGCACAAGCAGGGGGAGTGGCAGGCAGAAGGAGATGCAGGCTCCCTGCCGATGTGGGACTTGATTCCAGGACCCTGGGATCATGACCTGAGCCGAAGGCAGATGCTTAACCGACTCAACCACCTGGGCGTCCCTACCATCTTCATATATTAATTAAAAAAAATTTTAACACTCTATGGAAATGTCAAGTATGGATTTCACAATGTAAAAGAGGCTCTGATATGTCCTTTATCATAAACATTTATAATACTATGGAGTCTTTGATTTCAATACTGTGACCCCTTTAATTTGACCTCTTTTACTTCCCTCAGTGAGGAAGAGGGAACACTATTTGGCTTTCCTTTGCCTTTATGTGCTTATTTTTTAAAAAATCAAGATAAATTCATCAAGATAAAAGGCTTCTGCACAGCAAAGAAAACAGTCAACAAAACAAAGGAGACACTCACGGAATGGGAGAAGATATTTGCAAATGACACTACAGATAAAGGGCTGGTATCCAAGATCTATAAAGAACTTCTCAAACTCAACACCCAAAAAACAAATAATCAAGTCAAAAAATGGGCAGAAGACATGAACAGACACTTCTCCAAAGAAGACATACAAATGGCTAACAGACACATGAAAAAATGTTCATCATCATTAGCCATCAGGGAAATTCAAATCAAAACTACACTGAGATACCACCTTACATGAGTTAGAATGGCAAAAATTGACAAGACAAGAAACAACAAATGTTGGAGAGGTTGTGGTGAAAGGGGAACCCTCTTACACTGTTGGTGGGAATGCAAGTTGGTACAGCCACTTTGGAAAACAGTGTGGAGGTTCCTCAAAAAGTTAAAAATAGAGCTACCCTATGACCCAGCAATTGCACTACTGGGTATTTACCCCAAAGATACAGATGTAGTGAAAAGAAGGGGCACATGCACCCCGATGTTTATAGCAGCAATGTCCACAATAGCCAAACTGTGGAAGGAGCTGAGATGCTCTTTAACAGACAAATGGATAAAGAAGATGGTCCAGGGGCGCGTGGGTGGCTCAGTCGTTGGGCGTCTGCCTTCGGCTCAGGTCATGATCCCAGAGTCCTGGGATCGAGCCCTGCATCGGGCTCCCTGCTCCATGGGAAGCCTGCTTCTCCCTCTCCCACTCCCCCTGCTTGTGATCCCTCTCTCGCTGTGTCTCTCTCTGTCAAATAAATAAATAAAATCTTAAAAAAAAAAAAAAAAAAGATGGTCCATATATACAATGGAATATTACTCAGCCATCAGAAAGGATGAAGACCCACCATTTGCATCAACATGGATGGGACTGGAGGAGATTATGCTAAGTGAAATAAGTCAAACAGAGAAAGACAATTATCATATGGTTTCACTTATCTGTGGAACATAAGGAATAGCATGGAGGACATTAGGAGAAGGAAGGGAAAAATGAAGGGGGGAAATTGGAGGGGGAAATGAACCATGAGAGACTATGGACTCCAAGAAACAAACTGAGGGTTTTAGAGGGGAGGGGGGTGGGGGGATGGGTGAGCCTGGTGATGGGTATTAAGGAGGGCACGTACTGCATGGAGCACTGGGTGTTATGCACAAATAATGAATCATGGAACACTACATCAAAAACTAATGATGTCATGTATGGTGACTAACATAATAAAAAAAATTATAAAAACAAAACAAAACTGGGGCGCCTGGGTGGCTCAGTCTTTAAGCATCTGCCTTCGGCTCAGGTCATGATCCCAGGGTCCTGTGATCGAGCCCCGCATCGGGCTCCCTGCTCAGTGGGAAGCCTGCTTCTCCCTCTCCCACTCCCCCTACTTGTGTTCCCTCTTTCGCTGTGTCTCTCTCTGTCAAATAAATAAATAAAATCTTTAAAAACAAAACAAAACAAAACAAAACTATTCTCTACCTTGGGGAACCTGGGTGGCTCAGTTGGTTAAGCATCTGACTCTTGATTTCGGTTCAAGTCATGATCTCAGGGTCATGGGATTGAGCCCCACATCAGACTCCACGCTCAGCAGGGCGTCTGCTTAAGATTCTCTCACTCCTTCTCCCTCTGTCTCTCCCCCGGCTTGCTCTTGCTCTCTCTCTAAAATAAATAAATACATCTTCTTTTAAAAAACCTATTCTCTACGTTTTTCTCTGCTTCTTATAAGTAGTAGGGGAAAGAAGGGATTCGTTTTACATTTTTAGGACACTTTTTGAATGAGTTGTTGCCTCCCCCGGCTTCTCCTGCCTGCACCTGGCACTGGAAGGCACAGTGTTCCTGACAGGCAGGCAGCGTACCTCACTGTGGTTAGGAAAAACCAGAGGTGTACATAATTACCTACTGGTAAGTGGAGTGGGGCAGGTGTGGACACTGTCCTTTCATTCTGGCCTGCTGGAGCCACGTTTTGCTGATAACCTAATTCCTAATACTTGTTAAATCTTCTGACTTTCTTTAGTTGCAATATCCTTGGGATCCACTTTTGGAGAGGAGATGTGTGCCCTTTGGCACTTTTCTTACCCAGGCCTCCATTTGTGTCCACTGTGTCCCACTGTCTAGTACACGTACCAGTTTTGATGAAGTTCCCGTTGGGCCATCGTGTCTGAGGTAGTGAGCACTGTTCTTTCTCTTTATGGTTGCAAAGCAGTTTGGCATACAGTGGTATCTCATTACAAATATCACTCCTATCAGCAGCACGTATTGAGATATTCTTTTGATGGACGGTTTTCTGTAGGTAATTATTTCTTATCCACACTTCTAAAAAATTAGATTTTCATTATGTAAGCAATACATAATGGTGCAAAAATTTCAACAGTACTGGAACGAAGTAAAAAGTAGAAGGCTGCTATTCCCACCAACTGCTGACCTACACATGAAACATAACCATGGTGCCCCATTTAGAATCTTACCACAGATTTCCCAAGCATATGCAAACACACACACACCCAGACATAATCAAGCTGCTGCTTATTAAAAAGTAAAAACTGGCTCATGCTATACGGACTGTTCTGTTATTTGTGTTATTTGCTTTCTCTGTTGGGAACATCTTTTAATGTCAATTCATTTCGGTTTTAAATTACTTTTATTTTTTAATCAGTTGTCTATCACATATTTTTTTGATTATTTATTTATTTATTTGACAGAGAGAGAGAGAAAGAGCGTACAAGCAGGGGGAGCAGGAGAGGGAGAAGCAGGCTTCCCGCTGAGCAGGGAGCCCGATGCGGGGCTCGATCCCAGGACCCTGAGATCATGACCTGAGCCGAAGGCAGACACTTAACTGACTGAGCCACCCAGGCGCCCCTATCATATAATTTAAAAATTAAATAGTACTTAAAGGTTTAGGATAACAAATGACAGCCCCTTGCTCTACTTCTACTAATTCCCCAGTCCCTCTTTTTGCTTTCTTTCGACATTTGTCTTATTTATCTTCATATTTCCAAACAGTGTTTCTAGTGCTATGTCTTGAGGTGATTACACATACTGAAGCATTATGATGTACACCCAAAACTAATAGAACATCGTGTGTCAATTGAACCTCAAAAAGAAAAGAACATGGTAGGAGGGAATTTGGCTCCTAACTTCTCCTGACCAGCCCTCTCACTAGTTGTTACCATGGTTGGATGAGCTGAGTGTCACGTTTCCATTGTTATAGTTGTGTAAATAAATTTTTAAATTTCATTTATTTAGGGGCACCTGGGTTGCTCAGTCGTTGGGCATCTGCCTTCGGCTCAGGTCATGGTCCCAGGGTCCTGGGATCGAGCCCCGCATCGGGCTCCCTGCTCGGCGGGAAGCCTGCTTCTCCCTCTCCCACACCCCCTGCTTGTGTTCCCTCTCTCGCTATGTCTCTCTGTCAAATAAATAAATAAAATCTTTTAAAAAAATAAATGTCATTTATTTTTTTAGAGAGAGAGTGCGTGCAAGGGGGGAGGTAGGGTAGAGCGAGAGAGAGATTCTTAAGCAGGCTCCCTGCTCAGCGCAGAGGCCAACATGGAGCTCCATCTCACGACCCTGAGATCATGACCTGAGCTGAAATCAAGAGTGGGATGCTTCACCAACTGCACCATCCGGGCGCTCCTATAGTTATGTATACATTTTTTTTTTTTTAAGATTTTTTTATTTATTTGACAGAGAGAGAGAGAGACAGCGAGAGAGGGAACACAAGCCTAGGGAGTTGGAGAGGAAGAAGCAGGCTCCCCTCCGAGCAGGGAGCCCGATGTGGGGCTCGATTCCAGGGCCCTGGGATCATGACCCAGCCGAAGGCAGACGCTTAACGACTGAGCCACCGAGGCGCCCCAGTTATGTATACATTTTTAACTGCAGAGCCATGTAGTACCTTCTGATTCTCTTCGTGCAAAACATCTTTTCTCCTGAGTATTATAATAGCCTTGTGTTTTTATTGCTTTGTTTTCTTTCTATGGCTACATCATCCCACTCCAACGGCCTCCAAATTCAGTATTCCACATTTGTGAAATCTATACCTAAACCTACAATTCCAACTTTTTTCCAAGTGATCTTCCTCCTGGAGTCCCCCAACTCGGACTCCACTCTGGACAGTGCCTTTCTGGGATTCCTTTTCACCATACCCTGGGCATACCTTTCATCTCTCTTTTATGTTAGATCTCCTGTTTTCTGTATCCCATGGCTTCCTGATTTTTGGTCTATGTTCCTGTTTTAGTGAAGCACATCCTCCAGGAGCTTCTTGAGAAAGGGTGAATAGGAAAGGAATTTTTTGAGACTGCATATTCAAAAATGTCTTTGTTCTGCCTCACACTTGATTGACAGTTTGGCCATTAGCTTGGCTATCATTTTTCTTCAAAACTCTGAAGGCATCACTCTATTCTTTTCTGGTGACCAAGAGATTTTTCTTTCGAGAAGCTTAATGCCATTCTGATGGTAATTCTTTGTATATTAACTTTTCCTAGAACATTTTACTAATGTGAAATTTCGTGGTAATGCAGTGGCTGTCTCTTAAGCATATGCAGAAAGGGCTGGGACCTGGGCATAGAACTGTTGTTGTTTTATTCTATAACTGGAAGCCCGTATCTCCACTCCCCTTCCCCCATCTTGCCCATCACCCCACTCACTTCTCCTCTGACAACCATCAGTTGGCTGTATATACGGGTCTGTTTCTGCTTTTTGTTTATTCATTTGCTTTGTTTTTTTAGATTCCACATATAATCGAATTGCTCCTGGTACAAACTTTCAACCAATCCTTTCCCCACCCTTTTTAACTTCACACCTATTCCTTCTTACCAGTATGCCTGTTTCCTCTAATTCCTGAGTCCTTCTGGGATTCGGTGGTATAAAGCAGCTTGCTTCTCATTAGTAGCCCTGGCCACTGGCATGTAAGTTTCAGTGGCCACCATTTTGCTAAGTCAATTAGCACCTCCTCCATCTTTTTATCTTATAAAATTTTGTGAACATTTATTGTACACAGTTGTATTTTCTTCCATTGCCCTGAATGGTACTTTAAAACAAAAAAATAAGAACAAAAACTCCTGTCATTTTAGAGGAATTTTGAGAAGGCACGAAGATAAACTCATGTCTAAATGACTGTATTTAATGTCTTCCACAATATTTGATGAAAGCCTCATTAATACTATTTTTGCTATTACCATATTATTTAGTCTTAATTTTTTATCATTATTACCCATCTACTCACCTTTATCATTAAGGATTCACGTTTTAAATTTAGCTTTTGATATAAACTTGTAAACTTGGGGGCACCTGGGTGGCTCAGTTGGTTAAGCATCTGCCTTTGGCTCAGGTCATGGTCCCGGGGTCCTGGGATGGAGCCCCGCATCGGGCTCCCTGCTCAGTGTGGAGTCTGCTTCTTCCTCTCCCTTTGCCCCTCCCCCTGCTTGTGCTCTCTCACGCATTCTCTCTCTCAAAATCTTAAAAAAAAAAAAAATGTAAAATATCTAAAAAAAACTATAAACTTGTAAACTTGGAACTGAACTAAGAAATCAGAGTTGCCTAATTTTTTTTTCTTTTATATAACTACTAAATTTTTCTGTATTTGCTAAATGATTGTACCTAGATGGGTCTTGGTTTGACAGCTAGTGGTATTTCACATTTCTCAAAGTCTGACCAGTAGCACTGACATTAGCTAGGAGCTTGTTAGAAATGCAGACTGAGGTTCCACTCCAAACTACTGAATCAGGAGTCTGCATTTTAACTAGATCCCCAAGCGAGTCACAAGCACACAATTCAAGTTGGAGATCTAGTCTGTTATTTCCCCACAGACCACCTCATTCTGTTTCCTCCTCCTCTCCCATTCCTAGTAGTACCTAAGGCATTTTCTTGTCAAATATCTTGCAGTTTGAGCATCATGAAAGTTACCTTTCCCATCCCTCTCCCACCATCATGAGTCTGTCTCCTCTAGGTATCTTAACACCTGAAGTCCCCTGCTCCTCCAAAAGGGAAAAAAAAAAAGCCTCAAAAAGTATAGGCTCTGGATCCATGCTACTTGGGTTCAAACTCTGGCTCTAACAGTTACTAGCTGTGGGACCTCGGGCAAGTCACGTCACTGCACTGTGCCTCAGTTTCGGCTCCAGTAGTAAGCATCTGATGCATGTTAATCTATATCCTCTGAAATCAAGACCTTAGCAACTGAATATTTAGGAATTTCTCCTTGTCTTCTGCTGAATGGTGCTTCTATCACCTAGTTACATAAAAGGAATGTTTTATTCATTTGGGCTTTTAGCTGCTGAATCAACTACTTTCACCTTCATCTGGGGATGGATTTTATAACTATCTGCTGAATCAATAGATTCCCTAAACATTCTAGACTTGGGACTGCTCACCTCGTGAACATACTCTCTGATCTTCAACTATGGAGCATCCATGAGCTTCAGAGTTCAATGATTATTGAGAAAAAGGCTCAGCAATGAGCACAGGAAGCAACAGGGGATGGGCATAGTTGCAGGAAGGTTGGGGTGAAAGCCAGCCGAATGTCAGCAACGGTGGGAGGAGAAATGGGGACACATACTATCTAGAAGGCAGCTGTCCTGTGACAGACTTGACTTTCCCAACATTATGTATGTTAGCTGTAGCTTGTCCACAGATGCCCTTTATCAGAGTACGTTTCCCTCTATTCCTAGTTTGCTGAGTTTTAAATCATAAATCAGTGTTGAATCTTTTTTTTTACATGTATCAAAATGATCATAAGGTACTACTCTTTACTGTGTTAATATGATGGGATTATAGTAATTGACTTTTAATGTTAAATCAACCTTGCATTCCGAGATAAACTCTGCTTGAATCACGACATACTATGCTCTTTACATATTGCTGGGTCCAATTAGTTAATGGTTTAACAATTTCTGCGTCTATGGTTATGATGTATATTGATATGTCACTTTTTTTTCTTGAAAAGGTCTTTGGCCAGTTTTGGTACTGTGGTAATACTGTTCCCATTAAGAAAAAAAAAATGAAAAAAATGGGAAGGAAGTATTCCCTTTTCCCTATTTTCTGAAAGTCTGTGTAGAACTAAAGGTTTTTCTTACTTAACTGTTTGATACAACTCATCAATAAAGCCATCGAGACCTGAAGTTTTCTTTTGTAGGAATAATTTTGATAATAAATTTCTTTGGTACAAGGTTACTCAGATTTTCTATTTCATCTAGTATCAGTTTTAGTAAGCTATATTTTTAAAGGAATTTGCTGACTTCATCTAATTTATTGGTTTAAAGTTGCCCATAATATTCCTTATTATCCTTTTAATGTCTGTAAGATCTATAGTAACATCTCCCATCTCATTCTTGATAGAAATAATTTGTACTTTTTCATTTTCCATCCAGGTTTGCTAATAGTTTAATTTTATTAATCTTTTCAAAGAACCAACTTTTGGCTTTATAACTCTATTTTTAATACCATTAATTTTCCTCTTCCTTTCTTCCACTTACTTTGGATTTAATTTGCTCTTTTCTTCAATAGCTTATTCCTTCCTTTCAAATATATAGGTATTTAAAGCTATATAATTTAGGAAGCAAGTATAATTCTACTGATCTGACCTTTTATTATTTATTTCTCTGGGTTACTCACCCTTGAAAGAAATTCCCAAATCTTTTTTTTAGGGAAAACTTTTTATGAGAAATCAGTAAATTCTACGCAGGGGGAGAGTATGCATATAAATCTAAAGAAGGATTATAAGGATATAAAAAGCCTAGCATTCCTGTTACATAACTCTTGGTTTTTCATTCCATTCCAAGCTGGGTGTGTTTATTCTAAAGATGCTTGAATTTTAAGAACCCGCAGTTCCTGTTTTGGATGCTATGTTGTAATTACCAGTGACTCACTCAGGCATACTCAAGTTTTGGGTGTAAATGAAGGTTACGTATGACTTCAGTTAATTTTAATGCTTTGACTATACCAACCGCATCACTAGGACACCGTCAGGACGAGATCTTCCTCTGTTACTATTTACATTAATGTAATGAGTCATTTTTCTTCAGTCATTCTTTATATTTTTATATTTAGCTTTGAAGATTTAAACCCCACTCCTCTTTAATAATTCATTTTAGCATTCTGATTTTTAAATAGTTTTGAAAAGGGTTATTGCACAGATTATTTTCTTTATACTTATTCTGGATAGTACCAAAAATAATTCCCATCATAAAACTTCTTTAAGAGTTTCTTGTTTGTTTGTTTGTTTTTGAGGGGGGCGCCTGCCTGGCTCAGTCCGTACAGCACGCAACTCTTAATCTCAACATCATGAGTTCAAGCCCCACGTTGGGCGTGGAGCCTACTTAAACAAAACAGAAAACAAGTTCAAGAGTTTGTTGTTTTTTTTTTAAAGGAATGATTTGTGCTATCAAATGAAACTTTTTAAAAAGTCAACCCAAGTCAAGATATTCCTAAATATACATACAATCAAGTGAATATTTGCATGTTTTAGAAAAATATTTTTCCTAATTCATCTTTTTAAAACATAGGTAACAATGGCCTTCTCAAACTAAATCAGCTAGTAGAAAAAAATCTACTACATTTTACATTTAGCTTAAGGTTAGTTTTGGGAAGAAGCCTTTTGATTTTTAAATGCCAAATGTAAAGCTATTTTATTTGATGATCTTTGCCTCCAGCAATTTTCTTTTTTTAAAAAGCAGTAAATTTTTAAAAATTGTATCTCATTTCAGCATCTTATTTTTTGAAAAACCCAACATTTTGGCCTCAGATAAATTTACACAATTAAACACTTCAAAACATAATATAGCATGTATTATTTTCTCACAGGGCATCCGATACTAATATGTATAGATAACTTTGTTAAAATAACAAAAATCATATGAAAATCAGCACAATACTTCATTTATTTATTGTATAAGTTTGGCAAACAGCACAAAAATCCAGCAACATTTTAAACATGTAAAAAAGTCAAATGCTGAACAGTACTGGGGATTTTTTTTTTACATAATTAGTAATAATGAGAACACATTTAAAATACTGCAAAGCTAGCAAAATGAGGGTGCTTGGCTTCTGAACATATACCACAAACACACACAAACACACACACGCACAAAAACAATATAATTTATCTTTACAAAAATTACAGCCAAGCAATAGAAAAGAAGGATGTTAATAATGAAGATACTAACACATATGTTCACTACATGTATCTTACACATTGAAATGCTACATCTTGTACCCTGAAATGCCATGTGTAGAGAGCCAAGCAGAGTAAATTTAGGCTCATCACTGAGGTTAAGAATTATTTGAGAAGAATTTAGTGCTTATATGTAACATATTCAATTAAAACTTTCTATATAGCAATTCCTAGATCATAACAATGTGTTCCACTATATATCTGAGAAGCTGAATCTTCTTTGTTGACTGTATAAAATTTCTGACCAGTATCAAAATTCTGGTAAAACACAAATTGAAGGCATTTTCTAGTGTATGCAAATGTTATAGGGGGCATCAATGAATGTGGGAGAAAATCTTAGATTTCACACTAAGTTTCTGCTGAGCTTTGTCAAACCAAACAGCTCAACTCTAAGGCAAGAAAAAATAACCCCCTATAACAGCTTAGTGGGTCTTAGCAAGTGAAGATAGGAATTCAATCTTAGGAAAAAACTCCCTACATAAACAGATTGGAGACAACTGGCATTGAAACAAACAAATTACCTAACATCTTAACATTCAGTCATTGGTTCAGAAGCCTGACAAACCATCTATTGATAATGTATTATCAAATTAACTTTTTGGAATCAGCACCAGTACCCAAAACCTCAAATTATAATATTTAATATTCATTAAAATACATCCTTCTTGTGCTATATGAACACAACTACAATCAAATTAAAGAAAGTTGAATTGACTCAACTTATACATATTTTTGTGTATACTGGGTAGCGACTTAAGTTTTTTTCATTTACTTGTGCTTCTGTTCTGGGGCACTTTGATTGAAGAGAAATTCATTTCACAAGATTACATCTTGCTAAAGCATTCCTTAGCATTGGTCCAAACTTGAATTCCCTAAGACAACACAAAACAAACAACCAAACAAAAAAACAAAAAAAGAAAAGAAAACTTTAAAATGTGATTTTGGAAGGATTCTGAAAGCCGAAGTTTTTGGCTTACTGGTATGCTAAATTTCACTTTCTGGAATAACTAACAAGTCCAGCAAATATGACACTATTTCTGGCAATGGCTAATAGAAGTGAATGTCTAATGCTTCTGAAAAAAGAAAGAGATTTGCATAGCCTATCTTCAAGAGCGGAAAAGAGCTCCTACAACTTCTTTTTTTAGCAAACTGAGTTTTCAAGGTTCATAACATAAACTCATTTACTCAGATCACATGTCTGCATCATTTCTATTTGTAAACCAAACAAGTTCTCAGGCAGTTTTTCTATGTAATACTTAAAACAAAAGAAAAAAAACCTTATTAATTTAACAATTAAATAAAAATTAATGGATTTTTTTTTAAAAAATGGCTTATTAAATTATTAGTCTAACAACTAATGTGATAAAAACCAGTAACAGGCTAAATTACCAAAGCCTCCCCAGTGGTTCTAGCAGGCCGTTCAGCACAAAGTTAATATGACATACATACCTAATATGCTTAAACAAAAATGCATGTATATAAAAATAAAATAGTAAAATCTAACCAACTGGTAGAAACAAAGGGGTTTTTTTTAACAAACAAGATACATATTCTTGAATAACTGCTAATTCATGAAGAAGCAATATTTTAATACTTAAACATTAAAGTAGGTCAATATTTATCAAGTTACCAAGGCTCCAAACACTAGAAAAAAAAAATCAATCTTTTGATTTTTCTCCTCCTGATGAAATATAAAAAGCAAATTTTTAAAAAAAAATCCTTTAAAATGTCTCAGATTGGCTGGATAAAGTAGTATCTAGTAAAAGTATTTGTTGTCAGAAAGGATAAGAGATCTTGTGCACTCGCATAGGAACGTGTCCATGAGACGTCAAATGAGCAAATGAAAACAACCCCCAGCACATGTAACGCAGTCCTGTTTTTTGTGGGGAATTATTTTCTAAATTACTGTAAATGTACAAGAACGTCTGGAAGGACACACGCGAAGTTTCTAACAGTGGTGAGGTTTCAAAAGGGATTTGCTGGAGGAAGGGAAGAATTTTTACCTAATATGCTTCTGGATTTTTATAATTTTTGCAATGAGAGTATGTTATCTTTATGGTAATATTTCTGCTCTGATCTTTATTAAATTCCTACCTTCTACTAATTTTGGGCTTTGTTCTTTTTCTAATCCCTTTAGATGTAAGGTTAGATTGAGATTTTTCTTGTTTCTTGAGGTCGGCCTGTATCGCTATAATTTCCCTCTTTTTTTTTTTTTTTTTAAAGATTTTATTTATTTATTTGAGAGAGAGAGAGCACAAGAGCGGGGAGAGGGAGAAGCAGACTCTCTGCTGAGCAGGAAGCCCGATGCGGGACTCGATCCCGGGACTCCAGGATCATGACCTGAGCCGAAGGCAGTTGCTTAACCAACTGAGCCACCCAGGCGCCCTATAATTTCCCTCTTTGAACTGCTTTCGCTGTGCTCGCTTCGGCAGCACATATACTAAAAATGAACTGCTTTTGCTGCGTTCCAAAGATTTTGGACCACTGTGTTTTCATTTTCATTTGTATCCACGTATTTTTTTATTACCTCTTTGATTTCCTCACTGACTCACTGGAGGTTTGGTTGCATGCTCTTTAGCCTCCACATGTTTGTATTTTTCCAGTTTTTTTCTTGTGATTGATTTCCAGTTTATACAATTGTGGTCAGGAAAGACGATGATATTATCTCAGTCTTCTTAAATTTTTTTTTTAAGATTTTATTTATTTGTCAGAGAGAGAGAGAGAGCACAAGCTAGGGGGAGGAGCAGAGGAAGAGGAAGAAGCAGGCTCCCCACCAAGCAAGGAGCCTGATGTGGGGCTTGATCCCTGGATCCCGGGATCATGACCTGAACCAAAGGCTTAACCTACTGAGCCACCCAGGCATCCCAGTCTTCTTTAATTTTATTGAGACTTGTTTTGTGACCAAATGTGTGATTATCCTGGAGAATGTTCCATGTACACTTGAAAAGAATATATATTCTGTTGTTTTTGGATGTTATATTCTACACATATCTGTTAAGGCCATGTGGGCTAAGGTGTCACTCAAAGTTACTGTTTCCTTATTAATTTTCTGTCTTGATGATCTATCCATTGATGTAAGTGGGGTGTTAAAATCCCCTACCATTACTGTATTACCATCAATTTCTCCCTTTATATCTGTTAATATTACTTTATGTATTTCGGTATTCCAGTGTTGGGTAAATATTTACAGATGTTATAGCCTCTTGCTGGGTTGGGCCCTTTATCATTATGTAATGCCCTTCCTTGTCTCGTTACAGTCTTTGTTTTAAAGTCGATTTTGTCTACTTTGTCTGATGTAAGTATTGCCACCCTGGCTTTTTTTTTTCCCATTTCCATTTGCATGGAATATCTTTTTCCATACGATAATTCTTAAAATTTAAAAAGATAAAGTAGGGCGCCTGGGTGGCTCAGTTGTTAAGCGTCTGCCTTCGGCTCAGGTCATGATCCCAGGGTTCTGGGATCGAGCCCCACATTGGGCTCCCTGCTCGGTGGGAAGCCTGCTTCTCCCTCTCCCACTCCCCCTGCTTGTGTTCCTGCCCTCGCTATCTCTCTGTCAAATAAATAAAATCTTAAAAAATAAATAAATAAACAGAAAGCCTCTTACTAAAAAAAAAGATAAAGTAGCTTAAAAATCAATCAAGTATTTCTTGATTCAACAAATTAGAAAATTCACTATCAAAAAGGTTGACCAAAAAAACACTTAGAAGTAAATTTTTAAAAAGATTTTATTTATTTGTCAGAGAGAGAGAGAACACAAGCAGGCGGAGGGACAGAGGGAGAAGCAGGCTTCCGGCGGAGCAGGGAGCCCGACATGAGGTTCGATGCCAGGACCCTGGGATCATGACCTGAGCGGAAGGCAGACGCGTAAGCAACTGAGCCACCTAGGCATCCTTGTAAAAGTTTTTTGTTTTGGTTTACTACTACTACAATTTAGTCATTTGATTATATTCAATTACCACTTTGGATAGCTGACCTTATAACAAAGTATGGTATATTTGAAAAGTTAATACACAAGTAAAATAAGCAAAACATAGATACCCATATTTACCCAAGAAAAACTAATATTAATCTTATCTTCTCGTACTTAATTTTAAGTTCATAAAAAAAAGAATACTGCAGATTTTCATATATAAAAATCTATTCCACTTAAGGAAAAAAATACATGATGAAACTTTATAGTACTGTTCTTGGGCAATAAGGTGAATACACATCTTTTTAATCTCATGTGGGTATACTTGTTTACTATAGTTAATCATAGGACACATGAGCAGACACACAAGATATCCAACAGCATATCCAAATACACCTACAGTGATATCTTCTTTATTCAGAGATTAATTTCCAGCACCCTCAACCACCCCACCCTAGGTAAAGTGGGGAGAAAAGTCCTTTGAGCCATTATACAGTCTGCCTTTTACTTGGAAAAGCAGAAAACAGAAGATCACAAGGAGCTTATTAATAAGTCTTTTATGAAAACAAAACCAAACCAACTCTAAAACATTTGTGTTATCTGATCTTTCAGACCTCCCGAGATTAAAAAAAGAAAGGTTAGAAAAAAGACTAAATGTGAAGCAATCTGTGGAGCAGGGAGGCAGTAGAGTTAGCAGGAAGAGAGCAACGGATAAAAACACTCTCAAGCTGTGGGGCACCCGGGTGGCTCAGGCAGTTGGATGCCCCGACTCCTGATTTAGGCTCAGATCATGATCTCAGGGTCATGGGATCGAGTCCCATATCAGGCTCTGCGCTCAGTACGGAGTAGGCTTGGGATTCTCTCTCTTCCTCTGCTCCTCCCCTCCCCGCTCACACACTTGCTTGCTTGCTCTCTCTCTAATAAATAAATGTATTAGTAAATAAAGTCTTAAAAAAAACACACACTATCAAGCTACAGTCATACTCACCCATTGGCATGTGCAGATGGATCACTCATGATTTTAACGTCTCTTAAATGACCTCAAAGATCCACTATGTGAAGTAACTTACACTTTAACTGAGGCATAAATATGAATTTGGCCAATACAAAAGGAGCCCATGTGACTAATTCTAGAGTCTGGTGTTTACATCTCAAAGTATCTTTGCTCTCTGTGCACTGCTGGTGATACCAAGTGGAAAGGGCTAGGGAAGGGATGGTGTCTAGCCAGAAAATACACATTTTGGATGAATTAAAGCACAAGTTGTTTATATGAGTATGATTTTTCCCTCTAAGAAGGTCTTCATAACTGTGAGAAATCATCTTGCTATATGATTTACTGAGATAATGCACGTCGGTAAACTGTGAAGCGCTAGACATATGTAAACCATTGGTACTAACTGACACACACACAGGCAGATCGTGGGTTATAAAAAAGAAGGAATGTTTTATATTTCGTTCTTACAATAGCATTTTAAAGATTTCAGCACTGTCCAAACACTTACTTGAACCAGAATAAGCTTCCGTGTTCTTATCTTCTTCTATGGATATCAGTCACATGACAGACTTACTATGACAACAAACCGTATCATAACCACATTTCCCCCAAACCATGGTTAAGCTATCTCCCAATCCAAGTACTATACATCACTGTTAGGAACAGTATCTTACCCCCTGTCCAAGAACATCATATAAGCCAAGTAATGGTGTTGGTATATATTTTCAGATACTAGATATAAACAGGGCATACAAATGTGGAACTTCGGGTGAGTGAAGACTCAATAATTAACATTCTGGTTACAATACTCTTTCAACGTTAAGTGAAGAAACCGGAAAACATTCTGGAAAGGGGGGGGAAATGGGCTTTAAAAAATGAAAAGAAACACTCTGGTCCACATAAGAGAAATCAGTTTTAAAGAAATTTGTAAGCACTTCTGAATATATTTGTGCCCTCACCTACCTTTTTGCACATACTGATCTGCATGACTGCATAGCTTATGAGGGCCTCCTTTAAATCATGGTTCTTTTGTTCTTTGAAGCGTTCAATATCGGCCCAAGCATTTTTCACAAATTCTCTGAAATAAAATGTGTAGTCATCATCACTCTTACTCAAATTAAGTTAACTATATTATAAATTCTAATAACCAGTTCTCGTTTGCGTTGGTTTTTATTTATCTATATGGAGGAAAACGCTACTGTCTGTATAAGATAGTTCTATTTTTCTCTTCCTAAAAATTATACTAGGAGAAGAAGCAGAGAAATAGTCATACATTCATCTACATTTTAATAATCAATATTTTTGCCACAAGAATCCCAGCTTCAAATTATTCCTATAAAGCAGCCGTTAGATGGTTTTATGAACCAGCTCACAAGCCTAACAGAGGCCATGTGAAGTTGCCCTCCTGGGGTCACTGGAAAACATATACTCTTTTGACAAGATATATTATGTATCACAATTATTATTATTATAACACATGAAGTTATTTTTTTTCAAGATTTTATTTATTTATTTGACAGACACAGAGAGAGTACAAGCACAGGGAGTGGGAGAGGGAGAGGGACTCGCCATCCTGGGATCATGACCCGAGCCAAAGGCAGAGGCCCAACTGACTGAGCCACCCAGGCGCCCCTTATACACTTGCTTTCAATGACAACCAGAGTTTTAAAAATTCTGAGAGGCATTTGTCTTTCTAAATCCCATTCATAAAAGTTTACTTTTACTTATTTGGTGCCAGCAGTCCTAAAAATGAACAAAAATACCTCAACACCAATGATAGACTCTTGGTCGGCCTTGATCTACTTATTATCAGATGAAAAACAACAATAAGGAAAATAAGCCAAACTGCAATGGCAGACCTTTGATAGTTGCATTTCCAGAAATATTTATGGAATAATTACATGCCAAGCCCAATGCAGGATGTTGAAACATAAAGATGAAAGACACAGTCATTGACTTTGAAGGGCACTTAATCTAGCCAGGGACAATCACAGAGAACAACTGACCACCCAAAACAAAACTGCCATGTTACCGTGGCATGAACCAAGCGCTACGAGAGCCTGCGAGGCTAGAAGTAAGCCTCACAAAGGAAGCAGCGCTAGAGCTGGGCAATGAAGAACGATCAGGCTTTTGTCAAGTGATGAAGAAAGGGCAAAGGGAGTGTGCAAAGGACAGAAATCAGGAAAAGTGCAGGAAAATAATATTATAAAGTTGAAACTCTTCTTACTCTTTCCCCCATACTAAAACTGTTTTTATAACATGATTTTTGATAATTCAAATTTCTTAGGAATTCAATCACTACATTTTATTTTATTTTTTTTAAAAGAGTTGTTTATTTATTTATTTGAGAGAGAGAGAGAGGGAGAGAAAGAGCACAGGAGCAGGGGGAGGGGCAGAGAGAGGGAGAGAGAATTTGAAGCAGAATCCACGCTTAGCGCAGAGCCTGATGCGGGGCTTGATCCCACAACTGCAATATCATGACCTGAGCCAGAACCAAGAGTCGGACACTTAACTGCGCCACCCAGGTGCCCCTCAATCACTACAGTTTAGGAGAACCAGTATAGGGGCACCTGGCTGGCTTAGTCTGTGGAGCCTGTGATTCTTGATCTCAGGGTTGTAAGTTCAAGCCCCACATTGGGTGTAGAGATTACTTAAAAATAAAATCTTAAAAAAAAAAAATGCCCTAGAAGAACAGGCTATAATGTAGGAATGTTAATGAAGATGGGAAACAGTATAAAAAAACAATCTGCCATGTAGTACATATGTCTAGTTTTGTTCAACATCTCAGCATTTTTACCTGCCTTCCAGATTTTTAGACTTTAACTGTTGTTCTCCTTCATTTATTTGTTCTTCTAGCACCTTTATTCTGGCTTCTCTCTGCTCTGGAGTTTCTTGACCAAAGAGCTTGGTAGTCATTCCCTTCAAAGAAAATGTTCTCACGGTCTAAAAGGAAACATAAACAGGTGAGTGGATAAACAAAATGTGGCACATATGTACAAAGAAATATTATTCAGCCTGAAAAAGAAAGGGAATTCTGACACATGCTACAACATGGATGCATCTGAGAACATTATGCTAAGTGGAAATAAACAAGTCACAAAAAGACAAATACTGTATGATTCTTCTTAATGTAAGGTATCTAGAGTAGTCAAAGTCATAGAGGCAGAAAGTAGAATGGTGACCGCCAAGGGCTGGAGGGAAGGGAAATCGACAGTTGATGTTTAGTGGTATAGAGTTTCAATTTCCAAGATGAAGAGAGTTCTGGAGGTTGGCTGCACAACAATATCAATGTACTTACTACTACTGAACTATACACTTCAAAATAGCTAAGACAATCCCTAGTATAACCATTCATTAATCTATGCTCTCATAAAATTGCTTTTAATTTATATCAGTGTAAATTCAATAATAGTTGTACTAATTCTTTTCCACTATTTTGTAAGCTCGAAATCATAAGAGTATAAAAACTATTATTATTATTTTTTAAAGATTTTATGTATTTATTTGACAGAGAAAGAGAGAGTTCACAAGCAGGGGGAGAGGCAGAGGAAGACGGAGAAGCAGGCTCCTGGCTGAGCAGGGAGCCAGATGCGGGGCTCGATCCCAGGACCCTGGGATCATGACCTGAGCCAAAGGCAGCCGCTTAACCGACTGAGCCACCCAGTCGCCCCAAGAGTAAAAATTATTTTTTAAAAAGAAAAATACAGATGCCTGGCTGGCTCAGTGGGTAGAGCATGTGACTCTTGATCCTCAGGGTTGTGAGTTTGAGCCCCATGTTGGGTGTAGAGATTACTTAAAAATAAAATCTTTCCGGGTGCCTCAGTGGCTCAGTTGTTAAGCATCTGCCTTCGGCTCAGGTCATGATCCCAGGGTTCTGGGATTGAGCCCTACATCGGGCTCCCTGCTCAGCGGAGCGCCTGCTTCTCCTTCTCCCACTCCCCCTGCTTGTGTTCCCTCTCTTGCTGTCTCTCTCTCTGTCAAATAATAAAATCTTTAAAAAAATAAAAAATAAAAAAATAAAATCTTTCAAGATAGACAGATCTATACATACATATATAGAAGAAGAAAAAGAGAAAAACCAGGTTAAAAAAATGGTTAAGATGACAAATTCTGTTATGTATATTTAAACCACAATTAAACATTTTTTTTAAAAAAGAGAAATAAAACTTTTGCCATTTTCCCCATACCTCATAAGTCTTATAACCAGGGGGTCCTAATATGATTGCTAACACTGGAATAATATGGAATAGTCAAAAAGAAAAAATTTCTAACTGAACTTCTTAATCAAATGGAAAACTTCTAGGTGAAGTATTAGGCAAATTATTTCTTTAGATCATAAGTCATATTTCTTTAAATTTCTCTCTGACATAAAAAATAGATAAAATTCAACAGGCAACAAAGGAAATAGACCACACTAAAACAAACAAACAACATTTAAAATCTGCATAACACACACTGGAACTTGGGTATCTATCAATAAAATAGGATGCCTTCCCTTGCAGGGAAGCCTGAAGCATCACTGCTTTAACACTTCCTCACTCTCCGGAATTTACTGAGAGAAACACTTTTCCCTTCACATGGAGGAGTAGAGAACCCTGCTCCCTGAAAATGGCCTGGGAATTTCCCCTGAGTTTTAAAAATAAATCAAGCCCAGTGTATACATGTTTTGTGGCCAACGGTCTTTTCCCACATATATCTGTGACTTTTCAGACATACCAAAGTACTTGTTAACTATGAAGTGACGGATAAATGGTGGTACTGTCACTGTTTCATTATTTCCAGATTGTGTATTCTCACTACAACAGCTACTCTATTCCAATAAAATGGTTGGACAGTGGAAAGCTGACTATAAAAATGATCTAAGATTCATACAATAAGATATGGAATTTTCTTCACAAGTATTCACTGTGTACCAAAAGCTCCTTCCTAGGAGAGATGCACTGATTCTAACTAGGTAAGGCTTTTCAAAGTAAACTAAAATTTCTATAATATACTTTGTAAAATTAAACCTGACAAAGGTCATTATTTCAACCACAAAGAATAATGTTTTTTCATTTGGACTTAACATAAACTAAAAGACACTTACTACACAGAGCAATGTTGGCAGAATTTTTTTTTTTAAAGATTTTATTTTCAAGTAATCTTTACACCCAACGTGGGGCTCGACCTCACAACCCTGAGGTCAAGAGCTGCATGCTCCACTGACTGAGCCAGCCAGGTGCCCTGGCAGAATTTCTTCCAATGCTATATAATACAGTGTTTTAATGGCTTACGTCTTTTAATATCAAGATCACAACCCAAAGAATTATAATGTTGCCCATAAATTACTCCCCTATAAAAGCTACAGGCATCCTGAGTATGAGAGCTGCAGCTCCTTCCTTATATGGCTTGCTGCAATGATACCGAGACCTAAATGGAACACTCACCCCAGTTGCCAGTTCCTCACATTGCTGCTTTTTGGATGCTAAGTCCTGAGCAGCCATCTCCAAGTCATATTGCATAAGTTCATGTTTCCTGCATACAGCCCTAGGGATGAAAAAAGTGCTGCCATTTAATTTTTGTGCCTTCTTTTAACATATCAAAAAAATTTTTCAGGGGACGAGGGGAAGCATTCACAATGTCTTACTAGGCTCAGAACTTGTGTACACAGAATTTTCAAGTTTAAAATGTAGTAGCCCAATATTAAAAATTAAATCTAGCAGAACATAAGCATAAAAATTTTACATATACTTAACAAAAAAGGTCGTTTTTTAGATACCTGCAACATTTTTTTCAATAAACACACCATTATCATATACATTAACAACAAAATCTTTTGTATAACATAGAAACTAATGGTGGAATCTCACAAAGCAACTGAATATTCTTTAAAAAGATTTCTCAAAATTTTCTTTTTTTATACAGAAATGTCTTAGTTTTGAGGTGCCTAGGTGGCTCAGTTGGTTAAGCATCCAACTCTTGATTTTGGCTCAGGTCATGATCTCAGGGTCGTGAGACTGAGCCCCATGTTGGGCTCTGTGCTCAGCAGGGAGCCTGCTTTAGATTCTCTCCTTCCTCTGCCCGCACCCCCCCACCCCGCTTGCACACACGCGCTCTCTCTCAAATAAATCTTAAAAAAAAAAAAAGAAATGTCTTAGTTTTTATCATAAAAGTAATCCACACTTAGTGTAAAAAAAAAAAAAAAATGCTAATACAGGAATGCACAAAATAAAAAAAGTTTCATGAATTCTTTCTTTTGCCTAACTCCACTATCCAGACACAATCCATATTAATAGATGGTGCATATTCGGCCAGACCTTAGCTAGGCACTTACAAATACACATATGCACGTGCCTCAAGTGATTCTACATCTCATCTTACTTAACTATATACCATGGACATACCAATATACATTAATCTTTTCTACAGTGTTTAAGAACTATACAGAATTCGGGGCGCCTGGGTGGCTCAGATGGTTAAGCGTCTGCCTTCGGCTCGGGTCATGATCTCAGGGTCCTGGGATCGAGTCCCGCATCGGGCTCCCTGCTCCTTGGGAGCCTGCTTCTCCCTCTGCCTCTCTCTCTCTGTCTCTAATGAATAAATAAATAAAATCTTTAAAAAAAAAAAAAAAAAAGAACTATACAGAATTCCACTGTATTCAGCAACTTTCTTTTACTTTGTAACGTGACCTTGGTGAAACTCCTGACTACTCAGTCTTAAAAGGAACAAGGCTAACAATGTGCGGATGTTTTCATACCAGTTACTGAACAACTAAAGGAAAATTGGTGCTGTGTTTACTAACAGAAGTCTTATACTGCTTTTAAAAGTGACAGGAAAATAACCAAAAGTGGCTATGACCAAAAGACACCTATTCCAGGAAAATGATTCATTTTTAAAAATTGGACAGAAAAAGTATACTAATTTCTTCTTAATTAAATAGAACTATATACCAGAGAATTCTGTTCGGCTCTGTAGGAGATACCATAAAAACAGAAGACAAAGTGCTGATATTAAGAACTTATACAACCTTACTAAGAAGATAAGCAGATGTGTAAAGAATTACAGAATAAAAATGGCAACATATTGCCTAGTGACAGGCCTACATACACTCAATCTGTATTTTGCATCCAATCTTCAAACTGAAAAAAGTAGAAAGAATAACATACAAACAGATCTGAGGTTAGAGACTGATGAGTTTTATCAATATTATGTTTCAAGAACAGGACTTGTCTTAAATGTCTATGCCTAGCACTCTGCAACACAGAGGATTACAACGAGACCTCATTCAATACCTGGGGGATGAATTCATTTAAAAATCACCTTACTGTCTTTACTTTCTGGCAACGTATGAGGAGAGTGGTGACCAGCCACAGGGCTGCATCTGGAACACTTATTATACTTACCGCAATGCTTCTGCATAAAACAGATATTCCTTTAACTGATCTGCATAATGTTCTTCATCTTCTAAAATATCATCAATAGAAGATGCATACCTGTTTAAAAAACATTGCACACAAACTTTTATCACGATACAAAGTATTAATGATCAAGAGAAGTGCTATTTGTTACCCGTCAATAACAAAAGTAAATACACAAAGTTGAGAATAAGCATTCAGAAACACTTATAGCAATTTTTAATTACCAGGAAAATTTTATTGAACTTTACCAAAATGTTTCAATCAGCAATGGCTTGGAAATAAAAAACAAACAAAAAAAGGTCCTTCTTACAGGTAGCTTAAGAAGCCCCGTAAGACTATAATATATTTTGTTCAAAGATACTCTATGAAAGGGCTACAAAATCTGTAGAAAAAATAAGAGTTTAGTATAATTGGTGCTCAAATGTTCCTGGCAACAACTACATACAGTAATGCTTAAAAGCTACAAAAGGAAAAACAGCGTAAATAAGATTACAAAAAACTTTAGAAGCCTTATTTCATACTAATTCTCAATAGCAACCTGTGCTTTGATCTGGACAAGCCCCTCATTGTGTTGTCATTCTCATTCCTGCACCTCAGTCCTTCCTTGTACAGAAATGTGACCACTCTCTACACTGCTTCTCCAAATCCTACAAACACATATCTCAGCACCTCTAGGAAATCTTCCCAGACTACTTTAGTCCTTAGTCATCACTCTACTTTTGATCTTTTTTTTTTTTTTAAGATTTTATTTATTTATTCGAGAGAGAGGGAGAGAGTGCATGAGCAGGGGAGGGGCAGGGGGAGAAGCAGATTCCCTGCTGAGCAGGGAGGACACGGGGCTCAATCCCAGGACCCTGAGATCATCACCTGAGCCAAAGTCAGCCACTTAACCGACTGAGCTACTACCCAGGTGCCCCCACTTCTGATCTTTTATCAACAATTCACAACTTACATTTTATCAAATGTCTCATGTGTTGGTTTTATTTCTTCAACCACATTATAAATTCCATAAGGACGTGGGTTATGTCATGTACTATTTCTGTATGGTATAACAGGCATCCTTTTTTCAAATTAATTCTAACTTCTTGGCATGGGAAAAAAAGAAAAATATATTCTATGTCTCCAGACCTGCTTTATGTAGGCAAGTAAACAAAAGTACTGAAGTTGTAAAAATAAATAAATAAACCTACATTAAGATTCACTGAAAAGCTATGTGCTTATAGGATTTACAAAACAGGCAAAGTCCATATTCTGTAATTACAAACTCATATTTGCATGGAATTTCTTCTATGTGACTGAAAAAAGTCTTGAGAATCACTGTTAAGAGTAGGAAAAACTGCCTTTAATTCATAAATCTATGATTCTGAAAGAGTTAATGTTAAGGAAACAAAAAAGAGGAGCCATAGGTGGGGTGTCTGGGTGGCTCAGTCATTAAGCATCTGCCTTTGGCTCAGGTCATGATCCCAGGGTCCTGGGATTGAGCCCCCACATCCGTCTCCCTGCTCCGCAGGAAGCCTGCTTCTCCCTTTCCCACTCCCCCTGCTTGTGTTCCCTCTCTTGCTGTGTCATTCTCTGTCAAATAAATAAATAAAATCTTTAAAAAAAAAAAAAAAGAGGAACCACAGGGCTGGTGGCCTGAAGACAGGAAACAGCGAACAGATAAAAGGCACATCCTTGGGTAGAAAAATGTAAGTGGTGACGATTTTTAGATATCAGTACTGAAATTAATTTTATTTAATGCTTTAAATAAATCAACTGAAGGGATAATCTTAAATTCCTGAAAATGCTAAATCAACAGAATACAGGAAAACGGCTTAGGGTTAAGCAAATTGGTTGAAAAGTAGCCAGTTAGCTTGAAAATGGCCCAAAGAAATATTTAGATAAAATAAATATTTTTTGTCTTTTTATTACTGAGTTTTAAGAGTTCTTTATATATTGTGGTTGGAAACGTTTACTCCCAGTCAGTGGCTTGCCTCTTCATTATTTTAATGGTGTCTTTTGTGTGTGGGGGGGGGGGGTAAATAAACATAACATAAAATTTACCTTTTAATAATTTTTAAGTGTACAGTTAAGTGGCATTAAGTACATTCACAGTGTTGTGCAACCATTAACCACTATCCATCACCAGAATGTCTTCATCTTCTCTAACACTAACTCCCCACATTCCTCCCCACCTCCAACAGTATCTTCTGATAAGCAAAATGTTTAATTTTGATAAAGAACAATTTACCATTTAAAAATTTCTTTTTTCTTTTCATGTTCTCTTTAAGAAATCTTTGCTAATTTGAAGGTTGCAACGATATTCTCATGTGTTTTCTACTAAAAGCTATAATTTTAGCTTTTATACTTAAGTATATGATCCAAATTGCATTAGTTTTTATGTAAGGTATGAGAAATAGCTCAAGGTTAATTTTTTTCCTTGTAGGTAACCAGTTATTCCAGAACCATTTCTTGAGATGTACTATTTAAATGCTGGTCTATCACCACAGATAAAGGGCTGGTATCCAAGATCTATAAAGAACTTCTCAAACTCAACACCCAAAAAACAAATAATCAAGTCAAAAAGTGGGCAGAAGATATGAAAAGACACTTCTCTGAAGAAGACATACAAATGGCTAACAGACACATGAAAAAATGTTCATCATCATTAGCCATCAGGGAAATTCAAATCAAAACCACAATGAGATACCACCTTACACCAGTTAGAATGGCAAAAATGGACAGGGAAAGAAACAACAAATGTTGGAGAGGTTGTGGAGAAAGGGGAACCCTCTTACACTGTTGGTGGGAATGCAAGTTGGTACAGCCACTTTGGAAAACAGTGTGGAGGTTCCTCAAAAATTTAAAAATAGAGCTACCCTATGACCCAGCAATTGCACTACTGGGTATTTACCCCAAAGACATAGATGTAGTGAAAAGAAGGGCCATATGCACCCCAATGTTCATAGCAGCAATGTCCGCAATAGCCAAACTGTGGAAAGAGCCGAGATGCCCTTCAACAGATGAATGGATGAAGAAGATGTGGTCCATATATACAATGGAATATTACTCAGCCATCAGAAAAGATGAATACCCAACTTTTACATCAACATGGATGGGACTGGAGGAGATTATGCTAAGTGAAATAAGTCAAGCAGAGAAAGTCAATTATCATATGGTTTCACTTATTTGTGGAACATAAGGAATAACATGGAGGACATTAGGAGAAGGAAGGGAAAAAGGGGGGGGGGAATTGGAGGGAGAGATGAACCATGAGAGACTATGGACTCTGAGAAACAAACTGAGGGTTCTAGAGAAGAGGGGGGTGGGAGGATGGGTTAGCCTGGTGATGGGTATTAAGGAGGGCACGTATTGCATGGAGCACTGGGTGTTATACAAAAACAATGGATCGTGGATCACTACATCAAAAACTAATGATGTATTGTATGGTGACTAACATAACATAATAAAATTAAAATAAAATTTAAAAATAAATAAATAAATGCTGGTCTATTTCTGAGCTTTATTCTGTTCCACTGATCTGTTTACCATTATGTCAATACCTATCTTGATAACTGTATCTTTATAGTAAGTCTTGAAATCAGGTAATATATTCCAGGTTTGTTCTTTCTCAAGACTGTTTTGGCTAGGTCCTTTGAATTTCCATATAAGTTTTAGAATTAGTATACCAATTTCTATTAAAAAGTTACCAGAATTTTGATTGGGACTGCAGTTTGGGAGGAATGGACATATTAACACTACTGAGTCTTCCAATCCACGAGCACATACATTTATTCTCCCCATTTATTTAGGTCTTCAAAATTTTCTCTCAGTATATAAAGTCTTCAGTGTAGAAGTATTTCACATCTTTCATTAAATTAATCTGTAATATTTTGTTTTGATGCTATTATAAAAAGTATTGTTTTTCGATTTTTATTTTCCAATTGTTGCTAGTATATAAAAACACTTTCTTTTTTATATATTTATCTTATATTCCGCATCCTTGTTAAATTCAGCTATTAGTTCTGTAATATTTTTGGCTGATTCTTTATGATTTTCCATGTAAAAGATCCTGTTAACTACAGAAAAAGATAGTTTTAATTCTTCCTTTCTAAGAGTGATGCCTCTTATTTGATTTTCTTGCCTGACTAGGACTTCTGGTACAATTTTTACTAGAAGTGGTAATAGCATACAACCTTGCCTTATTGCTTGATCTTAGGGAAAAGCATCAATACTTCACTATTAAGTACAATATTATCTATAAGTTTTCAGTATTTCAGTATTAGGTACAATACTAGTTTTAAGTTTTAAATTGAAGAAATTTCTTTTAATTCTAGTTTGATGAGAATTTTTATTTTGAGTGGATGTTGAAAGGTTTTTCTACATGTACAGAAATTAACATGCAGGTTTTCTTCTTTATTCTACTAATATATGAATTGGACTGATTGATTTTTCAATGTTTTAAATTAACCTTCATTCCTGAAATAAACTTGTGTAAGTCAGATCTGGATCCAGAGTATATAATATAAAAGCCAGCAAACTTGATAAAAACAGAAGAATCACTAACATTTCACCACTAGACTTCACCCTGGGTTTTACCTTAACTGCTCTAGGTACTTACACGTCCATATGGTGACCAGCACTCTGCAGTCCGTCCCCCATTTCTTTCTCTATGGCACTCCACTCACTAGGGAGAAAAAGATAAAACCAAACACACCATGAATTAGATATAGAATTTTTTTTAAAGATTTTATTTATTTGACAGAGAGAGACACAGCAAGAAAAGGAACACAAGCGGGGGGGAGTGGGAGAGGGAGAAGCAGGCTTCCCACTGAGCAGGGAGCCCAACGCGGGGCTCGATCCTAGAACCCCGGGATCATGACCTGAGCCGAAGGCAGACACTTAACCGACTGAGCCACCCAGGCGCCCCTAGATATGGAATATTTTCAAATGGGATATTTTATAAGGTTTTCTTTCCAGCTACCTTTTAAACAATGTAGTATCCGTATTTGGATTTATTTTCTGTGACTCAAATATGCTGCTTTCCCCTTAAGTTTAACAACTAAATGCAAGTGAAAGCTTTAAATTGTTAGTTCAAAAGTTGCTACCTGACACTGCTAAGTGCAAAGTAAGTATCACACAAAACAGCTTCTGCTTACAGACAACTTTCTCAGCTATGCTGCTATTTAAGTCAATTGTAGAGCTTTAGAAACTACGGATGCTAGCCCTGCTCTTGATCTACTTATTCAGAATCTCTGGGGTAGAGCTGAGATATGTATACTTTCTAAAGCTCCATGGATGATTCTGATGAACACATTTAAGCTAACAAAAAAAGACAACTGTACAGAAACATTAGGTACACAGGAAAGCTTCAATAATTGCACTAAAGTTGATGAGAAAGTCTACAGAACCGCAGATCACTGTTTTGTCATTTCTTTTTTTTTAAAAAAAGATTTATTTTATTATTTTTTTTTTTTTAAAGATTTTATTTATTTATTTGCGAGAGAGAGAATGAGAGACAGAGAGCACGAGAGGGAGGAAGGTCAGAGGGAGAAGCAGACTCCCCGCTGAGCAGGGAGCCCGATGCGGGACTCGATCCCGGGACTCCAGGATCATGACCTGAGCCAAAGGCAGTCGCTTAACCGACTGAGCCACCCAGGCGCCCCTATTTTATTATTTTTAAGTAATCTCTATACCAAACATGGGGCTTGAACTCAGAACCCGCGATCAAGAGTCACATAATCTACTGACTGAGCCAGCCAGGCGCCCTTTGTTGTCATTTCTACAAAATGCTTCTCATAGAAATTCCTTTTTATGGCAGTTAATTATGTATATTATAGTAAACTGAAAAAATAAATCTGCAATCCCAAATACCAAGAGATGACATAATTTGATACATTTCCTTCCAGTCTTTTTATTTACTCATTTTAACGTGGCTGAGATCATATGGTATACGCAATTTTGTATCATGCTTTTTTCCAGTGTTTTCCCGTGTTATTAAAACAATTTATTCTAAGCATTGTTTCATATGGCAACTCAGTTGTTTTTAAACCATTTTCCTGGCCATTCAGGTTATTTGTAATTTTTCTCCTACGTAAAGAATGCATAAGCCTCTTCAACTGCACCATATCATAAAAGAAAAAATTTTAAAACACTATTATTTTGTTAATATGTAGTTTCTATACATATTTTTATGTTGTTGAAATACCAGATTATATGCTTATAGTATTAGAAGAAAGAAAATCTCACATGATTTTTAATATTGTCAAAGCAAAACAAACATATAAATCACCTATGCAATACTATGGTTATGATTAAATAACAAAACAGGTAAGGCTCCCTCTAATAATTTTCCTTCCTTATATGTTTGTAACTACTCTCAAGATAGTAACAGCAAGTTAACCTTTTTTTTACTAAAGCCACATTTATAATGCCTACAGGACAATTCTGCTTTTACATACCTCAGTTACCTCATATTCAATATATCCAAAGCCCTGTTCTTCACATGAAAAAGGAACCTAAGGGTTTTGGCAGATGACAAATATAACTAGCCAAAAATGAAATGCAGCAATCACAGTTAATGTAACTGTAGGTCATGTTACCAGAATTTACGCCACGGGGCATCTGGGTGGCTCAGTCAGTTAAGCATCTGACTCTTGATTTTGGCTCAGGTCATGATCTCAGGGTTGTGAGATTGAGCCTTGTGTGGGACTCCATGCTGGGCATGGAGCCTGCTTAAGATTCTCTCTCTTCCTTTTCCTCTGCCCCTCTCCTTGCCCCAGCCTCTCCCCCCTTCTAAGAAAAAAAAAAAAAAGAATTAATGGATAGTCCAGATCAACTGTCTATTGGATATCCCAAAAATACTTCATCCATCTCATTAATCTTTGAGCACCTTACTATGTGCCACCAACTCAAGGCCAACATAACCAAATTTAATTCCTTTGTTTACCAAACAAGACTAAAAACTAGGTCAAGGAAGGTAGGACTCACACTTTATCACCTATGTATGCCTATTAAGCAGTTTAGAGCCTGATAAACACATGGTATTTATAGCTTGCAGGTAAAATGAAAAAATGAACCAATAAGTGAATTAATAAATGTGAGGAGGGAAACATGTACTGGATTCTATGTACCAGCACAAGACCTCAAGACCTATAGTCTTAGCCTTCTGCTACTCAAATTGTGGTCTACCAACAGCATCACCTAGAATTTCATTAGAAATGCAGGACCACAGGGACGCCTGGGTGGCTCAGCCAGTTGTCTGCCTTTGGCTCAGGCCATGATCCCAGAACCCTGGGATCAAGTCCCACAGCAGGCTCCTTGCTCAGCGGGGAGCCTGCTTCTCCCTCTGCCTGTGCTCCCCCTGCTTGTGCTCTCTCTCTGACAAATAAATAAATAAAATCTTAAAAAGAAAGAAAGAAATACAGGATCACAGAACCCATTTCAGATCTACTGTATCAAAATATTCATTTTACACACCTCTGTCACCTCAAATTCAATATATATAGTTCTCCAGGAGATCTGTATGCCCATTAAAATGCAAGCAGCACTACTAAACAAAAGGTTCTAACCTGGGGTCCAAGGATATGTCTAGGATTGGAAATAGAAAATGCTAACCAGTTTATAGGGGAGAGGAGGAACCATTAACATACAAGGAACTATTAAAGGGTAGTTGACTTAACATCAACATTGTAAGAGGAATAATTGAATCTTAAAGTACTTAATGGGTGGGTAAATTGTCACAGATGAAACAGATCAAAAAGGGCCTTGGATCCTTTGTAGAATCTGAGGAAAACTATGGACCTTTTCCCTAAGAAGGAAAAAAAATCACAAACAAAATTTGGCATGTAATTTCAGAAAGTTCTGACAACCTGAAGTCCATCTATGAACTACAGGGGCACGTGGCTGGTTCAGTCAGTAGAGCACGTAACTCTTGATCTCAGGGTTCTAGTCCGAGCCCCACATTGGGTGTAGAGATTATTTAATATTTTTAAGGGGTGGCTCAGTCAGTTAAGCACCCAACTCGTGATATCAGCTCAGGTCTTGATCTCAGGGTCGTGAGTTCAAGCCCCATACTGGGCTCCACTTAAAAAAAAAAAAAAAACAAAGCTGATGAAGCAGCTTTGTATTTCTTCCCCTCTCAAATTTCAAACCAAAAATAAAAACAAAGTAAGCTTTTTTCCAATTAAGTGGCACTCATCTTGAATTTTTTCATTACTCTTTTAGGTCAGCAGTACTCAAAAGATAAAAAAACACTTGCCCACCAACTGGCACTACTCAGCGATCCTCACTCACATTCCTAATTAATACCCTTAACAGTGCCTCTCAAACTGGGATACTTCGTAACGGATATTTGAAGCCATATGATAAACACGGCACACTTCTTCTGAAGAATGACTTTTACTTTTACATTTGAGGGGGAAAAAAGTTTTATATATATATATTTAAACAACCGTAGATGTTTTACAGAATAAAATGCAAATTTTGCATGTACATCAAGAACTCAAGCTTTCAAAGAGACTGCACTTGCCACAGCGCCTTCCAGCCAATCCCCGGTGGAGCTGCTAAGGGGAAGTAAAGGCGGGTGCCCTGTAACTTGTGCCACCAAGTTCAAGACTTCCCTGCATTTGAGATAGACTGCCCTATATCACTCCCCTCAAGCTTCCTAACCAAAGAAATCACCTGACTTGTTCTCAGCAGAGACACTTGCTTCACTGAGACAGAGACTGACTAACGTTGCCTCCTACAATTTACCACTCCTCTGCTTTAAGACAGCTCTGTATCTTCTCTGTCTTCTCTCCCATCCACCCTTTCATCCCTGTTCCCCTACACAAAACAAAACAGACTCTGTTTCTCCCCTTCAAGAATAACCTCAGGGACTTCCTTAAAAGGCTAACCAGTAACTTGCTGTCTTCCCTTCCTTAATATTTTCTTCTCATTCCTAGGACTACTGCAATAACATCATACCACTCAAACCAAACTGCTCTCCAAACTACCACCAAAGATTTACTTACCCGTTTCCCCTTTTCATCAGACTCAATTCCCCTACAGTGTAACTCCAACTTCTTGAAGTGTTCCCTTCACTTGCTTGACATTGTACACTCCCAGTTCTTCACCAATTTTCTAGTATCTCCCTCACTGGTTCTTTTTCTTTGCCTGATCCCCTTTTTAAAGATTTTTTAAAAATAAATTTTACACCCAATGTGGGGCTCAAACTCACAACCCCGAGATCAAAAGTTGCATGTTCTACCAACTGAGTCAGCCAGGGGCCCCTTTGCCTGATCCTTGAACACAGGAGGTATTTCCCAAGGTTTGGCCCTGAGTCTCTCACAGACTTACTCTAACCCTTTGACATTATCACCTAACCCTACATTTTCAAAAATCACTCTATTAGGATTCATCCTTTATACACAAATCATATTCTCACCAGCCTCTTAAACTGCTGATCCAAATTCCCAATTGCTTAACAGAAATCTTTAATTCAAGTGCAATCTATCCAAAACAGAACCCTTTCACTCATCCCTCAAACCTGCTATTTCTCCTACATTGTCTATCGCAACCTTTCTAGTCATTCAACTGCTTACAAGTTAAATCTTGGTAACCTAGCACCTACCATGGTAGCAGAAGTTCAGCAAATGTACCTATTAGCAACCACTCTGGTTCAGGTTCTTCATCACCTGCTTAAATTACCTCAACCACCTCTGGTCTCCCTGGCTCACTTTTCATAAAATATTTTAGGAACGCCTGGGTGACTCAGTCGGTTAAGTGCCTGCCTTCGGCTCAGGTCATGTCCTAGGCCCTGCGATGAAGTCCCACATCGGGCTCTCTGCTCCGTGGGGAGCCTGCTTCTCCCTCTGCCTCTGTCTCTCATGTATAAATAAATAAAATCTTTAAAAAAAAATATTTTAGATGTAAAGTGGTTTTCTATTAATTTATTGAGTTGGCAAAAAGACCAAACTTTAGAATATTTCATCACAAGAAATTAATGCAAATAATTTTCTTGAAATTTGATTCAACCAAGTGACCTTTTATCTACATGTTTCTCAAATTAATACAAGTCCATTTACTTATTATAATAAATGTGCTACCTTCAGGAGTGTCTGATTTATGTTAATTTTCTTTCTTTTTTTTTTTAAACATTTTATTTATTTGACAGAGAGAGCAGGAGACCACAGGCAGGGGGGGTGGCAGTGGGACAGGGAGAAGCAGGCTCCCCGCTGAGCAGGGAGCCTGATGTGGGGCTCGATCCCAGGACCCTGGGATCATGACCTGAGGTGAAGGCAGTCGCTTAACCGACTGAGCCACCCAGATGTCCCTTAAGGTTTTATTTTTAAGTAATCTCTACACCAAACACAGGGCTTGAACTTACAACCCCAAGATCAAGAACCACATGCTCTACTGACCGAGCCAGCCAGGCACCCTGGTGTTAATTTTCAAATGAGGATATTCCCAAGCTTAACTCAAGTTCAACTCTGGGAATATTTTAAAAATCAGGGCTGATGCATGTGAATAAATCTAAATGCAACTGTAGATAAGTCAAATGTAACGAAAGAGACTTCAGAAAGGTGATTACTATTTGCCTTTATTCCCATTATACTATTCCTTCATGTTTAGCCATATATTCCTGTTTACATTCTTACAATATCAATATACTTCTCTTCATGAAAAAATGTCTCTTCAACAAATGTGTTGGGAAAACTGGACAGACCACTTTCTTTCACCACACACAAAAATAAACTCAAAATGGATTAGGGGCACCCGGGTGGCTCAGTCGGTTAAGCGGCTGCCTTCGGCTCAGGTCACGATCCCAGGGTCCTGGGATCAAGCCCTGCATCTGGCTCCCTGCTCAGCAGAGGGCCTGCTTCTCCTTCTCCCTCTGCCTGCTGCTCTGCCTACTTGTGCTCTCTATCTCTCTGTCAAATAAATAAATAAAATCTTTAAAAAAAAAAAAAAAAGGATTAAAGACCTAAATGTGAGACCTGAAACCATAAAAATCCTTGAAGAGAGCACCGGCAGTAATCTCTGATATTGCCATAGCAACATTTTTTCTATATGTTTCCAGAGGCAAGGAAATAAAAGCAAAAATAAACTATTGGGACTACATCACAATAAAAAGTTTCTGCACAGCAAAGGAAACAATCAGCAAAACTAAAAGGCAACCTTCAGAATGGGAGAAGATATTTGCAAATGACATATCTGATAAAGGGTTAGTATCTAAATAAAGAACTGATACAACTCAATACACAAAAAACAAATAATCCAATTTAAAAATGGGCAGAAGACATGAATAGATATTTCTCCAAAGAAGACATACAGATGGCTGGCAGACATATGAAAAGATGTTCAACAACACGCATCATCAGAGAAACACAAATCAAAACTAAAATGAGATATCACCTCACACGAGTCAGAATGGCTAAAATCAAAAACACAAGAAACAGCAAGTGTTGGCTGAGGATGTGGAGAAAGCAAAACCCTCTGGCACTGTTGGTGGGAATACAAACTGGTACAGCCACTCTGGAAAACTACGGAGGTTCCTCAAAAAATTAAAAATAGAAATACCCTGGGGCGCCTGGGTGGCTCAGTCGTTAAGTGTCTGCCTTCGGCTCAGGTCATGATCCCAGGGTCCTGGGATTGAGCCCCGCATCGGGCTCCCTGCTCCACGGGAAGCCTGCTTCTCCCTCTCCCACTCCCCCTGCTTGTGTTCCCTCTCTCACTGTGTTTCTCTATCTCAAATAAATAAATAAAATCTTTAAAGAAAAAAAAATAGAAATACCCTATGATCCAGCAATCATACTACTTGAGTATTTACCCCCCAAAAATACAAAAACACTAAATCAAAGGGATACATGCACCCCCATGTACTGAAACATTATTTACAATAGCAAAACTATGGAAGCAGCCCAAGTGTACGTCAACTGAAGTATGGATAAAGAAGATGTGGTATATGTATACAATGGAGTATTATTTGGCCATAAAAAAGAATGAAATCTTGCCATTTGCAACAACATGGATAGAGCTACAGAGTACAATGCTAAATAAGTCAGTCAAAGAAAGACAAATACCATATGATCTCACTCATATGTGGAATTTAAGAAACAAAACAAATGAGCAAAAGAAAACAAAAAAGACAAGAGACAAACCAAGAAACAGGCTCTTAACTATAGAGAACAAACTGATGGTTACCAGAGGGGCAGCTGGTGGGGGGATGAGTTAAACAGATGATGGGGATTAAAGAGTACATTTATCATGATGAAAAAAATAAAAAAATTAAAAATGTCATATAATCCTGATATCATCCCAACCTGCATTTAGTTTCAATGTATTGATCAACCAAAGGCTTATGGATAATATGCTACTCTCACCAGTTAATTAAATATATTTGGCTCCGTATCTTACACCTGACATTCAAATAAATTGCAGATGAATCAAAAATTTATAAAACCACAAAAATATAGAAGGAATGAGAAGTATTTTTTATACTCCATAGTGAATAAAACGTCATTAAGATATACACAAAGGTCAGAGGCTATTGTTTTTGAAAGGAGAAAAATTAATAATTTATATGTAACTGAGTTTAATAAATAGAATATTTCTGTATATCAAAAGCCACCATAAGAAAAGTCAAAATACATAACAAAAGTGGAAAAAAAATTGCAAATCATTTCGCAAAGCCCTAATTCTCCCAAAAGATAAAGAACTCCTGTATATCAATTAAGAAAATTGAAACCAATCAACCCACTGCTTGTCCCTCTCCCTCCCCCTCTTCTCCTTCCCCCACTCGTGCGCTCTCTCAAAAATTTATTTTAAAAAAAGAAACTAATCAGCCCAACAGAAAAAAAAAGGGGCAAAAGATATGTAGATAGATTATGAAATAGGAAAAAAAAAGTCTGTTAACATAAGAAAAAAATGTTTGACTTCATTCATAATTAAAGAAATGCAAATTACAACTACAGTGAGAAACCATTCCTCATCATCAGTCTGGCAAAGACAAAACCTTACTAACATACTGTTGAATAATGGTGTAAGAAGACAGATACTAATACTTTGCTGGTGAGAGGTTAATAGCTTCTATGTAGGGCAATTTGGCAATATCTACCAAAACTACAAATGCTATCTATTATCCTCAAGAGTCAGTAACAACACTTGGAGAACCTGTAGAATTTTATCCTACAAACATACTCATACACATGTGAAATGACATGAACGAGAATATTTATTGCAGCAGTTAGTGAAATAACAGAAGACTAGAAATCATTAACAAGAAGAAATTGGTTAAATAAACTATGATCCTCCTCCTCCTTGATAAAACTCAATACAGTTATTTAATGATAACAATCTATCTTGGAGAGCAGTTCTTAAGTAAAAAAAAAGCAAGGTATAAAACAAGGCAACATAGCAATGTATACAACATGCTCCCTTTCCATGTTAAAAAAAAAAAAAAGAGGGAAAAATGCATGTGTTTGTATGTTAATATATTTATAGTATTACATTTTACAAGAGGGATACATAAGAAACCAAGAAAACTAGTATTAACTGTCTCAGAGAAGGAGACCTGGATGGTTAACAGAGAAGGGAGACATTTCAGTGTAAAAGCATTTATTCCTATTGAATTTTGTGCCATATGATTGGATTACCTATTTAAAAATGTAAAATGAATCATTTTTAAATTAATCCAATCAAAAGGACTTATAATGGAACATTAGCAAGGACATTTTCTTATAAAAAGATTTGGATAACAACTTCTAAGATGTCACAACCAAAATAATACACAGAAAAAAATCACAAAAGGTTCAAAAATAACCACAATATGCAAGCACTATACACAAGCAGATATTCTAAATTAATTAACACTAAAATTACTCCAAGACTGAAAAACTCATCTTGTAAAATCCTTCAGAAATTATAAAGTAATACCAAGAAAGAAAAAAAAGAATATCACTAATTCTATAAAACAGTGATTTCTAATGGAATCTTCTTAGGCATTCTGCCAACAAAGCAAAGGGCAGTGGTCACCGCTTCAGAGTAATTTCATTTTTATCTGCTCAATATATTGGATTTCTTATTTTTTATTGAAAGAAATACTTTTAAAAAAAACTATGAAAACTACTATTATAGGACATCATTTCAAAACAAAACTCTTTGATATTGATATCATTAGGAGCTAGTCATTTGAAAAGATAAAATTGGTAAACCTTTAGCCAGACTCAAGAAAAAAAGAGACTCAAAATCAGAAATTAAGGAGGAGAAATAAAAACCAACACCACACACACAAAAAGAAATCAGTAAGAATAAATTAGTGTAAATCAAAACCACAATGAAGTATCACCTTACGCTTGTCAGAATGGCTAAAATAAAAGACATAAGAAATAACAACAAAAAAACCCAACACCACAGATATAGAAAGAAATTACAAGAGAACATTATGAAAAATTATATATGCCAACAACTGAACAACCTAGAGGAAATGGGTTAAATTCCTAGAAATAGAGCCCTCCAAAACTGAATCAGGAAGAAATAGAAAATTTGAACAGACTGATTACTAGCAATGAAAATGAAACAGTAATTTAAAAAACTGCCAACAAACAAAAGTCCAGGATCAGATGGCTGCACAAGTGAATTCTACCAAACATTTAAGAAAGAGTTAATATGTATTCTCAAACTATTCCAAAAAACAGAAGAAGAGGGAAAACTTCCAAGTTCATTCTACGAGGCCAGCACTGTCCTGATACCAAAACCAGACAGATACTACCAAAACAAAACAAAACTACAGGCCGATATCTCTGATGAACATAAATGCAAAAGCTCTCAATAAAATATTAGCAAACCAAATCCAACAATAAATACATTAAAAGGGTCTTTCCCGACAGTCAAGTGGGGTTTATTCTAGCAATGCAAGGGTGGTTCAACATTCACAAATCAATCAACATGATACATCACATTAACAAGAGAAAGAATAAAAACCATACAATCATCTCCTTAAATGCAGAAAAAGCATATGATGAAGTATAACACCCATTCTTGATAAAAACTTTCAACAGAGTGGGTTTAGAAGGAACATACCTCAACATTAATAAAAGGCCATACATGAAAAACCCACAGTTAACATCATACTCAATGCTGAAAAACTGAAACATTTTCCTCTAAGATCAGTAAAGGAACAAGGATGTCAATTCTCACCACTGTTACAGGACTGGAAGTTCTAGCCACAGCCAAGCAGACAAGAAAAAGAAATAAAAGTCATCCAAATTGGTAAGGAAGAAGTAAAACTTTCACTATTTGCAAATGACATGATACTCCATATAGATAACCCTAAAGACTCCACCATAAAACTACTAGAACTGATAAATGAATTCAGTAAAGTTGCAGAACACAAAATTGATATACAGAAAACCACTACATTTCTGTACACTAATAATGCAGCAGAAAGAAAAATTAAGAACCATTTATAACTGCACTAAAAATAATAAAATACCAAGGAGATGAAAGACCTGTCATCACTGAAAACTATAAGACATTAATGAAAGCAACTGAAGAGGACACAAATAAAAAGACATTCCATATTCATGGACTGAAAGAAACAATATTGTTAAAAATGTGCCAAACCACCCAAAGCAATCTAGAGATTTAAATGCAATCCCTAACAAAATACCAAACAGCGGTTTTCATGGAACTAGAACAAATAATCCTAAAATCTGTATGGAACCACAAAAGACCCCGAATAACCAAAGCAATCTTAAGAAAGAAGAACAAAGCTGGAGGTATCACCACCCCAGATTTCAAGATATACTACAAAGCTGTAGTAATCAAAACAATATGGTATTGGCACAAAAACAGATACACAGATCAATGGAACAGAACAGAAGCCCAGATATAAACACACACTTATATGGTCAATCTACAATAAAGGAGGCAAGAATATACAATGAAAAAAAGAGAGTTTGTTCAACAAATGGTGCTGGGAAAACTGGACAGCTACATGCAAAAGAATGAAAATGGACCACTTTTTTTCACCACCCACAAAAATAAACTCAAAATGGATTAAGGACATAAATGCGAGACCTGAAACCATTAACTCTTAGAAGAAAATATAGGCAGTAACCTCTTTGACATCAGCCAAAGGAAATATTTTTCTAGATACGTGTCCTCAGGTAAGAGAAACAAAAGCTAAAATAAACTATTGGGACTACACCAAAATAAAAAGCATTTGTACAGTGAAGGAAACAATCAACAAAATGAATACACAACCTACTGAATGAAAGAAGATATTTGCAAATGATATATCTGATAAGGGGTTAATATCCAAAATATATAAAGAACCTATACAAACCAACAGCAAAACCCCACAAATAATCCAATTAAAAATAGGCAAAAGAAGCAAATAGACATTTTTTCCAAAGAAGACATACAGATGGACAACAGACACATGAGAAGATTCTCAACATCACTAATCATCAGGGAAATGCAAATCGAAACCACAATGAGGTATTACCTCACATCTGTCAAAATGGCTAGAATCAAAACGACAAGAGGTAACAAGTGTTGGTGAGGATGTGGAGAAAAAGGAATCCTCCTGCACTGTCGGTGGGGGTGCAACCACTACGGAAAACAGCACTGAAGTTCCTCAAAAATTAAAAACAGTATTACCATATGATCCAGTAATTCCACTACTAGGAATTTACCCAAATTTTCTTTACCCAAAGAAAACAAAAACACTAATTCGGAAAGATATATGCACCCCTATGAATGTTGCAACATTATGTATAATAGCCAAGATATGGAAGCAACCCATGTGTCCATCCATAGGTGAATGGATAAAGAAGATGTGAGATAGATATGTAAAAATATAAATATATAAATATATATCTAGCTCTCCTCTTCCTTATCCATTGTGTGTGTATACACATACACAATGGAATATTACTCAACCATAAAAAAGAATGAGGGGCGCCTGGGTGGCTCAGTCGTTAAACATCTGCCTTCGGCTCAGGTCATGATCCCAGGTTCCTGGGATCGAGCCCCACGTTGGGCTCCCTGCTCAGCGGGAAGCCTGCTTCTCCCTCTCCCACTTCCCTGCTTGTGTTCCCTCTCTCACTGTGTCTCTCTGTCAAATAAATAAAATCTTAAAAAAAAAATAAAAAAGAATAAAAAAGAATGAAATCTTGCCATTTGCAACAACATGAATGGACCTAGAGAGTATAACATTAAGTGAAATATGTCAGACAGAGGAAAACAAATACCATATGATTTCACTCATATGTGGAATTTAAGAAACAAAACAAAAAAAGAGAGACAGACAAAAAACACCCCAGACTCTTAAATACAAAGAACAAACTGGTAGTTGCCAAAAGGGGGTGCGGGACGTGGGAGGAGTGGGAAATGGGTGAAAGAGGTGAAGGGAATTAGGAGTACAGTCATCTTGATTAGCACTGAGAAATGTATAGAATTGTTGAATCATTACATTGTACAACTGAAACTAATTTAACACTGTATGTTAAGTACACTTGAATAAAAAATTAAGTAATTAATTATGCCATAACATAAAAAACAAATAAATAAAAACTAAACTACATTTCAGACCCATAAATTTTCAAGAATTATAGTTCTCAGGCAAAAAGCTAATTAGAGCTAATCATTTATTTTAAAAGTTTATATAATGCTTACCTGAAAACTCTCCCATAATTCCCATGCACTTTATATACACCATAGAGTCGATCTGCTACTCTCTGGAATAAATTTTTAAAAGAAATTACTATTAGATCAAAGTTATATATAGTTTACTCTTTAAAAAAAGAGAAATTTTATCCTCATTAAAAAAATGCTTAGTACAATAAACTTGGAAAATATGAAAAAGAAAAAACTTAAATTTCCCAAAGTCTCATCATGGGGGGAAAAAAACCTGCTGTCATCGTATTTATGTAATTGCTTTTATACACACACACACACACACACACACACACACACACATATATAAAAATAAAGAACATATATAAACATGTTTTAATTATTGTTTTAAAATTTCCTATATTAAAAGTGATAGGGGCACCTGGGTGGCTCAGTTGGTTAAATGTCTGCCTTCAGCTCAGGTCATGATCCCAGAGTCCCAGGATCAACTCCCGCATCAGGCTCCCCACTCAGCGGGGAGTCTGCTTCTCCCTCTGATGCTCTCCCCTCTCATGCTCTCTCTCTCTCTCTCTCTCTCAAATAAATAAATAAATAAATAAATGTTTTTTAAAAAAGTGGTAATATTTTTATCCAGCAGGTTAATATTCCTTTTAATAAATACCACTTTAATTAGTTGCATAAAATTCCATCTAGCAGTGTATAAAATACATAAGCACTCCTTGTTGGATATTTAGCTATCCTTAAGTTTTTTAGTATTACACATAATGTTTTAATAAACATGTCTGAGAATAAAGTTTTCCTAAATTTCAGATTGTTTCCTTATGATAAAGTCCTCAAAGTGGCATTTATCAGGGGGAAAAAAATAGAATTATAATTTAGATCGAGATGAAATATATACTGCCTAGCTATTCACACAAATTTTACAGAAGACAAAACACCATAAACTCTCCTCCAAAGTGTTAGAACATGAACTGAAGACCAAAAGTAATCCCACATAAAACCCTAAACCCTAAAAAATTTCACAAAAAAATTCTTGGTACACAGTTTCTAAATGTAAACCCTGAGGATAAATTATGTCCCTAATTCCTTACTTAAATGCGAATAATCTGAAGAATTAGGCGTTAACCATACAACAAATCCTAACCCTTTCAATACTTTCAGCTTAAAGTGAATGAACCAGCACTAAATACTTGGAGCGGGTGTAAGAGGAACATAAAATGTTTTCCATCTCTCCTTGGCTTGCCCACTAGACTAGGGAGCAGCACCCACAGGACTGCAGCTTGTTTCTGTAAAGTCTTATTAGAACACTCATGTCAGCATTGTCTATGGCTGCTTTCATAGCAGAGCTGAATAGATTTTACAGGGATCATATAGCCCAAAATATATAGAAAATATTTACTATCTGGCCTTCAGTAAAAGTCTGCCCATCACTGCATTAGACTCAGGACAAAGCTCATAGTCTTCATTCTGCTTGAAACATTCCAGAGTTGTCCCCAGACCTCTCAACTAATTTCTCTAAGGATGTTATTCCCCAATTATTTTTTGAGGCCTACAGAGAGTGTCAAAGGTTGTTTGCTTTTTTTTTTTAAAGATTTTATTTATTTATTTGACAGAGAGAGAGAGCACAAGTAGGCAGAGTGGCAGGCAGAGGGAGAGGGAGAAGCAGGCTCCTCACTGAGCAAGGAGCCCGATGTGGGACTCGATCCCAGGACCCTGGGATCATGACCCGAGCCAAAGGCAGACACTTAACCGACTGAGCCACCTAGGCGTCCCAGTTGTTGCTTTTTTTAAAGTTGTTCCATCATCAAGTAAGTTTGGGAGATAATAAAATTTAACACTTTTCTTTTCCACAGGACTTTTTAGACCTTTAACAACATATACGAATCATGACTATTTAAGAGAGATACGGTTTGCACTAGAAAACATCATACAGAACTGGCATTCCAGAGAATGTGAAATGGAAAATGCCATTCTAGACCACTAACTTTCCTAGATCTTTGTACTTTAAAGATCAAACCTCCTCTTGAAAGCTGAGCATTTTATCACCCACTAAGATATTAAGTATGAAAGAGAGGGAGAACACTTTTTAACCACGTAAGAACAGAAACTACAAGCAACTTAAGTACAAAATGCAGATCCAAAATAAATGTTCAAAGACAAAGTTTGGGGGTGCCTGGGTGGCTCAGTCAGTTAAGCATCTGCCTTCGGCTCAGGTCATGATCTCAGGGTCCTGGGATCGAGTCCTGAGCTGGGCTCCCCACTCAGCGGGGAGTCTGCTTCTCCCTCTCCTCCTACCCTTCCCCCCCTGCTCATGCTCGCTCTCTCTCAAATAAATAAAATCTTAAAAAAGAAAAAGACAAAGTTTGTAAATCCCAAGGACTTAAAAGCTTATTTCTTTAAAGTATATCACTCCTGGCAGCTGGTACAAAAGGATCTTCTACCATAATAATTAGAACTCTGAAAAATAATTTGATCCACAGAGCATGCCCAAAAGAGGTAAGAGTCTTCCTATACCAAAAAAGTGAGCAACCACAGGAGGAACTACCTACCCATGAACTAGACCACAGACACTCAGCACTCGTTATGAGACCAGTGTTTCTGGTATCAACTATTCATGGAAACAAATGGATCTAGCCAACTAAAACACAAAATGACTTGTACCTAGATCATTAAGCAGTGAAAAAGAAGATGAGGCACAGAGAAACTATAACCAAAAATTACCATTTCTAGAGAAAAGGAAAAGCAAAAATGGCAGAGAAATAAAACAGAAATGATAAAACCTAAAACCAAATTAATTCATTGGTCATTGGTAATCAAGATACTGGTGCCAGGGAAAAGGGGCTGTACCCAATGATTTAGTTCCGACTGCTATTCAATTTCCTTTCTATTGAGAAGTCTTTCTTTTTGAAAACTGATCATCTGACAGGGAAAGAGTGATACCTAGCAAATTCTATGACAGCAGAAGAAATGTGACAGACTCATCCAATCATTCTACACAGCTCAGAATCATTTGGAACTGTAAGAATGCCTTTTCTAACAAATAATGCAATATACGTTAAGAAAAAAAAAAAGAAGATAGCAGGAGGGGAAGAATGAAGGGGGGGAAATCGGAGGGGGAGACGATGGACTCTGAAAAACAAACTGAGGGTTCTAGAGGGGAGAGGGGTGGGAGGATGGGTTAGCCTGGTGATGGGTATTAAAGAGGGCACATTCTGCATGGAGCACAGGGTGTTATGCATAAACAATGAATCATGGAACACTACATCAAAAACTACTGATGTAATATATGGTGATTAACATAACAATAAACAAATTTTTTAAAAAAAGAATGCCTTTTCTATCCTCACTGAAGTAGTAGCTGATTTAATGCTAAAAAGGACAGTTTCAGGACATTCTATTAGATGATCTTATTTTGAAAATCTAGACATGCATAGTTTTTCTTTTCTTTTGAACTACTTCCTAAGGATTCAAAGATTATGAGATTTAACTATTGATACTTACTGCCACAGTGGTTCCCAAACGAGCTGCATGTAATACTTTATACTGTCACCATCACTAAATATTTCAGAACGCCAGAGATTACCATCCTTAGGACAAACATGTCAAGTAGTATCTTAATAATTATAATTTATAGTATCTGCAAAGTTAAACGTTCCCCCCTCCCTTTTATTTTTTATTTTTTTAGAAGAGATCCCCTTCCTCTATTTTTTTTTTTTAAGATTTTATTTATTTGACAGAGACACAGCGAGAGAGCAAGAGAGAGAGAGAGAGAGCACAAGCAGGGGGAGGGGCAGAGGGAGAGGGAGAAACAGGCTTCCCATGGAGGAGGGAACCTGATGCAGCTCCAGCCGAAGGCAGACGCTTAACAACTGAGCCACCCAGGTGCACCTCCCCCCTCCCTTTTAAATTTGATCTCTCCCTAAAGAGGCAGCATATACTGTAGTAGGAAATATGGGATCTGCAGTCAGACAAATGTGAGTTCAAATTCCAGCTCCTTCTTACTTTAGGGTTTGACTTTGGAGATTTATTAAGCCACTTCAAGCCTTGTTATTATATCTTTCAATATGGAAATGACCTTCATCATATAACTTTGTGAGGATTAGATGAGATGACATTTGTTAAGGGTCCTGGCAATAAGGAGGATGACTCAATGAAAATCAGTTTTCTTCTTGCTCAATCTACTTGAATTCATGTCCTCTGTCAATATACCATTTGTAGGTAGTTAAGAGCATGGGCTCTTGAGTCAGGCAAAAGTAGAAATTCTGGCTCCACACATCTATTATAGTGTGGTATCAGACAAATTATTTTTAATTTCATTTAGTACATTTCCTTTGCCTCTGTTCCTAATCTACAAATGAGGACAGTAACAGTACTATCTTTAAAGGGCTATTGTGGGAACTTGATAAGAATATTATATAATACGCTTGAGCACTGGTTGATATACAGATCAATATTATTTTTCCATTGTTATTTGTTTTTCTTTTTAAAGATTTATTTATTTATTTACCTGACAGAGAGAGAGACAGCGAGAGAGGAAACACAAGCAGGGGGAGTGGGAGAGGGAGAAGCAGGCTTCCCGCCGAGCAGGGAGCCCGATGCGGGGCTCGATCCCAGGACCCTGGGATCATGACCTGAGCTGAAGGCAGACACTTAACGACTGAGCCACCCAGGTGCCCCCTTTCCGTTGTTATTTACAAGACAGAAATTATTTCATCTGAGTCTCATAATTCTATGAATAAGGCACCTTCATATAACAAATATTTATTCAGTACCTACTATGTGCCAGGCAGATATTCCCATTTTTTTAGCTCGATTTGTCTGAAGGACCCAATAAATGGCAGAGACACAGTCCAAAGCCAGCTCCTCTCAGTCCAAGGCCACCCACTCTTTCTGGTTGTTCTATTTTGATAAATATTTAACTCTTTAACCAATCTAAAACTTATTTTTTGCCTTTTCTACTTTCAAAAGAATTCTCCTTGATAGAAAAGATAGTCAAATAATTCTGTTTTCCTTCATCTGTTAAGAATTCATCCTCTGGGGGCGCCTGGGTGGCTCAGTCGGTTAAGCGGCTGCCTTCGGCTCAGGTCATGATCCCAGGGTACTGGGATCGAGTCCCGCATCGGGCTCCCTGCTCGGTGGAGAGCCTACTTCTCTCTCTCCCTCTGTCTGCCGCTCTGCCTACTTGTGCTCTCTATCTCTGTTAAATAAATAAAAATCTTAAAAAAAAAAAAAAAAAAATTAATCCTCTGTCTCAAAAATAAAATACAATAATTAAATAAAAGAATTCATCCTCTGTCTCAAACAGTGTCTAAGCCTTCTTCTCTTGACATTCTGTCTGTTACAAAAGGCCCTTCCTGTGGTGCGTTGGGACTTTAAGCTTTCATTTTTACTTTTCTGTTACTGTCCATGATTAAATAGCCTTTCTCCCAATTTTAGAAAAATCAAAATTTTAGCTAATCAGAAAGCATCCTGTATTGTTCACTGGCTTTTCTCTCATTTATTCACTCAGAATTTCAATTTGATTCACAGATCAAGTGCTGCCTTTCCTTTCAAGAGCTCAAGCTATCTTTAATGTCATTAAAGTTTCTGAAGCCTGTTTTCATAAAGTTAAAGATGGGGTGCCTGGCTGGCTCAGTCGGTAGAGCATTTGAGTCTTGATGCCACATTGGGTATAGAGATTACTTAAAATAAAATCGTAGGGATGCCTGGGTCAGTCGGTTAAGTGTCTGCCTTCGGCTCAGGTCATGATCTCAGGATCCTGGGATCGAGCCGCGCGTCAGGCTCCCTGCTCAGCGGGGAGTCTGCTTCTCCCTCTGCCCCTCTCCCCCCTCGTGTGTGCTCTTTCTAATAAAAAAATAAAATCTTTAAATAAATAAATAAATAGAATCTTGAGCAAAAAACAAACAAACAAAAAGCTTGGGATAAATATCTATACCCAGAATTCTCTTACTTATGTATTACAAATTCTTTGATGACGAGGTTGTTTTCTTTAAAGGTTCTTTTCACATATACATTACTAACCAGTTCTCCCTGGTTGGTTATGATTAAATTCAAGAAGCAATTTATCTTAACTATAGAGAACAAACTGATGGTTACCAGAGGGGAGGTGGGTGGGGTATGGGTGAAACAGGAGATGCGGATTAAGGAAAGCATTTGTTGTGATGAGCACTGGGAATTGTTGAATCACTATATTATACACCTGAAACTAACATGACACTGTAGGTTAACTATACTGGAATTTAAAATAAAAGAAGCAATTTCTGTTTTTTCAGATTCTTCTTAAACATAAAAATGTCAGCATATACATTCATTTGTTCCTTCATTCAATGTATTATAATATATAGTGAGTGTCTATGAGTTGGACGTTATTCCAGGGATTTAGCAGCGAGAAAACAAACCTGCTCTTGTGGAGCTCACATGTCCTAGTAGGGGAGCTCAGTAACAAATTAGAACACGATGTCAGACGGTGTTGCTATAAAGACAACGGCAATGACAGAGTATGACAGAGAAATGACAGAAAATGATAGAAAATTGCATCTTATTTTATGTAAGATGCCCAGGAAAGATTTCTCTGAGGGAGGCATTTGAGATAAGAAATGAATGACAAAAGAGAATAGGCCAAGAGAGGTTCTTGAAGGTGGGGCATGTGGGAAAAGTGATACGGGCATGAGGAAGAGCAAATAAAAGTCCTAGGGCAGAAACAAATTTGATATGGTTAAATTTTGCCATAATCTTTAAAGGTTATTAAATATTAATCACATTTAAAAATACACTTTCAGCAGAAAACAACACATAATCACTATGGTTATCTTGCCTTGTGACAATTTTACTTGTTTTTTATGAAAGCATCATGTATACCTTCCTTCAGGCTAAATGATCTGTAATAGTCTCACAGCAATGACAATTACGTCTCCCTCCTTTAGGTCTCACTTAAATTTACTACCTATACTTCACAGATTTTCTGAGTGTTTAACCATTACATTCTGCTCAATTCACACTCATCTCGGAGATTTCTGATAAATCTGATTCTAGCTGGTTTTTCTGCTTTGTTCTTTAGTTTTCTTCTGGGTCTGAAAGACTGTTTGAGAACTTCTCAATACCTGGGGTTAGTCATGTGAGTGTACAATTATGTCCCTCTGCCTACTCGAACTCCCAGAACTGTTAACCTTCCTGCTAAACAAGGCTTTCTACAGCGTTCCCCACCCTTCCCTTTGGTTGAAGGCCTTTAAAAAGGATACAGCTTTCACAATCAGCCAGACCTCTAATTTAAATCGATTCTCCAAGGTTTCTAGCATAAAAGACAAAGCTATATGAATTATTCTTCCAGTCTTCTGGGGTGTCTCTGTCCCCCCTACCCCCAACTTTCCACAAGAACTGTTGTCTAATTACCTTATCAATCCACAGCTTCCCAATACCCAGTTCTTGACTCTAGCCTACTAATTCTCACAGGTACCTTTTCTTTTATTAGAAAGTATCTCATAATTTATTTAGGGAGTCTAATGGTACTCTGAATGGTTAAACAGAAGATTGGGCCAATATAAAGATACTCAAAAGGATTTTTTTCTCTTATTTTATTTTTTTATACTTTTTATCATAGAAATCTTCAGTCATACAAAAAGTAGAGAACAGTAGAACATACTTCCATTTCCCAACACCTACCTTCAACAATTATTATATGGCCAATCTAGTTTCATCTAAAACTGCCCCCACTTTCCACTCCTCACCAGTAGATGCTCTCATTAAAACAAATCCCAGATAATGTATTTCAAGAGGATTCCAATCACTGTAAGTTGTGATCCTAGACCTGGTATCCCAGTATCTTTCAGTCTTTTTTTTTTTTTTTTAAAGATTTTATTTATTTATTAGAGAGAGAACATGAGCTGGGGGAGGAGCAGAGGGAAAGGGAGAAACAGACTCCCCACTGAGCAGGAAGCCAATGCAGGGCTCAACCCCAGGACTCCAGTATCATGACCCGAGCTGAAGGCAGACTCTTAACCGACGGAGCCACCCAGGTGCCCCTTTCAAAGTCTCTAGCACAGCCAAGTTCTAAGGGCTCCATGTCTACCAGAGCCCAACCATATGGCTAAGTTCAGTGATTATGCCTCAATTTCTAATTTCTTTTGTCATGGCAGACCATTACCCCAAACAAGTTTATTTAGGAGAATTTAAGAGCACAGGCACAGGATAGCCTAACATATATAAACTATTTCACTATTTAAAAAAAAAAACCTTGAAAGTACAAGGATATCACTGCATGTCGATCTAAACTCCCACACTTACTTAATTATATTCCAACACTGAAAGGATAGGCCTTTGACAAGATGTCAAAACAACCATATACAAACTACAGAGAAAACAACAGGCTAAAAACCTTCAAGTTGTTTATGCCAGAAAACATTTCACTTTTTTTTTAAAAAATGCAGTTTGGATGAGGAACAGGCCAAATCTGAATGCAAAAACCAGCTATTCATCATAAACACCATCCATTATTTAAAAATGTGATTAGGCGAGAAGCACTTCCTTATGAATGTGTGTCACAAAGCCCTGGGGACCACTTACAGCTCTGACTCGAAGAAGATGTGAGATGACAGACTGCAGCTCATCACTGTAGTGTTTCAGTTCAGTAAATCTCCTGAAACAGGACAGAAAGAAAACATCATTGTTTTCTCATGAAAGCAAGTCAAAAACTGAAAGACAAAACAGCATTTCCTGAGAACAACAAAACTGATTCTATTTAACTATATGCTGGCTTTATGTACACACCAATACAAATTCAAAAAACTTTAAAATAAAACCACCATATTTTCTTTTGATCTTTTTAAGGATAAGGAAAGATGTCATACTTCATAATTTTTACTGTGAAACTGAGATAGAGATAAAATTTGTTTGTCTGAAAAGTTCCTTGAAAAAATTCCTGGCGCTCAACTCATGGTCTTGAACCTCAATCTTCATGCTGCTCAGTAATCTTTGTTTCCCTAATCTAATAACCACCATTCTGCGTAAAGATGTGAAGCTTCTGATACCACCACCTGTCGCTCTCCAACCAACCTTCACACATTAAACACAGCCATTAGTAGGATCTCCTGCCAGTAAACACATCTACCGCTATTATTTCTTCCTTCCCTCGAGGACCCTTCTTCCCATCAATACTCTAGATTCTACCCCAGCTATACCCCATATTCCTATTTTCTAACTTCCACTCTCTGCAAGCTCCTTCTCATTAGCATATCAATTACCTCTCCTATACTAAAATACATACACACATTCCCTTGACAACACACCCAACTGCTAACACACCCTCATACCCACGCCTCTCACGGGCACACTTTGACAAGGTATTCTCTCAAGCAACCACCACCTCCCATTCACCGTGCAGCCCCCTGCCATCTAGTTTTGCCTCCAGCACCAGAGTATAGAAATACTCCTGACAAACACACTAACTATTCTCATGTTGCTAAAATCCAACGACATCCTTTAGTCCTCATCTTTCTTGGTCCTTTCAGCAGTGTAACAGCTGACCTCACCCTCCTCAAAAATTTGTTCCCTTGACACCAGTTTCATTTTCTCATGATTTTCCTTTTACTCTCTGGTTATGCCTGAAGTCTCTCTTGCAGTATACATTTCCTTTACCCACCTGTTACACCTCCAACTTTAGCGCGCAAAGAACCTCTAAAGTGTTTGTTAGAAACGCTACCAAGGGCCCCTCGGTAGGAGAGGGCTGTGAACAAACAAAACTGTACACAGAGGCCTTAGTGGGACTCAGAAAGCTGAAGGTTTAACAAGCCCAACCCACAGGATTCAGATGCTACTAATCCTCTGATTACACTTTGGAAAACACCCTCAAAGTGTTGGCACTCCTTGGGGTCCAATCCTGGGTCCTCAGCCATCTTAATAATCAATCTTTCAATCTAAACACTCTATGTGACTTATCATTCACAAAGCTTCACAATTATAATGTACATGCTACTGAATTCCAAATTTCCACCTCCTGCCCAAATCTCTCTCCTAATAAACACCAGATCTGTAACACCAACTGACTAGCAGACATTTCTACTTGCTTCCATACCCAAAGCTCAACTTATCTTCCCCTATCCCTCCCAAATCTCTCTTCCCTGTATTCCCTAGCACTCTAAAGAATGAAACCTGGGTGCCACCTGTATTTTCTGCCCCCCTCTTTCACCCCCATTCATTCTACTAATCTCTTGGTCTACCTCCTAAATATTGCCCAAATATTGTCTAAATATTGCCACATAAAAGTAGAAGACTCGAGGTCCATCTCCAAACTGCTCTTTAACAGTCTAGTTTGAAGAAACATATCTTATTTATTTATTTATTTTTAGTAATCTCTACACGGAACGTGGGGCTCGAACTCACGACCACAAGATCAAGAGTCACATGCTCTTCCAACTGAGCCAGCCAGGCACCCCAGTTTGAAGAAACATAAACATGCGTGAAGCTAGTATCATTTTGGTAATCCCTCTAAAACAATCTTTCTGGTTTTCTACATTTTAAGAAAGGACAGAATAAAAGTATCTTAATGATGTAAACTATTTTAGTAATGGTATGAATAATAATTATATATTGGGCCAGCTAGACCCAGTATATAAAATATATATATGACATAGCTAGAACAGAGATTCTGTACGTGAAGAATCTGTTTTAACAATGAATGATATAGGAGTGCCTGACTGGCTCAGTCGGAGGAGCATGTGACTCTTGACCTTGGGGTCATGAGATCGAATCCCATGTTTGGTGTAGAGATTACTTTAAAATAAATAAATAAATAAATCTTTAAAAAAAAAAAACCCAATGAATGACATAGACAATCCTCTTATCTAGAACTTAAGGCAAATAAATTCTATTACTAATTATACATTAATTATACACTTCATAAGAACAGAAGCAAAAAACTGCTTGGTTATGTTATTGGTCATATCAAATTTAAAATTCTATAATAATATGGATATTAAATAAAATTTTACAATCCAGGAACCTGGTTAGGCCAGAAAAGGGAAGACAACATTCAACTGATAAAATTTTTCATTAAATTGAAAAACATTCAATTGAACACATATTAAAATATTAATTTAAAAACAGTCTCATCTACATGCTCCTCAAATGAATGTACATCCACCAAAGTCATAAAGCTAGCTAGCCTACTAGGTTTCTCAAAGCTTTTTTTGGAGGGTGACTTAAAATTTTAGTTCTTTACCTAGAGAACATCTCTTATATACCATGTGTCATTATAACCTTTATAATGAAACCTCAGTAAAACCTTAAATGCATATTACTAAGTGAAAAACACCAATCTGAGAAGGCTACATACTGTCTATGACATTCTAGAAAAGGCAAAACTATGGAGATCACTGGTTGCCAGGGGCTGGGAGGGAGGGATAAATAGGCAGACCACAAAGGATTTTTAGAACAGTGAAAATACTTGGGGTTTTTTGTTGTTTATTTTTATTTATTTTTTTAATTTTAAGTAGGCTCCACGCCCAAAGTGGGGCTTGAACTCACGACCCTGAGATTAAGAGTCATGTGCTCTATGGACTGAGCCAGCCAGGCGCCCCAGGACAGTGAAAATATTTTGTATGATACTATAATGATGAATACGTGTCATTATAAATTCGTCAAAACCCATACAATATGCAACACCAAGAGAGAACCCTAATGTAATGTCTTTGGGTGATAATAGTGTGGTCAATATACGTTAATCAATTGTAACAAATGTACCATTCTGGTGGGGGATGTTAATAGTGGGGGTGACTGTGCATGTGTGGGGGCAGAGGGTATATATGGGACCTCTGTGCTATCCATTCCATTTTTCTGTAAAACTAAAACTCCTCTCAAAAGTCTATTAAGGGGCACCTGGGTGGCTCAGTTGGTTAAGCATCTGTCTTCGGCTTGGGTCATGATCTCAGGGTCCTGGGATCAAGTCCCACATCAGGCTCCCTGCTCAGCAGGGAGTCTGGTCTCCCTCGCCCTCTCCCTCTGCCCCTACCCCTGCTCATGCTCTTGCTCTCTCAAATAAATAAATAAAATATTTTTTAAATAAATAAATAAGGCTGGGGCGCCTGGGTGGCTCAGTTGGTTAAGCGGCTGCCTCAGGCTCAGGTCATGATCCCAGAGTCCTGGGATTGAGCCCCGCATCGGGCTCCCTGCTCAGTGGAGAGCCTGCTTGTCCCTCTCCCTCTGCCTGCCGCTCTGCCTACTTGTGCTCTCTATCTCTCTGTTAAATAAATAAATTAAAATCTTTTAAGAAAAAAAAAAAAAAAATAAATAAATAAATAAATAAGACTATTAAAAAAAAAACCCTCAATGGTTACCATCACAATTTCCTGATCACCAAAATTTTAAATATTTATTTATATTTTATATTCAAAATGTATTATTAAAAATCAAAGGCATTATGTTAATGTGTTATGATTTATAAAGTCAGGCATAATACGTTATCAAACTATGCAAACCTGGCATTTGGTAAGAATTTACACCACATAGAAATTAATGCTGAAGGCTTAACTAGAGAAATTCTAACACATCTCATGAGCTTCGAAGGCAAAAATGGAAAAGCCTCATCTGCCTGAGCACCTTCCTATTTGAAAAATTTAGCTGAATCAAAGGCCAGGTAAAGGTCCATATAATGAAAAACCTGAATTATCCACCCAATTCAGAGAATGAGTAAAACCAAAATATTAAGAAATGCCTAGGTCCCAGCCTAAGGAAATTTTTTTCTGAATGCACAGGCTTCCTTTATTATAGAAATGGTCTCACAAACACCAAACTGATGTTAATGAAGTAAGTGTCATATAAATACATCTCCATGAAATTATTATACTAGTACGCATTTATCAAGTTTTCTTGGCATACAAGTAGTTTATTATTAAATATATACACAATATATAATAATCTTATCTTGAGATTTATACATATTTGACAAGCAAAGTCATATAAGAAAAATGATTTCATATGAAATTAAAAATTACTTCTCTTATTTTTCTGATTATCTTCAACAACACTTTAATAAATACTTGTAGGAAAAAGCAGTGGTTTAATTTTCTAAAACTTCAGTTACTTGCAACCTTAAACCCAATTAAGTTACCAAATCTCAAAATCAGTTTTAACTGTAAGAGGATTTCACTAAATGTGAATTACTATTTAAAATAGTTAGCAAATAAAGTGCATACATTCAGAAATGAAAAATTAAATAAATTGATAGGCACCATTCAAAACAACATTGTAACTGTTATTAAAACAAAACCTTACTTGTCTGGGTTTTTCACTCTGAATGTTGCATTAAGCGCTTTTAACCTGGAGTCTGCCTGGAAAAAATAATTTGTTCACTTAATACAATTACATTTCAGGGTATAAATCCAAACAGTTTTACTTTCCCTTTAGAATTAAGATGCTCAAGTACAGTTTTCGTCATATCATTTGTGTCAAACACATAAACATATCTAAAAAAAAAGAAAGCTTAGTAATTATTTTTGAAAACACTACAAAAACAATGTTTTAATAAATTAAACTGAATACATGGCATTCAATGGTACCAAAGTAAAACAATTATAAACATCAACACACTAATAGATATATATACATAGCTCTGCATTATCACAAGTCAGAATAGGTCATGGGAAAAAAGTAGTTTACCTTTCTCTAAATCAAGAAAAACAATGATAAACTAAATAAAACGACCACTCTGAAGCATATGCATTACTGCATACGCAGGTGGTTCCCAGATGGAATCCAAACCAAATGTACACTGTTTTTTTCACTGTCATGATCAGTATTTTAAAAAAGAAGTATGGAAATACCTGTACTAAATACTATACACTAAAGTAAAACGAAATGACATTAAATTAGTTTCTATCTAGCTGACAGAAAATGTTACAACTTTTTAACTACCTTTTTTTTTAACTTTTTAACTATTTTTACTCATTCTAAATAATTGCTCTCAAAGGAGGAACAGAGGGATCAGCACTGAACAATAATTGAATTCTATAAAATTTATACTTCAATATATCCAAATCCTATCCTAAGTTCTCACAAAAAAAAAAAAACAAAACAACAAAAACAAAACAAAACACTGAATTATTTCTGACCAGGCACAGAAACTACAGAGTTCATAAAAGGTGGCTAAATCATGGGCGCCTGGGTGGCTCAGTTGGTTATGCGACTGCCTTCGGCTCAGGTCATGATCCTGGAGTCCCAGGATCGAGTCCCGCATCGGGCTCCCTGCTCAGTGGGGAGTCTGCTTCTCCCTCTGACCCTCCCCCCTCTCATGTGCTCTCTCTCTCTCTCTCTCTCATTCTCTCTCTCAAATAAATAAATAAAATCTTAAAAAAAAAAAAGGTGGCTAAATCAGGAATTAATTTTATAATGTAGTCTGAAACTCGCAATCAGCTTGAAAATTGTACATTACTCCAATTTCCAGCCCATAATTACATATACTCCCAAATTAACAAAACAAGACAAAACAATCCTGGGGCTCCCCAAATTACTTGGCTAAGAAAATAAAAACAAATGCAACAAATATGTTACTCCACAAACTCAGGCTCTTAGAACTTCAGACCACAAGAAATTCAAAAAGCTATCAAGAACATCTATAGAAACTTAATTTATCACTGATTTCTGGGGATCCTCTTATTTCTAAAATCAGTATTTCACCAATTCTTGACCTTTCTCACTTCTCAGGGGCAAACAAGCTAGTGCACATGAAAGTCCTTACATATAAACATACCTATGAATTTAAGGCATATATTACTCCCTTATGTTCTTTTAATTAATTAAAATAACTAAACACCAAAGTGTTAAAGACTCTATATTCACATACAAACGCGATTCTTTAAATGAGGATGAAATTACATAAAAACTATGAGTAAAGAAGGATATTTTCATTTGTACCTTTTCTGGAATCTCAAATTCTTAACAACGCCAATTTATTTTTTACTTTTAATATCAACAATTTACCAATTTAAAAGTCATATAAAATGTTAAACGTTGGGACGCCTGGGTGGCTCAGTCGTTGGGCGTCTGCCTTCAGCTCAGGTCATGATCCCGGGTCCTGGGATCAAGCCCCGCGTCGGGCTCCCTGCTCTGTGGGAAGCCTGCTTCTCCCTCTCCCACTCCCCCTGCTTGTGTTCCCTCTCTCGCTATCTCTCTCTCTCTGTCAAATAAATAAATAGAATCTTTAAAAAAAAAAAAAAGTTAAACATTACCATCTTAACCTTTGCTTACCCAATATCCAGTCAAGTCAGGTCCATCAGAACACCCAATTCACCATGCTCACCATTTCATGAGATTCCATAAACAGAAAAGTTGCCTAAAATGTCCCCAAAGCCAGATCTTGAAAAAAGCACCTGGACTATTCCAAACCTGACAGTTTACCAACCCTCTTTCAGATTCCCCATCAGATATCTAAAGAAGACCCTTGACCCATCACTGTTTCATAGCACCTTCTTTCATCTCCTTGAAAACAGCACAACTTGACATCATTACTTGTTCCCTTGTGCCTTAGCTGTCCACTAGAATATAAGAGCCATAAAAAGGCACAATGCACATGGTGCCCCTGGGAGCTGCACAACGGTGGCCCTGGCAATACTTTCATCTCCTTTGTTCTCTGCTGTACCCCCAGTGCCTCACAAAGCCTGGCACAAGACAAACGTGCGTAAGGAAAAATAACCCCAACTATTCTCTAGCCCCAACTTACTACCTTACTTCCCATGTTCTCCTTTAGTCCCCACTTCCTCCTCTTTCCCAGCTCTTATTCCACATTTTACTTTCCTCGTCCTGGATCTTGTCTTCCCTTGGTTATTTCATCTTCTGATTCTTCTCTTCCCCCAAATGTTGCCTAGTAAACCACCACCCAGCTTGGGCCTCTCTCTAATGTTCCTCTTCTCTGGTTCCCAGCCTGATTCCACTGCAGGCTTCCTATTCCTGTCTCAGCTCTAATGTTATCTCTTCAACCATGTGACTCAATTTACCCAGGCCAGTCCTGGTTTATGCTTGTTGTCCTAGACTCATTATTAATAGCGCCCCTTTTTACTCCTGAAAGTGTCCCCATTTGGACAATAAGTTTTATGGTCACCTATCTCAAAATAATCTCTGGACAAAAAATCTCTGCTGTCATACTCTTTTAATAAAGATGACATACCTATTTTCAAGTATCTTATTTAAATGTTAACTTAATGTCTCCAACTACTAAAATATAAGCTCCATAAGAACATGGGAGTTTATGAAGATTTTCAGCTCATCCACTACTATCTCCACAGCACCTACAAGAGCACTGATACTCTGCAGGCGCCCGGCATTTGGAATCACAATGGCTCTCTCCGCGTTTCTGTGTAATACACAGATTAGCAGAGATTTTAAAAGTCCAGACTGGGGACACGAGCAGTCTCTACTCCAAGCAACAAACAGGGTTCTGGATTCCTCTGAGTTAGCGTAAATTCATTTAAGGTTTGGGTATATGGATGATACTTTCATGTAAGGAACTGAGTTAATGGGAGTTAAAACAGTATTACTTTATACTAAAGTAACTAGTTGATATGTTCATCACTCTAGATAAACTCTTTGCTCTTTCACTAAATTGGTTAACATGAATATTTATATAAATATTCAAGACAAAAAACGCCAATATAAAGCAGTGATGAAAAGAGTTGTTGCTCATGTTTATATTAAGTAGAGCACTGATAAAAAAGAAACTAGATTTTTGGGGCGCCTGCGTGGCGCCTGGGTGGCTCAGTCAGTTAAGTGTCGGACTCTTGGTTTTGACTCAGGTCATCATCTCAGGGTCCTGAGACTGAGCCCCACATCGGACTCCACACTCAGCATGGAGTCTGCTTGAGATTCTCTCCCTTTCTCTCTGCCCCACTCCCGCTCTCTCTCTCTCAAATAAATAAATAAAATCTTAAAAAAAAAAGAAACTAGATTTGTATAATTATCTTGCTGGGTATAATAATTACTCTAAAAAGACTCAAGAAAATATTAATCTAGTAGGCCAAAACTATGTATTAAATTAAACAAACATGTGAAAAAAGGAAAATCAGGGGCGGCTGGGTGGCTCAGTCAGTTAAGTGTCTGCCTTTGGCTCAGGTCATGGTCTCAGGGTCCGGGGATTAAGCCCCGTGTCAGGCTTCCTATTCCACAGGGAGTCTGCTTTTCCTTCTCCCTCTGCCCCTCCTCTGCTCTCTCTCTCTCAAATAAATAAAATCTTAAAAAAAAAAAAAAAAGGAAAATTAAAGTAAGCTGACATTTCAATTTGAGGGTGACAATCCAAAAGCCAAAGGCCAAAGTCAAATATTCTCTTTTTTTTTTTAAGTAGGCTCCACACCCAGCACAGAGCCCAATGCAGGGCCTGAACCTGAACCTACAACCCTAAGATGAAGACCTGAGCTGAGATCCAGAATCGGCCACCCAAGTGCCCCCCAATGTCAAATATCCTTATAAAATATAATATTTTAAAAATATAAATATTTGGCTGATTCAGAACAATCTCATTTTCACAGAAATAGTTTCCAATACTTCCTTTACCAACCATTTTTACATACAATTTATAACCAAAGAGAGGTAATATGGGATGGTAACATGTATGTACATGAACCTTACATACATGCATGCGTGCATGCACATATGTGCAAGGTGATCTAAAAGATTCCATTTCACTGATGAAAGGACTTAAAACAAGAACCAACCACAACAAAATAAGGAATACAGCAGGACACAAGGATTTCCAAGCTCTCTTTATACATCTTATTTCTGTTCTATTTCATTAAGAGTCTGACTTTTCAAATTATTAATACTGCGCAATAAGTATTACCTTTCAAAGACCTTAGAAAAGTGAAACTGAGGTTTTACCATAAGGCAACCCAAATATGAAACATTTTAACTCTTAAATAGCACCTATACGCAAGATTCAATCCACTCAGTAAACAGCAGAGTCTATATAGATGAAGAAACTCGAGAGGTCTCTCAAGGTCACCAAAGTCATGGCCAAATACTGGGTTCAAGGACAAAGAACTGTGACCTAGTTACTAAACTAATGACTAAATCTATGACTATTAAATAAAGAGAAGTCACCAAAACAATTATGTTTTATTTTTCTCTTTTCCTTAATATTAGCTCCTAACATCTTAGACTAGTTCTCAGAAAACCTATCAAAATAAAAACATTTTTTAAAGTTTTTAGTTATTTCAAATCCAACTCTAAATTAAAATTCCAATATTCTGAGTACCATAAAGTAGTGAATTATAGCCAACAAAATTCTAATTTTTTCATGCAACCGGTCAATAAAATTTTTATATATGAGAATCAGCTTATGACAGAATTAGATGCTTGATTATATTTTCCATGCAGAAACAAATTTTTCTCTTCCAAGTTTTTTTGTGCTAAATTTCAAATCCCTAAGTGTCAGTACATAAATCTCTAGGGGGTGTTTTCAAAACTACTGTAAAGACATTCCATTCTCGTTGTCTAGACCTATTAAACTTCTGTTACTTAATTATCATATCAATTGCTCATCAATTTATATATCCTATCAATTTACATTACATTTTTCTACTTACCTGTTCAGTATACACAAGAGAGAAAAACTTTCAAAAATTTGCCAACAACCTGTGTTTACATTACTTTTGGGGCCAACAGGGAGAGCAGATAGGAGTTAGGGTGGCCATCACACCATACCTTGCTTTTCAATTTTTAGATAATGGCTTCATTCCCAAACACAAATTATAATGACTAAATTTGAAAAGCTGTATCACTAACAGACACTAATTAAAAATGACTCATATGTCCACTCAAAGCTGACCACCATGTCCCAGTAGACAGAAGCAGCATGACACATAGCTCATCTTTTAGTCTGCTATGATTGGGAACACCAAGCTCAATTCAGAAGTGTCTTTCATATCTCATAAAAAATGAGTAAGTATGTGGGCAAGAATGTGAGTGGCAGTGGTAAAGGCAGAGGAGGTTAAAAAAAAAAAGATGCAAAGTATATGCACATATTGCAGGAAAAATCTATAGCTTATGTCTAAATTACTGCTTCAAAATGTTCTTTCCCTACAGAATGAAATTCATAAATATGCCCACTCTAGTCTCATTAGTAACTAAAATTAGGGAAATCCAAAGTGAATTCAGAGTGTTTCTTTGAAAACCTTACCAATGGTATTAGCAATGATATTTGCAAAAGCGAGGTCTATTTCCAACATTCATTCATTCAGTAAATACCAAGTATCCACTAAATGCATGGCACTGTGCTAGGAATTTTAAAGGAACCTGTCAAATTATTTCATAAAGATATTCTTACCTTCAGTTGAAACCCAGTTTCATTCACGGTCTCCTTCCAGTTACCTTCCTAAAAATTAAAGTTAATTTTAGAAATCATTGCAAAATAAAACAACCTATAAGGAATACTCCAAATTAAATAAATTACGTATCTATTATTCTGTTATTCTTTCAGGGAAGATGGGAGAAAGGTTAAAAAAAAAGAATTCATTTCAAAATTAAGCATACAATCCAGATTCCAAAAGATTACCAAAAGACAGACCCAAGATTTTATAGATCTGGGCTTCAAAAAATTAAGACTAACTTTGATATCATTTAAGTGATGCCAGAAAGTACTGTCTTTAGTATCTTTAAGTATAAAAATGTTAGCTGAGTGATGTAACCTAATATTTTTGAAAATCAAAACAAACTGAAAAACACAATTAAATGCATATATAGTAACAAAGCTGCTGCAAAGAGATACTTAAGCATAAGCATTCTACAGTTTAAAAGAAAAAAAAAATCAAATGAATTTTTTTTTAAGACTAATAAATAAGAGAAAAATACCTGTGTTAAAAACAAATAGAAGATTTTGTCTCTACAAAGGATGGGATGTGAGGCAACTCTCAAGAGAAAGTTTTCTAAGCCAATCCGTCGTCTTTCCACAAAATCCGGGTCCATGTTGTCAGCAGAAAGTTTATGCCAAACAAATTCTGCCTAGGTGAACAAAACAATCATGAAGAATAGTCTCAATGCTCAATACTTCTGAACTACACTGCTGTTTCATTTCTTACCCTTTTTTCTGGTAGAGGTGGCACAACAATATGTGGATAGTAAACTAAAAGGTAGTTTCTCAACAATTCAAATTCACTATACCGCCTCCATAGTGAGTCTGTTAGGACACTTTGACCATCAGTATGTTCAACTGACCTGAAAAGGAACAGAATAAGATCTCCATTACTTTTTTAAAAATACAGATACATGCACACACCCACCATTAAAATTTGTTAACTCCAGGGGCGCCTGGGTAGTTCAGTCGTTAAGCGTCTGCCTTCGGCTCAGGTCATGATCCCAGGGTCCTGGGATCGAGCCCCACATCGGGCTCCCTGCTCCGCGGGAGCCTGCTTCTCCCTCTCCCACTCCCCCTGCTTGTGTTCCCTCTCTCGCTGTGTCTCTCTCTGTCAAATAAATAAATAAAATCATTTAAAAAAAAAATTTAACTCCATTTACTAAATGCTTATGAACCAGGCACTCAGTAAAGAACTTTCCGTGTATTATCTTTTTTAATCTTCCTAACCACCCTGTGAAGCAGGATTATGCCCATTGTGCAGATGAGGAAGCAGCTACCCCTCCTACAATCACAAAGCTCTCTGGATAAAGCACTCAAACCTCTCTGATTCCAAAGCCCTCACTCCTAATCACTTTTCCTTCTGTTACAGAAAACCTATTTGAACTCCAGAGAAATAATCATTTTAGGCACATTCTAAAAACCTCAATGTATAATAATTCAGTTAATGTATAATAATTGATTTTACAATACAGGAAAATCTGGCTCAGCTACTGTTCCATTAAACAAAAAGTATTTTTAACTATACTTCAGCCACAATGAGACACCACCATTCATGCCAAACACCAAGACACTGCAAAGACCTGGATTAAAAGCTATAAAGGAAGCAGATGCATCCACGTACCAGGACATCTCCTCAAAGGCAAAATGTTAACTCTGAAAGGGTAGGGGAAAAAAGATGTAAAAATTCATTTCTAGTCTTATCTTTACCATAAAGAGCTGCAGGCTAACTGGAGGGTATTATGCTGAGCGAAATAAGTCAAACAGAGAAAGACATGTATCATATGACCTCACTGATATGAGGAATTCTTAATCTCAGGAAACAAACTGAGGGTTGCTGGAGTGGGGGGTGGGGTGGGAGGGATGGGGTGACTGGGTGATGGACACTGGGGAGGGTATGTGTTCTGGTAAGCGCTGTGAATTGTGCAAGACTGTTGAATCTCAGATCTGTACCTCTGAAACAAATAATGCAATATATGTTAAGAAAGAAAAAAAGAAGAAGAAGAATGTAGCAGGAGGGGAAGAATGAAGGGGGGGAAATCGGAGGGGGAGAAGAACCATGAGAGACGATGGACTCTGAAAAACAAACTGAGGGTTCTAGAGGGGAGGGGGGTGGGAGGATGGCTTAGCCTGGTGATGGGTATTGAGCAGGGCACGTTCTGCATGGAGCACTGGGTGTTATGCACAAACAATGAATCATGGAACACTATATCTAAAACTAATGATGTAATGTATGGGGATTAACATAACAATAAAAAAAATTTAAAAAAAAAAGAGCTGCAGGCTATGTCATATAAAAGTTCAACTTACAGTTGGGGGAAAGTTTGGCTAAAACCACACCAAGGATATTTGAAGTTATTTTGACTACTTAAAGATTTCTACTAGCATAATCATTCTTAAAAGGCATCAATCAGTCCCTAAACATTATCAGGACCTTCCTACTTACTCATTGGTTGATTGACAATAGCTATCAAGCCCTCCAAGAAATGCACATATCACCACAATGTGCATTTGCATCCTAGGGCATAAAGGCCCAGAAGCTAAATCAGTCTTGGAATAAAGTAGTCTTAAGAAAGTATATACATCATGCCATGCTCAGCACAATAGATGCTCAGTGTTTTTATCATTTATGTATTAGGTTTGCCGCTAAATTTACTTATTGCCTATCAGTTAAAAAGAAACAAAACATGAAATTCAAACTGTACAAATGGCTCCCATGGCAAAAACATAAATTATCAAATCAGAATTCATTTTAAAGAGTTAACCCAAACATTAGCTGTGACTAATACTATTCCAATTCAGATTCTCAAACTTTAGCTCAAAAAATATCTGGATTAATATCAAGTTTCAAATTATTCAAAATCATTACCAACAGAACCCACATCTTGCTAATAATCAGATTGATATAGATTAATATAGCCTATAAGAAGTACACCTACAAGGCTGTTAGAAGACCTGCTTAAGTTTTTGGTTTTTTTTTTCTTAAAGGCCATTTAAGGCAAAGTCTAGCCATTGGAGACTGACTAAACACATAGAGGATATTTACATTGGACCCTAAAACTAACACATTTATCCAATCATTCGCCAAATATTTAATAGCATATAACTAGTTTTACATGCAACATTTAATGCTCATAATAGACTGTATCATTAGCCCCATTTTACAAATCAGAAGACTTAAGTAATGACATCACACTTCTCCCAAACCATCAAGGCATTCTTACCTACTCTAAAAGAGGCATATTCTTATCTACTTTAAAAGGTTTCATATTCTATGAACAAAAAAACAAAAGTCTCAGGAGAAATTAAAAACCAGTGACTTGAGGCGCCTGGGTGGCTCAGTTGTTAAGTGTCTGCCTTCGGCTCGGGTCATGATCCCAGGGTCCTGCAATCAAGCCCTGTGTGGGGCTCCCTGCTCAGTAGGGAGTCTGCTTCTCCCTCTGCCTCTCCCCCACCCCCCCAACTTGTGCTCTTTCTCTCTCCCTTTCAAATGTATAAATAAAAATCTTCAAAAACCTTTGACTTAAAAAAAAAAATGTCAGACCATATCATTCCTTTGCCCAAAGTCCTCCAAGACTTTCCCTCAAAAAAAAAAAAAAAAAAAAAAAACCTGCAGCTTAGCAAATTCCTCAAGTGATTCCTATTACTTTAAAGTTTAGGAATCACTGTCTTAATTTAGAATTACATGAAAAATATTGTGGAAGATAAATAAATATACACTTATAATGAAATACAATTGTGGGGGCACCTGGGTGACTCAGTTAAGTGTCTGCCTTTGGCTCAAGTTATGATCTTGGGGTCCTGGGATCAAGCCCCATGTCAGGCTCCCTGCTCAGTGGGAAGTCTGCTTCTCCCTGACCCTCAGCCCCTGCCCCGGCTCATGCTCTAATAAATAAAATCTTTAAAAAAAATAATGAAATATAATTGTGAAAGTCAACCCAATAATCATTTTGTGTACCACACATTTACTGATGATCCACTTAAATATTTATTCAGAATATAGCTACATTACTCAAGTATGGTCACTCCTAACTCCCAGTTATAAATTATGATGCTCTATTCAGTTCAAAAGCAAAAGTAAACAACTATAAATTATTCTAATTATTCAAATCAAGATTCTCTTCCAGCAGTAAAAGTAATCAACAGCAAATTTCACTGCTCATTTGGGTGATAAAATACTCACATACTAAAAATGAAAATATCCTTTTTAGTTTTATATTAAAGAACTTGCAGCACGGTAAGCTATAGTTAATAATACTCTATTGCATATTTGAAAGTTGCTAAGAGAGTAAATCTTAAAAGTTCTCATTATAAGAAAAGAATTTTATAACTGTATGGTGACAGATGCTAGTTAATTAGACTTGTGATCACTTGGAGCACCTGGGTGGCTCAGTTGGTTAAGCAACTGCCTTCCGCTCAGGTCATGATCCCGGGGTCCTGGGATCGAGCCCCGTATCGGGCTCCTTGCTCCTCAGGGAGCCTGCTTCTCCCTCTCCCTCTGCCTGCCACTCCCCCTGCTTGTGCTCTCTCTCTGTCAAATAAATAAATAAATTAAAAAAAAAAAAAAAAAAGACTTGTGATCACTTTACAATCTGTATAAATACTGCAAGGTAATGCTGTGTATCTGAAACTATTATGATGTTATATGTCAATTATACCTCATAGTAAAAAAAACCAGGAAAAAATAATTTACTTAGAAAGCTAAAGTTAACACTAATCTCTAAAGTATGATTTTTTTTTTTTAAGTAGCTAATTTAACTTAAAAAAAGAGGGGTGCCTTGGTGGCTCAGTTGTTAAGTGTCTGCCTTTGGCTCGGGTCATGATCCCAGGGTCCTGGGATCAGGCCCCACATTGGGCTCCCTGCTCAGTGGGAGGCCTGCTTCTCCCTCTCCCACTCCCCCTGCTTGTGGTTCTTGCTCTCGCTATCTCTCTCTGTCAAATAAATAAATAAAATCTTAAAAAAAAAAACAAACAAACAGAAACAAAACCCTCTACTGGGACCATATTTTTTTTAATCACTTTAAAAATCTCTGTGAGGGGGGTGGGGGGATGGGTTAGCCTAGTGATAGGTATTAAAGAGGGCACATATTGAATGGAGCACTGGGTGTTATATGCAAACAATGAATCATGGAACACTACATCAAAACAAACAAACAAACAAACAATCTGAAAACCAAAAAAACAATCTCTATGAGGGGGGTCTGGCTGGCTCAGTCAGCAGAGCATGTGACTCTTGATCTCAAGGTTGTGAGTAAAGCCCCATACTGGGTGAAGGGCCTACTTAATAAAAAAAATAAATACATTTTTTAAAAATCTCTGTGATACACATATGTAGATACATATGTCACAAAATGACCTAATTCTGGTGGGGGGATGGATTAAACAGGTGATTAAGGAGTGTACTTGTCATGATGAGCACAGGGTGATGTATGGAACTGCTGAATTACTACACTGTACACCTGAAACTAATATAACACTATATGTTAAGTAACAAGAATTAAAATAAAAACTTAAAAAAAAAAAATACAAAAAACCCAAAATGACCTAATTTTTAAAAGACCGACCTTACCTCCCTCTGTTCCTAAAGTTCCTATTGTACATAAATTTTCTCTCGTTTTGGGAAGATTCCTTTTTTTTTCTTTTTGGTGGAGGAAGGAAAATTATACTTACAAAGAGAACTTTCAGAATTGCCTGTAGATAAACAACATTTTCCAAGATTTTAACTTTTATTTTGGGTAGAAACACAGACCTGGAGAAAGTCTTGAAAAGTCACAGGGTGTAGCCTTAAGACAAGCTCAGTGACTTTGGTAAAACTATGAAAATTCAGGATTTAAAATTTTCTTTCCTTAAAAATGTATTCACATTAAAACATGGTTATAACTACCAACTAGATCTGGTAGTTCTATTTATTTTATTTTACTGGCTATCAAAAAATCTCATGTCTTTAACTCAAAGCATTTCTGCTCAGTCTCGCAGAGAGAAAAGAACTAGTTGGTATATAGCCTTTATATAAACTGTTTATAATTGGCGAAATAGAATCTTGCCTTGCCTTTCTCTAGACAAAACAGTCTAATTCCTTTAACTTTTTCCTTATGAGGTAAAAGACAATTTTTCTGATGAGTTTTAATTTCTTACTCCACGATTTACTCTTTTCAATTTTATCCCAGTCTAAAGTTCTAGTCTCAATCAATTCTTTCCTGTGAAAGAAAGGATTTAGACTGGCATCCTCTCCTCCTATACTTCCCTGCTAACCATCTTACTACCTAAGTCCACTTCATACACACCTGGGAATTGATCTCCTTTCCCAAAATCGCATAGGGATTATTATACCTAACTCCAAAATCTCCACCAAAGCATTTGTCAAGTAACATTTCAGATCCCAAAAGTATTCCACTAACCTTCTACTTCCAACACAAGTGCATTAAAATATAGCTACCAAGAGTACTACAGTAAAAGACACACCTGTTTATCTGTTAAAAAGTAAAGAAACAGGGGCGCCTGGGTGGCTCAGTCAGTTGGGCATCTGACTCTTGATTTTGGCTCAGGTCATGATCTCAGGGTTGAGACTGAGCCCCATGTTGGGCTCCACGCTGAGTGTGGAGCCTGCTTGGGATTCTCTCTCTCCTCCCCTGCCCCTCCCCACTCACACATGTGCACACTCTCTCTCTCTCTCTCTCTCTAAAAGAAAAAAAAAAACCCAATACCTAAAAAGACAATGACTTGCAAACAATTCCATTAAGCAACATAACTTGCATCAACAGCTACCAGACAAAGCTTTTTCTATCTAATTCTCATCGCCCACCTTGTTTCAATGAGGTAAGCAGTATATGTTTCTTGCATGTTCATGGCATTTCTTCCAGTTCGCTTTTCTGCTTCTGAAACACTAATTTCGATCTTCTTCAACCAAAAATTACTTTCAGTCATCTGGACAAAAACAAATGGAAGAAGAATGACAACAACAAAACTTTTAAGACAGTATTCAAAAAAACCAGCTATTTTTATCCATTGTTAGTACATATTACAAGCAAATTTCTTCTATTCCTTGAGTTGTTAGGGGTTGCTAAATGACAGCAGCAAATGAAATACGTCTCATCAGCAGCAGCATTTTGTAGCACATCAAACTTTTCCAAAAGCTATTTTAACATGTATCACACATTTAATTATTAAAACATAGACGTTTTGTGTAAGTGACCAAGAATAAATCAATATAAAATGCCTAAGAAAAAAATCTAAAAGCATGTTATACAAAGCTGAATAATCCTCAATATTAAAATCTAATTTTTGGTTTTAACAAAGTCAAATCTCAGTCTCTCAGAAAGAAAATACTATACATATGCCAAAAGGCAAGATTTTCAGCAGATAGGTTAAATTAAAAAAAAAAAAAAAAAAAAGGAGTCGTCGTCTTATATTCAACTTTATTTTTATTTATTTTTTTATTATATCCAACTTGAAATCTGCCTGAACGCCTTGGCACTGGTTAACAGGCCCCACTTGTGAGGCAGCAGCAAGGTCTAGGAGCAGGCTCCTCTCTGCTCCTGCTAACACATCCCCAGGTCTATGCTAAAAAACTAGAAAGAACAAAAAACACACCACTGGTGGTTCAAAGCCTGTATGTGTGGCAAGTGTGCCATTAAAAATACCAAAGTAACTCCAAGTCTAAAAGAGGAAGACAAAGTGAGACCATGTGGTAACTGCTGTGCTTTGGGTTTTTTCCCCTTGCTCTGTCTCAAAGTTCAGAGGTAGGTTTTAATTAAAAATACTGCACTACATTATAACTGAGGGCAGTTTGTGAAGAAAGGTGTGAAAAACTGACAGGAATGGAGCCATTTTAAAAGGGAGCCAAGCAACCACTGCAGAGAAGCTGCCTTATCCGTTTCTGTTCGGACCAGACCAAAACCTTTGGACTAGACAAAACAGCAAATGTTTTAAGTAACTGCTTGAGAAGTCAGCAGGAGAACAAACAACCTGCCCACAAGTCCACAGGTTATGGACTTTCTGAAGACAGAATCTATAGTAAAACAACGTATAACTAAGGGTTTAGCCTTTTTTTCTCTTAACTCGTGTACCTGCTCCGCCCCTTCTTTTTCCTTATAAAAACCCCTTACTTTCACCCTAGAAGCAGGATTCTATTTGGGTTTCTACTGAATTTGTATTCCCCAAATTGCAGTTCTTTAATGCCAAATACACTTGTTTGCTTCTCACTGTGGCCCTTTGTTTTCAGGTTAACAAGAGACAGAAGTAGAAAGATGGATGCACCAAGAAATAAAAGAAAAAACTACAGTAAAACCCACTGGTGATGATGTATACAGAAAATTAGGGATGCCTGGGTGGCTCAGTCAGTTAAGCGTCTGCCTTCGGCTCAGGCCATGATCCCAGAGTGCTGGGATCGAGTCCCGCATCAGACTCCCTGCAGGGAACCTGCTTCTCCTTCTTCTGGCTGTTCCCCGCCCCCGCTTGTGCTCTCTCTCTCTCTCTCTCTCTCACACAAATAAATACATTTTTTAAAAAATCTTAAAAAAAAAAGAAAATTAAACCTATGTGCTATGAGGACAGAAAAAGCTATGTGCAATGGCAAAAAATTAAATGATGAATAAATTTAGGAAGTGCCCCCAAAATGCTGAAGAAAAATTGAGAAGATAAAAATGCTAAAAGATGATAAAAAGGCAGAGAACTAAGAAGCTAACCCAAAGGAATAAAATTATTAGTCAACAAAAACAGAAATCACTCAGTTGTCAAATAAGACATTTTTATCAAGTATTAAGTTGTATGTTTAGCTACTGAGAGAAAAAATAAGGAAATACTCCAACCAAAAGTAAGTTCAAGAAATTACATAGGGTATTATGCTGAGCAAAATAAGTCAATCAGAGAAAGACATGTATCATATGATCTCATTGATATGAGGAATTCTTAATCTCAGGAAACAAACTGAGGGTTGCTGGAGTGGTGGGCGGGTGGGAGGGATGGGGTGGCTGGGTGATAGACACTGGGGAGGGTATGTGCTATGGTGAGCACTGTGAATTGTGTAAGACAGATGAATCACAGACCTGTACCTCTGAAACAAATCATACATTATATGTTAAAAAAAAGAAGATAGTAGGAAGGGAAAAGTGACGGGGGGGAAATCGGAGGGGGAGACGAACCATGAGAGACTATGGACTCTGAGAAACAAACTGAGGGTTCTAGAGGGGAGGGGGGTGGGGGGATGGGTTAGCCTGGTGATGGGTATTTAAGAGGGCACGTATTGAATGGAGCACTGGGTATTATACGCAAACAATGAATCATGGAACACTACAGAAAAAACTAATGATGTAATGTATGGTGATTAACATAACATAATAAAATTTTAAAAAAGGAAAAAAAAAAAAGAAATTACATAAGCACAAACCACCCAACATCAGGATTATGAAACCCTCATTGGTTGAGATACACACACACATACATACATACATACATACATACATACATATATATATATATATATATATAGTTCCTAATTTGGGCCCATAGTCAAACACTTTGATTTATCAGCATCTACTCCAGTGAAAAATACCTCCAATACTGGAAACACATGACTAGTAAAACAAATTAGCTCCCCAGCCAAAAAGATAATGCATCTGAGTCATGAATTTACCCTCATACCATCCAATTACACAGAAGGAAAAAATAAATAAAAGAATAAAATCAGCTACCATAAAATCTAAAGAATGAAAACAGGAACACAACAATAACACCAGAAGGACTTGGAAAATGATATAAAATTGCTTATCCTCTCAGTAAAACACAAAGAGTGCCAAGAATAACTCAACTGGAAGCACAATTGTTAAAAGGATACATTGAACAAACTAGAGATGGACTGACTTGACTGGAAGATGAGCCCAGGGACATGTTTCAAAGAGAGACAGGATAGTTTAGGTGTATTCAAAGCCGACTTCTCATCAGAGTAAAGAATATCATTAAAGAGTGATGCTATACTCAAACCCAAGGAATAACATCCTGAATGTAGACGTTTGATGTGTGAATCACTACTTTCTACCTGACTTAAGACTAACTCCCTAAGATTAAATAAATGTAGAAGATAGACATATTTAAAAGGCTAATGAAATTATTTCCAACTCAAAAAATGAAAATGAATATAATGTTTCAAGTTTCAAAAATGTTGCAAACCACTAAGAAATAGCAAAAGCATAAAAGCAGATAAAAGTGATAAAAGGAACAATAAGAAACTATTAATTCAATAAATATGTCTTGGGTATCTACCTTGCCAGTCATTAGGGATGGAAAGACAGATGACACATGGTGCCTAAAAAAAAAAAGAAAAAGAAACATGGTGCCTCACACTTCAGGAGTTCACTGCTTGCATGAAGAATTCTCAGCCTGCATACTGACGTTCTTTAAGACTAAAAACAAAATGAAAGCTAACCTTAATATAACTTTTAGGATTACAGATGAAAAGAGTTAGTGTTTATGGCATTTGACTTATTTAGTTAATCTTATTTAAATCACATACTAAAGAAAATATATTACATTTATTGTTATACTGAAAATTATAGGAAAAAGATAAAACAGGCCAACAACAACAACAACAACAACAAAAAAAACAGGCCAATTAAGATGAACGTGGAGCTAATTGGAAAAGAAACAATGCAAAGAAAGAAAAATAAAATATATTTGGGCAGTAAAACTGACATTGCAAGAATTCAAATCAGTAAGAACATGAGATAGTTGCAAAGCTTCCGCAGAAGGCTGAGGAAAAAAAGACCAAAAAAGGGTAAAAATGATGAAATATGATCTTAAAAAACCCAAAGAACCAACATCTAAACAATGTTAGTCCTCAAAGAAGAAATTAGAAGAAACAGAAATAATAACTATCTGTATAATTTAAAAGAAAAAGAAATAAGCAAACAAATCTTTCCTGGACTGGAAAAAAGTTCTAAGCCTTCAAACTAAAAGGCATGTGGTCTGTGTATAATGAACTGGAACATTTTAACATCCCAACAAGATTAAGGCAGGAAAATAAGAACTAAGACCCCTACAAAAGAATAAATATCAAATCTGCCTTAGACTCCACAATAAATTCCAAATGACAAAGGAGCATTATGCATAGGGCATGCTTGAAAATATTTAAACATATTAACATACTGTCCCTTCAAAAATACTTAGTCCCAGCACAATTTTTTACAGAAACTGATAAACTATTCCTAAATTTTATATGGAAATACAAAGGGCCTAGAATAGCCAAAAGGATTTTGAACAAGCTGTAGGATCCAGTTTCAAAACTTACTAAAAAGTGAAAGTAATCAAAAGAGTGTTGTATTGGCAGAAGGAAGAAAGATCAATGGAAGAGAACTGAGAATCCAGGGATAAACCCTTACATTTAAGGTCAACTGATTTTTTTTTTTTTTTAGGTCAAGTGATTTTAAAAAACACACCAAGGCAAGTCTTTTCAACATATGGTGCTGAAACCACTAAATGTTCACACCCCCCGCAAAAAAAAGATTCAGACCCTTTACTCACACCACAGACAGAAATTAACTCAAAATGGCCTAGATATAGAGCTAAGACTGAAATTTCTAGAAAAAAAACATAGGAGAAAAATCTTTGTGATCTTAGGATATGCAAAGAGTTCTTAGATATAATACCAAAAGCACAATCCATAAAAGAGAAAAGTGATATACCAGACCTCAACAAAATTAAAACCTTTTACTATTCAAAAGACACCATAAAAAGAGGGGTGCCTGGGTGGCTCAGTCGTTAAGCATCTGCCTTCTGCTCAGGTCGTGATCCCAGGGTCCTGGGATCGAGCCCCACATTGGGCTCCCTGCTCCGTGGGGAAGTCTGTTTCTCCCTCTCCTACTCCCCCTGCTTGGTGTTCCCTCTCTCCCTATGTCTCTCTGTCAAATAAATAAATAAAATCTTTAAAAAAAAAGAGAGAGAGGCACCTGGGGCTCCTGCGTGGCTCAGTCGGTTAAACATGACTTTAGCTCAGGTCATGATCTTGGGGTTCTGGGACTGAATTGGGCTCCCCGCTCAGCAGGAATTTGGGGGGATGACAGGAATGATCTAAAACTGGATTGTGGTGATGGTTGCATAACTCTGTAATTTTACTAAAAATTATTGAATTAGATTGAATTTTATGATATATAAATTATACCTTAATAAAGTTGTTTATGGGGGCGCCTGGGTGGCTCAGTCGGTCAAGCAGCTGCCTTCGGCTCAGGTCATGATCCCAGGGTACTGGGATCGAGCCCCGCATCGGGTTCCCTGCTCGGCGGAGAGCCTGCTTCTCCCTCTCCCTCTGTCTGCCGCTCTGCCTACTTGTGCTCTCTCTCTATCTCTGTTAAATAAATAAAAATCTTAAAAAAAATAAATAAAGTTGTTTATGCCAACAAGTTAGACAATATGGAAGAAATGGATGCATTCCTAGAGATGTATAAACTACGAAAACTGAACCAGGAAGAACTTGGAAAACCTGAACAGACCCACAACAAGCAAGGAAATTGAAGCAATAATCAAATATCTCCCAACAAACAAGAGCCCAGGGCCAGATGGCTTCCCAGGAGAATTCTACCAAATATTTAAAGAAGAATTAATACCTATTCTGAAATTGTTCCAAAAAATAGAAATGGAAGGAAAACTTCCAAACTCATTTTATGAGGCCAAAGACTCCACCTAAAAGAATTACAGACCAATATCCCTGATGAGCATAGATGCAAAAATTCTCACCAAAATACTAGCCAATAGGATCCAACAGTACATTAAAAGGATTATTCACCACGACCAACTGGGATTTATTCCTGGGCTGCAAGGTTGGTTCAACATCTGCAAATCAATCAATGTGATACACTCCATTAATAAAAGAAAGGACAAGAACCATATGATCCTCTCAATAGATGCAGAAAAAGCATTTGACAAAGTACAGCATCCTTTCTTGATTAAAACTCTTCACAGTGTAGGGATACCTCAATATCATAAAAGCCATCTATGAAAAACCCACAGAGAATATCATTCTCAATGGGGAAAAACTGAGATCTCTTCCCCCTAAGATCAGGAATACAGAAGGAATGTCCACCATCTCCAATGCTGTTCAATACAGTACTAGAAGTCCTAGCCAGGGCAATCAGACAACAAAAGGCATCAGAAATGGCAAAGAAGTCAAACTCTCACTCTTTGCAGATGATATGATACTTTATGTGGAAAACCCAAAAGACTCCACTCCAAAACTGCTAGAACTCATACAGGAATTCAGTAAAGTGGCAGGATATAAAAATCGATGCACAGAAATCAGTTGCATTTCTATACACCAAAAATGAGACAGAAGAAAGAGAAATTAAGAAGTCAATCCCATTTACAACTGCACCCAAAACCATTAGATACCTAGGAACAAACCTAACCAAAGAGGCAAAGAATCCATACTCAGAAAACTATAGAAGACTCATGAACGAAATTGAGGAAGACACAAAGAAATGGAAAAACGTTCCATGCTCATGGATTGGAAGAAAAAATACTGTGAAAATGTCTACGCTACCTAGAGCAATCTACACATTTAATGCAATCCCTATCAAAATACCATCCACTTTTTTCAAAGAAATGGAACAAATAATCCTAAAATTTGTATGGAACCAGAAAAGACCCCGAATAGCCAGAGGAATGTTGAAAAGGAAAACCAAAGCTGGTGACATCACAATCCCATACTTCAAGTTCTATTACAAAGCTGTAATCATCAAGACAGTATGGTACTGGCACAAAAACAGGCACATAGATCAGTGGAACAAAACAGAGAACTCAGAAATGGACCCTCAACTCTATGGTCAACTAATCTTCGACCAAGCAGGAAAGAATATCCAATGGAAAAAAGACAGTCTCTTCAACAAATGATGCTGGGAAAATTGGACAGCCACATGCAGAAGAATGAAACTGGACTATTTCCTTACACCATACACAAAAACAGACTCCACATGGATGAAAGACCTAAATGTGAGACAGGAATCCATCAAAATCCTTAAAGAGAACACAGGCAGCAACCTCTTCGACCTCAGCAACTTCTTCGTAGACAAACTGCCAAAGGCAAGGGAAGCAAGAGCAAAAAATGAACTACTGGGACTTCATCAAGATAAGCAAGGAAAGGAAACAGTCTACCAAACCAAAAGACAACTAACAGAATGGGAGAAGATATTTGCAAATCACATATCAGATAAAGGGCTAGTATCCAAAATCTATAAAGAACTTATCAAACTCAACACCCAAAGAACAAATAATCCAATCAAGAAATGGGCAGAAGGGGTGCCTGGGTGGCTCAGATGGCTAAGTGTCTGCCTTCAGCTCAGGTCATGATCCCAGGGTCCTGGGATCGAGTCCCACATCGGGCTCCCTGCTCTGCGGGAAGCCTGCTTCTCCCTCTCCCACTCCCCCTGCTTGTGTTCCCTCTTTCGCTGTGTCTCTCTCTGTCAAATAAATAAATAAAATCTTTAAAAAAAAAAAGAAACGGGCAGAAGACATGAACAGACATTTCTCCAAAGAAGATACACAAATGGCCAAAAGACACATGAAAAAATGCTCAACATAGTCGACATCAGGGTCATACAAATCAAAACCACAATGAGATACCACCTCACACCAGTCAGAACGGCTAACCTTAACAAGTCAGGAAACAACAGATGTTGGTAAGGATGTGGAGAAAGGGGAACCCTTGTACACTGTTGGTGGGAATGCAAGCTGGTGCAGCCACTCTGGAAAACAGTATGGAGGTTCCTCAAAAAGGTGAAAATAGAGCTACCCTATGACCCAGCAATTGCACTACCGGCTATGTACCCCAAAGATACAAATGTAGTGATCCGAAGGGGCACCTGCACCCCGATGTTTACAGCAGCAGTGTCCACAATAGCCAAACTATAGAAAAAGCCCAGATGTCCATCAACAGATGAATGGATAAAGAAGATGTGGTACATATATACAATGGAATATTATGCAGCCATCAGAAAAAAATGAAATCTTGCCATTTGCAATGATGTGGATAGAACTAGAGAGTATTACGCTAAGCGACATAAGTCAGTTAGAGAAAGACAATTATCATATGATCTCACTGATATGTAGAATTTGAGAAACAAGGCAGAGGATCATAGGGGAAGAGAGGAAAACATGAAACAAGACGAAACCAGAGAGGGAGACAAACCATAAGAGACTCAATCTCAGGAAACAAACTGAGGGTTGCTGGAGTGGAGGGGGGTAGGAGGGATGGTGTGGCTGAGTGGACATTGGGAGGATATGTGTTGGGGTGAGTGCTGTGTATTGTGTAAGACTGATGAATCACAGACCTGTACCCCTGAAACAAATAATACATTATATGTTAATAATAAAAAAAGGGGGGAAAAGAAAAAAAAATAAAGTTGTTTAAAATAAAATCCATGAGTGAGGCGCATGGGTGGCTCAGTCGCTGGGCATCTGCCTTCAGCTCAGGTCATGATCCCAGGATCCTGGGATTGAGCCCCGCATCGGGCTCCCTGCTCCGCGGGAAGCCTGCTTCTCCCTCTCCCACTCCCCCTGCTTGTGTTCCCTCTCTCGCTGTGTCTCTCTGTCAAATAAATAAATAAAATCTTTAAAAAACAAAATAAAATAAAATAAAATCCATGAGTCCATACTGAAAAGACAAATAGAAAGTCTGATGAGGAGCAAGATACTTTCAATTTCAAAGTATGTCCCACAAAATATTAATTACAAAAGGGAAAAGAGTTACTTGATATTGAAGACTGGCAGAAAATATGATTCCCAAGTATTGGGCAAATACAAATCACATGTGAACTGCTAAGATGCAACTAGAACATAGCATCACTTTAGTGGCAATTTCTGCCAAAGATGCATAACCTGAATTTAATCATAAGGAAACATAAGCAAACCCAAACTGAGGGGCATTCTACAAAATAACTGGTTTCTAATCTTCAAAAGGGTCAAAGTTACCAATGTAAAGACTGAGAAACTGCCAGATTGAAGGAGACTAAAGAGACGATACAATTAAATGCAATACATGCATCTGGACTGGATCATTTTGCTCTGAAGAACACTATTGGTGCAACTGGCAAAATCTAAACAAAGTTTGAGGATGAGATAGTCATTTATCAATGTTATTTTCCTGATTTTGATGGTAGTACTGTGGCCACATAGGACAATGTCCTTGTTTGCCCCTAAACACTGAAAAGTTTTTAAGTAATCTCTATGCCCAACGTGGGGTTCAAACTCATGACCCCAAAATCAAGAGTTGCAGGCTCCACTGACTGAGCCAGCCAGGAACCCCTCACACTGAAAGTTCTGGGAATGAGATGAGGGAATATCATGCTGGCAGTTCAATTCTCAAATAGTTCATGGGAAAAAGTATCTTCATATTGCCCTTGCTTATAAATTTGATATCATTTCTATAAATGAGATTATTTCAAAAAATTCTTAAATAGTCATAATTACATAAATAATTTTTGTTTCAGTTATGTTTGGGGGAAGAAAACAAGAAAGATACATGCCTTCCAAATCATTAGAGGATAAAACCAAAGAAATTATCACCCACAAAGGAAAACGCAAAAATAGAAACCAGAATAAGAAAGTATAAAACCTCACAGAAGAAAATCAACTAAAAATAAAGCCAGTTAGGATAATGCAAATGTTTTAAATTCCCTATGGTAAACAAGAGAAAGACTTAAAACATAACACAAGGCATAAAAATTATAACATGGAACAAACACAAATACAAATAAACTGAAGTCAAAAGAAATCAGTGATCAGTTTAACATGAGGCCAAGCAGGTAAGCAGGAAAATATAAAATAACTGGAAATCAGGAAAAAATAAAAGTTTGTAATTAGAAGAGCCAAGGATCAATTCACTCTCAGATTAAAAACCAGTTTGCCAGAATCTGAATCCCATCTCTGCCACAGATTAGCTGTGTTAACTCTGGGCAAATTTTTTAATCTCTCTGCCTCAGTTTCCTCATCTGTAAAATGGGGATTACAGTACTTAACCTCATAATGTTATCATCAGAACATTTAATGAGTTAATGCAGGTAGAGTTCTAAAAGTTGCCTGGTGTATAGCAGGAGCTCAAGTATTCCCTATTACTTGTAATTTTAAGTTTTTTTTTTAATTATGAAAATAACACAAGCTTGATGTGTAAAAATTGAAAAACAGAAGTAAAATTAAGTAAATATAAGTCACCTGTATCCCACAACCCAGCACTAACCACTGTTAATATACTACTGTTGGTGTATTTCCTTACAATCTTTTTTTTCTACGTTTGATGCTTCTGTGTTACTGAAATAGGTCAAGGTCTGAAGTTTAAGAACTACCCAAAGAATTTACTTTCCTTAGGAGATACGTCTACAATGGCCAAAAGTAGCAGGTATTATGTTAAAAATAATGTATTTATGGGGTGCCTGGGTGGCTCAGTCGTTAAGCGTCTGCCTTCGGCTCAGGTCATGATCCCAGGGCCCTGGGATTGAGCCCCGCATCGGGCTCCCTGCTCGGCGGGAAGCCCACTTCTCCCTCACCCACTCCCCCTGCTTGTGTTTCCTCTCTCGCTGTCTCTGTCAAATAAATAAAAATAAAATCTAAAAAAAAAAAATAATAATAATGTATTTACTTAGGCCTATGAGTGAAGCTTACTTCAGTTATAAATAAGAAAAATAGTTATATGACCTGTTTTCTTGTGCTTTTTATCTATAAAAATATGTATTTTAAAAATAGTGATTCAGAAAACATCAAGTTTTTTTTAAAGATTTTATTTATTTGACAGAGAGAGACACAGCCAGAGAGGGGACACAAGCAGGTGGAGTGGGAGAGGGAGAAGCAGGCTTCCCGCCAAGCAGGGAGCCCGACACGGGGCTCGATCCCAGGACCCAGAGATCACGACCTGAGCCAAAGGCAGACACTTAAAGACTGAGCCACCAGGTGCCCCAGAAAAATTAATTTTTATTTAAAATAAAATATATAAGTTTGAACAGTTTTTCAGACTGAGTGACAACACATTCATGGTTCATGAAATCAATTTGGTGGTTTGTGATCAATATTTCTTTTTAATAATAAATAGAAGAAGACTGTCAGAGAGTACTGAATGAAGTAATGATTAAGTATTGCCTCTTGGAACAACACTTATGTATGAAAGGATATGTATGCTGATTAGGTTGTAGAAAATGTATTTTGTACTGTGAGTCACCTTTGAAAAACTCTTGAGAGCTGCTGAGGTAGAAAAATGAGGAAAAAGTTCTTGAATGTGATTTAATCACCTGCTACTAAACTGATACATTCTTTACATTTTCTTTTCCTTTTTCATGTTACTCACCCCCACAAGCCTCAAACCTTGCCCACAGCGCCAGCCTACTCCACTCAGTTCTCTGCTGCCAATCAGTAAAGGTGTCACGGGGCACACCGATTGCTAACCAGTAAGCACCAGTTGCACAAGAACTCTTTGCCCCCACCAGTACTCCCCAGGCCTAGAGTGCGCTCCCTGAAAAATCACTCATGACTCCCTCAGGCAATGATTTTTCTCTGGACAAACACTTAACTCAATGGAATTTTCCAGCCTAAAAAGTTATCTTGCTTCCATTCCCTTGCTATTTCATCTCTCTTATGCCGGGACTAATTGCTACTTTCTTGGAGATTGGATTCCTCTCTCATTTTTTCCATTTTCTAAATTATTTTAAATAGAACTGACACTACTTTAAAAAAGAAGAAGAAGAAGAATGCACTCTTCCCTACTGGGGAAGAAGTATGAAAGAAAAAAAAAAAAAAGACTTCTCAACAAACAATGGAAAAGAATTGAAGACTCACAGAAAGAAAAATAAGAGACCACAGAAGAGCTGATAGCAGAATTTAAAGAATCCTGATTAATGATGTTTAAAACCAAAGGAGAGGGCGCCTGGGTGGCTCAGTTGGTTAAGCAACTGCCTTCGGCTCAGGTCATGATCCCGGAGTCCTGGGATCGAGTCCCACATCGGGCTCCCGGCTCAGCGGGGAGCCTGCTTCTCCCTCTGACCCTTTCCCCTCTCATGCTGTTTCTCTGTCTCTCTCTCTTTCTCTCAAATAAATAAATAAAATCTTTAAAAAAAATAAAAATAAAAAAATAAAACCAAAGGAGATTTGAGACTCAGTCAGTGCTCGCTTCTATTACCCCTAGGTGTAGGGCAAATGGTACAAATTACTCTCAGCCCAAATCTGCAGTCAAAAATAAGGATGAGGAGGCAAGATTTCTGCATCTCTACACTCCATCTGCATAGATATTTTTGTGGTGAAAAGCTACTTGATAAATCAACACATTTTTAACACTTTCTTTTCTTCTTAAAATTGCAACTTAAACTAAAAAACTTAAATACAGTATTGGCACAATTAACAAGTCTATTTTTAACTTTTTTTTTTTAAAGATTTTTTTTTTTTTTTATTTGAGAGAGAGAGACTGAGAGAGAGAGAGCATGAGAGGGGGGAGGGTCAGGAGGGTCAGAGGGAGAAGCAGACTCCCCGCCGAGCAGGGAGCCCGATGCGGGACTCGATCCAGGGACTCCAGGATCATGACCTGAGCTGAAGGCAGCTGCCCAACCAACTGAGCCACCCAGGCACCCTTAACTTTTTTTTTTTTTTTTTTTAATGAAGCAGCATGGCTTACTGGAAAGAGCACTGATTTCAAAGCCAGGAGGACCTGGGCTCAAATCCCAGCCATACCACTGACTAGCTTGTGACCTTGGCGAAATTACTTCTCTCCGAACCCCATCTTTATCTGTCTTTTGGGGGTAATTTACAGAATTAAATGAAAAGCAGAGCTTACTGTGCATAGCACCCACAAACAACAAATCTAACTTACCTTTCTGGTCAGACCACATTCCTATCAATAACAGTAACAAGTGGTTATCGTTACTGCAATAGTTCTCAATTGAAAATGGACTGGAGAAGAAGAGGGGATAGAAAGAGGGAAAGGTAGGGGTGCCTGACTGGCTCAGTTGGTACAGCATACGATGACTCTTGATCTCGAGGTCATGAGTTCGAGCCCCACGTTGGGTGTGGAGATTACTTAAAAATAAAGATTTAAGGGGCGCCTGGGTGGCTCAGTCGTTAAGCGTCTGCCTTCGGCTCAGGTCATGATCCCAGGGTCCTGGGATCGAGCCCCGCATCGGGCTCCCTGCTCGGCCAGGAGCCTGCTTCTCCCTCTCCCACTCCACCTGCTTGTGTTCCCTCTCTAGCTGTGTGTCTCTCTCTCTGTCAAATAAATAAAATAAAATAAAATCTTTAAAAAATAAATAAATAAATAAATAAATAAAGATTTAAAAGAAAAAAGAGGGAAAGGGAGTAGGTGGCCCTCAAAGGGCGGGCTTGGGGCTTTTGGCAGGGAGGGGACAATGTACAGAGTACATGTGAATGTATATATTTAAACTACTGATTCTGAAATAATCGATACTAAAAATAATTGTCCAAATGGCTTGTGTCTCTAGAATCACAAAATTAAGGAGCTGCTTTAGGAAACCCCATAAGTTTGGTCACTGGTGAATGGTACATTTACAAACATTTTCCTAAAATGTCAGGTAATACAACTTTTACTATATGATAGCATCTTTGGGATTTCAAATATCTTAAACTGAATATATATAGGTTTTTTAATGAGGTACTTATAATTACTTTTAAATTAAGATAAATGGAGTTTATACTATAGTTGTGACTTCATATTAGTTAATTATCTTCACAAAAAAATTACCAAAAAACAAATTTTTTTTAAAAGATTTTTTTTTTTTTTGAAGTAATCTCTACATCCAACATGGGGCTCAAACTTACACTCATGAGATCAAGAGTCGCACGATCTACCGATGAGCCAACCAGGTGCCCCATGAAAATTTTTATCATCATAATCAAATCAAAATTAAACTCATGATGTTGTCAACAAAAGATACGATCCTTGCCTTTTGAAACAATCTAAAATTGCTTTAACATATACCCAAGAGATTGGCAAATATTTTAAGGTCTGAAAACATTAAGTGTTGATACAGAAAGCATCGGGCACTGCTGACGGGAAAAAAAGTTGGTAAAATCACTTTGGAAAGCAATTTGGCACCACCTACTAGGATTCAATGTGCTAATACCCTACAATCCAGCAACCCCACACCTAAATTTGTATTAGACATTTGCACCAAGAGATACGGAAGAAGTTAATGATAGTAATTTTTTTAGAAATAAGCAAGAATCTTGTAATAACCCCAATGTCTGTAAACACAAGAAGAAATTAACTGTAGAACATCTATAAAATGGTAGCCTATAACAGTCGTGAATATAAATGAATTAAGCCACAGTTTGGCTGAATCCCAAAAACATACTGAGTTAAGAGAGGAAGTAAAATTATATCCCCTATGTAAATTTCAAAATCAAGTAAAACAACATGTTGTTTAGGGATACATATGGTAAAATTATAAGAAAAGCAAAAGAACTGTTAATACAAAATGCAGAATACAGGTTACCTCTGTGGTGGAGGGAGTGAGCTGTAACCCAGGAGAACATATGAGCGCTTCAATTATTTTGTGAGATAATTATTTATTCTTTAGTGATGACATACTTCACAATAAGTTTTTTTTAAAAAGGGGAACACAAAAACTAAGTCACAGATGGAAACCTGCATAAAGAGCAAATCATAAGAGCCAAATTTATGAACTAAGAATACACACACTTCTTCACATTTAATATGAGATCCTGACCTTTCCACAAATAATTCTACATTTTGAAAAAAATTAAATGAAACTTAAAACTCACCCCAAAAAGTCTTTATGCTACCCTATGTATCTCCACATTTCCCTAAGGCAAAACCTTCAACTACTGTGTATGAAGTTCCTGGTTATCTGGTCTCTAAACTTTAAATAAAGGCTTTCTAGTTACATCCAGCAAACAACTTTAACTTTTCTTTACCCGTATACCATAAGAATGGGCAGTTTTATATTAGCACTAACACCTGTTCCAGAAAAAAGGAAGCAAAATGGATGATCAACGCACACTCTTGGAGAGAATGGTGTCATGTGGAGTGCTGGTTTCTGAAATGCTTCGATTTAACCCGGTCTACCTATCTTGCATTATGCGTGAAAACACTTTGGAATGAAAGCAATTACAAATATAAAATGATGCATTTTCTCCTCTCCTCAAGCAATGAAAATCACTAGGGGGCTTCACAAAGCAGGGGCTTCACAAAGCAGGTCCATGGGATATAGATGACAAACCTCACTCAACTGGGAAATACGGCACTGCCTCCAAGTGAAGAAACTGCAGACAAATACGGAGTTTAATTTTTTTTTATTTGTACCTCTTCTTGAATCCGACACTTTCTTCAATTTCCTGATGGTGGCACTAAGCCAACCACCCTTTTTAACCCCCAGCGGTTCAAGGCCCCCATTCCCCTCCTTCTCCAGCACCGCTGCCCACTCTCCACGATGCCTCGGCTCGGCCATCGCCTCTGCACAACCCTTCACCAGAATGCCAGGAACAACAGTGTTGCTCTTCTGGTCCAAACCTCCAGGTCCCCCGACCTCTGAACACCGCACCTGCTCCAGCCCGGCGGGTCCCGGGCTCCGACCTCCACGCCCGCGGGACCGCACCCACACATCCCCTCCGCTCCCCGCGCCGCCGCACTCTCCGCCCTTCCCTTAGTCCCGCAGCGCCAGGCGCTCGCCCCTCCCCAAAACCCACTTTTTCCACCGAGCCTCCCCTTCGTTGCACCTGTGGCCCGGCCTTTCCACCCTGCTGTCCCCTCACCGCCGGGCCTTCCCGGCCGAGCCCACCGGGCCCCGCCAGCCCAGCCCAGCTCGGCCCGCTAGGCCCCGACACCAGGCCCCGTGGCCTCTGCCGCCCCTTCTCCTCACCGTGCCCTCCCCGGAGCCCTCGTCTTGGGGCCCTTCCGCTTCCTCACCGACCGCGGCCTGCAGGCCCGCGTCGGGGTGGCCCAGCGGCTCTAGGGGCGCCGGCTGCAACTGCCGCTCGGGATCCCGAGGTGCCTGCTCCATGGCTGCGGTTTGGCGCGGCGGCTCCAGTGCGCCTGCGCCGCCGCGCAGCGCGCCCCGCCCCCTGCTTCTCGGCCCGGCCCGGCTGCGGTCCGCGGTCCGCGGGGGCTGAGACCCACGGAGTGCCCGGCGGGGACTTAGGCGGTGGTCAGCTGCTAAGCTGGGAGACCCAGAAACCCGGGAGAACGGATGGAGGAGAGAAGGGGAGAAAGGCAAGGGGAAGGTGAAGAACAGAGTAGACCCTGGAACCATTCCGGTTGGCGATCACCTAGAGAAAAATTGAGTCTCAAAAAGAAATCCGAGGCCGCGGTCTGACCTTCTCGCTCTCGGCCCCTGTCTCTCCTACCTTGTCGGTTCCATTTTTTCCCCGGAAAGATCAGAGCGCCATAAATTAAAAACTTTCAGCAGTTCGAGTAACACATTGGGCAAAAGGTAGCATGTGCAAGTTTTTGAGAGAAGTGAAGAAGTGAAGCGTTTGGCCGAAGCGGTGCTTGAGATCTCTTGCGTTTCATAAAGCCCTGGAGATCTCTATCATTTTCTGCGAACATGAACATCTCTTACCGAATTTTCGGAACCCGCTTCCTTGACAAGAATTCACTATGGTAACCTAACGGGAAATGCTCACTGGGTGTAGCAGGCTGTGTGGAAGTTGGGGTTCCTTCTATACAAAGTCTGGTCATCAGTTTTTCAAGGAGAGAAACTGATGTTTCTGCCGAAATACTTTGAGGCTGTAACACACAATGTGCTCTTCCTGCGGTGCCTTCTCTGCCCCGCCCCCACTTGGCGTACTTCCCATTCATCCCTAAAATCACAAGTTATAATGTCCAAATGCTAATATCGCTTTGTTAATAAATCAGTTAAGACCTTTCTCGTATTACTTTACAATTATTTATTTATATGTCTAGCTGCCCCAACTGGACTTTGGACTTTTTTAAGGCAAGGTCCCTTTTTTTCCCCCTCTGACCAAACCTAGGACATTTACTCAAATTTCAAAAGGCATTTTATCAGTTTATCAAGGATTGTTCATGCTAAGCAAATTCTAAGGAAACATATTTTTATATTTTTTTTATTTTTTAAGATTTTATTTATTTATTCATAAGAGACACAGAGAGAGAGAGGCAGAGGGAGAAGCAGGCTCCCCGCTGAGCAGGGAGCCTGATGTGGGGCTTGATCCCAGGACCCTGAGATCATGACCTGAGCCGAAGGCAGACGCTTAACCATCTGAGCCACCCAGGCGCCCAGGAAACATATTTTTATATCAGAAGACTATTTTATTAATTCATCACAAGAGGGATGGATAGATACCTTCCCAGGGACAGATTTGTAATCATTATCGTCTGCCCTTTTCCCAGTTTTGAGATACTGAAAAAACTAGGTCCTAGAGCCTTTAGGATATTCACTCTGGGCTGGTGACTTCGGTGTCTCATCCTGCAGTAAGAACAAGGAAAGGAGCTCAAGTTTTGACAAAGCATTCACTGAGGGGAGGCCATAGTGCTACATGCTATTTCTGAAAAGAAAAAAAAAAAAAAGAAGGAGAAGAAAACTAAAACAGAGTAGGAACATCTGTTTCCTCTTCATTCTGAGGGGGAGCAGAATACATGACCCCAAAATAGGCCACTTTGGCATGTGCATTATTTTGAGCTGAAAGCAATCAAAACCCAGAAGATTCAAGAAAATTACTTTTACCTCTCCCTTAACTACCTAAAAGAGTTTAGGGAGGCCTGGCCCAGAAAGACTACTACTACCAGAAATAACTTTTCATCTGAGTGACCCATGTGTATGGCAAGGCAAACATCTAATTATCAAACATCTGTTTTTATTGTCCTGGGAATTACCCTCCTCTCCTTTGAGGCCAGGGCCCCTATCCCATTTCTTAGCTCAGGATGGCGTAGAAGCTTCAATTGCCTGACATTTTCGTCCGTCTCATATTATCGGGCTCCCATACCTACATAATTTATTTTTCTCCTGTTAATCTGTCTTATGTCAATTTAATTAACAGACCAGCCAAAAGAATCTAGAAGGATAAAGGGAAAGTTGCCCCCCACCTTTTACAATTCACAGCTCCTTTTTTGTGGAAAAAAAAAATTCAAGACTGCCTTTGATATTAATTATAAGTTAGCTAGATATAACTTTGTCCCTATATTTTCTTAAGAGATAGCCTTGAAGAAACCAAATTTGGAAAAACAAAAGGGTGCTTGAAGAGTCTAAAATCAGGGCAAAAAGGATTAGATGATCATTTCCCCTTCTTATGTATACCTGTACTACATGTTCATTGTGGGAAAATTAGAAAATAGTTATGAATAAAAATAATATAAAATCTCCATACTTCCACACCCAAAGATAAGCACTAACATTTAACATATATCCCTTCAAATATTATACATATATAATAAAAATAGAATCATACTATAGTGTTATAATAATTTATTCACTTAATACAGCAAGAACACCTTTCCATGTGATTAAATATATTTCTACAGAATCTTCTTAAAGACTATACAGTTTTATTGTAAAAAATTACTATAATTTGGGACATCTGTGTGGCTCATTTGGAAGAGCATGCAACTCTTGATCTTAGGGCTGTTAAATTTGAGCCCCATGTCAGGTGTAGAGATTACTAAAAAAATAAATAAACTAAGAAAATTACTATAATTTATTTAATCTCATAATCCTCTATGGTTATAATTTTTTAAGATTTTACTTTTTTAAAAGATTTTATTTATTTGAGACAGAGAGAGAGAGAGAACATGAGCAGGGGGAGAGGGGCAGAGGGAGAGGAAGAGGGAGAAGCAGACTCCCCACTGAGCAGGAGCCTGACGAGGGGCAGGGCTCTATCACAAGACCCCTGGATCATGAGCTGAGCTGAAGGCAGACGCTTAACCAACTGAGCCACCCAAGCACCCCAAGATTTTATTTTTAAGTAATCTCTACACCCAGCATGGGCCTCAAACTTGCAACCCTGAGATCAAGAGTTGCATGCTCCACTGACTGAGCCAGCCAGGCATCCTTCTATAGTTACAATTTAAGTTGTTCTCAAACTTTACTTTTAGAAACAAAACTGCAACGACCATCCCTCTACATAACATCTTTGTGTACCTGACCTGTTAGTTCCTTAAGCTAAATAGGAATTAGGAGATTTTAAGAGATTTTTATCTAAGCTTTGATAATGCCTGAGGAATTATTTCTGCTCTATTATATAATACCATATTTCTCAAAAATTATTATTTGTATCCACTAGATAATATGTCTCACCCTTGGGCCTGCCAAAAGCTAACACTCTTTTTGATAAAGAGACAATAACTAGTCTTTAAAAAGCCCAGGGTAGGGGCGCCTGGGTGGCTCAGTCGTTAAGCTTCTACCTTCGGCTTCGGTCACGTCCCAGGGTCCTGGGATCGAGCCCCACATTGAGCCCCACATCAAGCCCCACAGCAAGCCCCACATAGGGCTCCCTGCTCGGCGGAGAGCCTGCTTCTCCCTCTCGCATGCCCTCTGCTTGTGTTCCCTCTCTCACTGTGTCTCTCTATGTCAAATGAATAAAATCTTTAATAAATAAATAAATAAATAAATAGCCCAGGGTAGGAGAAGAGGTGGTATCTGCAACTTCTTGTCCATCTTTTGGACAACCTGCCATGTAGTGTTGTTGTAGTTTTTTTTAATTCAAGCATTTTTTAATTTTTATCTTATTTTATTTTATTTTTAAGTAAGCTCTTTGCCCAACATAGGGCTTGAACTTATGACCCTGAGATCCAGAGTCACATGTTCTACCGACTGAGCCAGCCAGGCACCCCCCACCCTGCAGTTTTTTTATATATGTGGCACTTCAACATACATTTTCATGATGCCTCTTGCAAGACAAGCATTACTTTCCCCATTTCACAGAGGATGAAGCAGGTTTGGTAACATCTGACAAGGTCACACAGCCATCAAATAAAGGGAAGAGCTGAGATTCAAACCCAAATTTATAGAACATCAGAATCCATGCATTTGGGCCATGCTGCTTTGCATGAAGGAGAGGAAGAAGAGAGACTCTTCTGGAAAAGGAGGAAAATAATTGGCAGAAATTGAGGTTGGAGTCCTCACCTGATAACCTAGAGGTAGAAGTATATTTCCTTGGAAGATAAAGGCAAAGTCACTCTAGTCCGGCTAAAGTCTGGGAAAATCCAATGCTAACTCTATAGACATTTTGGATACAGATCCTCCCTATTTTTCAGATTCAGATAGAGTAAGGATATCCACCACCCCCCCACACACACACACACCCCTTACTGAGGGAGGGCTTGAGGTTATTTGCTCCAGAGTGAATGGGAAAGTTCTCAGGAGGAGGGATGACTAGCCAGGCTGGCTTTAAGGATGAGTCAACCTCTGTGGGGACATACTCCCCACCTCATCCAGCCAGAGTAACTTCAGTCTCATATCTGAATAGCATGATGTACATTTCCACTTTGTTATGAATTTAACAAGTATGTATTGAGCTCCTGTGTTAGCCTAAGAACACCACGAAACACCTGTTCTCTGCACCTCACCATCCAGGTTCTGTTATCCCCTCCCCAGGATTCTACTGCTATCTTGCTGGCCACCCATGGTCTCTGAAAGTCATGTTCTTCTCCTTCTTCCAAAACTACAACCTTCTTCTCCTTCAACCTTGACCAGCAACCAGCCCCAGCCCCACCTCATCTCTCGTTTTAGTGTCAGTGTAGATGACATGTGTCCTTGTTCACAGTGTAATATCTAATTTGCCCCCTTCCCACTAATATTACCTTCTTCCTTTCTGGCAAATTCCCCATTGTGTGAGGCCTCCTTTGGCAACCAAGTCTTAGTATGTTCCTTTAATTGCAGCCTCTCACTGCAACTGAAGAGCTCAGATCCTTCTTTTATTACCCATGGGCAAATTATTTCAATTCAGCCATTCAGACCCTGAAAGTCCCAGAACTTTGAATCTTGGGTCAGAGGAGATGTTGGAGATTAGAGCCATAATCGGGCCAGTATGGCCCCCAAGCTGTGAATTTCCTGTAGGCTCTGTGCCGAGACCCAGAGCTACCCTGATTCTACAACTTTCTACACCCAGATCACCTGCCTTAATTCTGTGAGTTTCGGATATCCTTCCAGGATTTTCTCTATTTGCTCGATGTGACTAGTGTTGGTTTCTGTTCTATGCAGCACAGAGCCGTGACTGACGTAGCGAAGCTCCAATCTATTCAACTAAACATGCAATAAATATTTATTAGACACCTGCCCAGGCAATCTCATTGTCTGCCAAGGTGATCATCTAAACTGATTCATGGCTGTATGCCCATGGAGAAGACTGGAATATACATGCAAAACCTGTAGAACCATACCCTAAACCACTATGGCTTGAGAAACTTCCAGAAAATTCTACAGCAAATGGGGCACTAGAATCTTCCACAGCTAAAAATCATGAAAATATTTCTCCCCATGGCACCAGACTGGCTCAGTCAGTAGAGCATGTGACTCTTGATTTCGGGGTTGTAAATTCGAGTCCCACATTGGATGTAGAGATTACTCAAAAACAAAATCTTGAAAAAAAAAATACTTCTCCCCTCTCAGATAATTTAAATGCACTTTGATAAAGGTCTTCTGAAGCAAGTAATTGTTTACAAGTAGCAAACGGAAACCAGATAGGCTGGGAGGGAGCCCTGTGGCAGGTCATTGGCCAAGGCATTTTGGCGTGAGTCTTATGGTGCCCATCAGCTAATATCCTACATATGAGTAACAGCCTATCTACAGGGTAAATAGGATATTTCGCAAGCTCATGGCAAATGACTCTAGAAATGGCAAATGACTCTAGAAATGGAAGGTTTTCTTTGATATTCATAAGCTATCAGACCACCTGATCTTTGAAAACTAGGGCTGCCTAAAATGCTGCGTACAGAAGAAAACAAGCAAACACATAATAACCAGCTGCATTTTTACTTATTAAAGCCAGTCAGGCTCCTGGCCTCCTGCCCACTGTAGCTCCCCCTCCAGCCTCTGCAGACACCTCCTCATACCTGAATTCTCCTCAAAACTGCAGGGGAGAGGGCAGGGGAGAATGGGTGCAGTGGGACTGTGGCCAGTGCTGCCTCCTCAGCATCCCTTCCACAAAGCCAGCATGGGCCCTTCTCTCCTCCCCCCTCCTCGGTGGGCTCGGTACCGTGAGGACCCAGCTTGGTCCCTGTGTGCCAATCAATTCCTCCAGAGAGAGGAGGCAGCCCTTGGGAGAGGCCAGCCGCAGGCAGTCACCGTGTCCCTTTCTGCAGCCACTCCTAGCTGATGGGTCAGAGCAGGCGGCTCTGAGCCACCTCCCCCTCCTCGCCCCTCCCCTTGGTTAGGTAGGGAAAGTGCGGAAGCCGCAAAGGTCTGAGTCAGCTGATTAACTCCAGAAACCACCAACTTCAGCCACCGGCCCTGAGGTGAATGGGGAGGGGAATGGAGGGCTTTTTTCCACTCTTGGGATTTTCCCTTTGTAAATAACCCAAAACTGGAGATCACAAGTGAGGTATTACCTCAGAGGTCCTCTCGTCCAATGCCCTCATTTTCCTGATAAGGACAGTGAAGCCCAGCGAAGTTAGTTAACTTGCCCACAGTTACTACCAACAACTGGTTAGTAGCAGAGCAGTGGTCAGGACAGAGCTCTTGCCCCAAACTTGGACTGAGGGTGTTAAAAACAAAACTCAGCTGAGTAAATCTAAAGATCAAATTGGCTTTATTCAATGATTCATGAATCGGGCAGCATCCCATCTAGCAAACAGAAAGGAGCTCCAAAGAGCTACACAAAATGGAAAGCTTCTAGAGGCAGAAAGAGGAAGACAGGTGTATTATTTCAGGCCCGGTCACCTCCCTTTGGGGGAAAGGTGGGGTCTTTCAGGCAGATTACCTACTACTGCTGACCGGAAAATTCCAGTTTGACTGGTTAAAGGTCACATTCCTGGGAGAGACTAAACTGCAATTAGGTTAGGTACAAAGTCTTGGTTTGCTGATACGGGCTTAGGACAAGTGACTCCATTTGGGGCCTGTTTTTTTTTTTTTTTTAAGATTTTATTTATTTATTTAAGAGAGAAAGAGAGAACACAAGCAGGCAGAGTGGCAGGCAGAGGAGGAGGAGAAGCAGGCTCCCCACTGAGCAGGGAGCCCGATGCGGGGCTCGATCCCAGGACCCTGGGATCATGACCTGAGCTGAAGGCAGGCGCTTAACTGACTGAGACCCCCAGGCGTCCAAGGGGTGCCTGTTTTTTAATAAGAGGCCCAGAGTACCTAACTCAGCTTCTTCTGAAGGCTAGCGGAGCTCATCAAAGAAGGCATTTCCTTCTGGAGGAAATGTGGAAGGAGGAATTTTTCTTTTCCACTTGAGTAGGGGTGAGGTGGCTGGGGACATGGCCAAGCAGCCTGCTGCCATATTCGATCATCCTGAGTGATGGCATGGAGCACCTACCCAGTCCCTGAACAGAGGCTCAAGGAGAGTGCTAATGAGGGCCCCGAGGGTGGGTGCAGAATCCTGTTTGGGATTACAGGGAAAACTGGGCTGGGTGTTGACTGCTGGGCAGGAGATTGCCTGGCAGGGAAGCCAGAAGAGCTTTCTACTACGGCTCTAGGGGCTGGAAAGGGCAAGTCTTGTTCAGAGAACTGGGAGGAGTTCAGTGTGGAGAAACGCAGGCTTCTGGGAGAAGAGGATGGGGTGGTAAGTCTAGATGGGGAGACTGGATATAATGAGTTTTGTGAACCTGACTATGGAGTCTGGATTTTATCCCATGGGAAATCAGGAGCCACCAGAGGTTTTTTTTTGTTTTTTTGTTTTAAGATTTTATTCATTCATTTGAGAGAGAGAGAGCACAAGCAGGGGGAGAGGCAGAGGGAGAGGGAGAAGCAGACTCCCTGCTGAGCAGGGAGCCTGATGTGGGGCTCGATCCCAGAACCCTGAGATCATGAACCGAGCCGAAGGCAGATGCCCAACCATCTGAGCCACCCAGGCGCCCCATCCACCAGAGGTTTTTAAGGAGGGGAGAGATTTTTACAGATTACTAGGATTGTACTGTAGAGGATAGAACAGTAGTTTGGACAAGAACTGATGAGGGCCATTCCTCAGGCAGAGTTGGTAGGACTTGTCACATTGGACACTAGAGGTAAGAAAGAAGGAGTCTCAGAGATTTGCAGGCCTCTGGCTTGAGCAAAAGTTCTTATTCTCTGATGGTTTCTTTTTCATAGATACCCATAGATACCTGTTCACGTTTTATGTACGCAATATCGTTTTGAATCTCCAAGGTAACCAGCCAGAACCTTTTACCTCTTTGCTTTTTTCCCCTGTTTGTTATTCCTGTTTCCTCCTAGGTCATTGTTTTTAAGTTTGTTGCTTTCTCTTTGGAGCCTTCTGAAGCTGTCTGATGATCCTTAGTTATTCATTAATATTTCAGTAATTTAAATCTAGAATTTTGGTGGGGTTTTTTTCCTTAATATTTTTATTTATTTATTTAGAGAGAGAGAGAGTATGTGTGTGGGTGAGCTGGGAGAGAAGCAGAGGGAGAGAGAATCTCAAGCAGACTCTGCACTGAGTGCATAGCCTGACGTGGGGCTCGATTTTACAACCCTGAGACCGTGACCTGAGCCAAAATCAAGAGTCAGACACTCAACTGACTGAGCCTCCCAGGCACCACTTAAATTTAGGATTTTGAAAAAGCTCTGTACATGTGGGCAAGCTCTGTCAACCGGCACACTTTGTTAAGGCTGAGATGATGGGAGTTAGATATTACTCGGGAGGGACCAGCTTTCATTCCTACTTCTCCGTCCCTTCCTTACAGTGTCCTGAATTTGTTCCTTGATTTTACACAAACTTCCTCTGTGCAGCCCAGGTGCTTCAGGGGAGATTCACTCCACCCCCAGATCCGGTGTGGACCTATAGATACTTTCATGAGAAACACACATATGACTCCCCAAAGCCTTAAAACCTAACAGTGACTCTTACCGAAAGTCTAGTAAATGAGGAATTATGTTAAATTATATTAAAACTTGCTAAAAATTCTCTTTACATACCTACATCTCCCCAGTGTCCTACTCCTTGAAGCAACTGCTCCCCTTTGTTTCCCCTTGCCCCCTTCCCTCAAAACTCCCTGCTCTCAGGTTTCCCCCTTTACTCCCCACCTCCAGATCTTTTCTTTCCTTCTCAGGATGGCTCCAAGATCTTTCTTATGCAGAGAAATCTTTTGCTTCTCTCATCTTCTTTAATCGACATCTCTGCTCATAACCTTGCTCTGAACAACAAAGAACCCCCCTTAAAGCAGGGCACAGAGGAAAAGGAAGGGAAGATCTAGTAGTGAGAGCACTTTGAGTTTTGGTGTTTTAGTATCTGCCACACATACGCATGTGCAATTATATGAAATGGATAGAAAGAGGGACTGGAAGGCTACCCAGCACACTATTAATGATTTGGGTAAGGAAAGTGAAGGCAAAAATCCAAGGGGAGCGCTCCTTTATAAACTCCTGTGATTTGAATCTTACAAAGGGAAATAAATTCAAGTACTGCTTCAATAATTTTTACTAAAGTATGGAAAGTCACCCTTTGGTACCCTTCCAAGTGGAATGGGGGTCAGCGGGAGGAAAGTTCTTTTTAGATATACACATCCCTATCATTTGAAATGTTACAATGAGCATCAGTTACTTTTACAATGAAAAAAACTAGCGATTTGAAAGAAAAAAGCAATTACGATACTATGTAATAAGCATAGAAACACAGAGGAGGAGCTCTCATCCAAACAGGGATGGTAGTGAGAGAAGGAAGAGGGAAGAATTTACCTGGGTCAAGAGGTAGAATGCGTGGGGGGTTAAAGGCCACAGAAGCACTGTGGAGAGAAGCACTAAGGCATGAAACAGATATATTTTGGGCAAACATGACATTATCATGTCCTGGAGTACGAGGGTGAGTCATACTGGAAAATGGTGGAGAGGTGGGTAGGGGCAGAAAAGGAATGGCAGGAAATGATCCATTTAAGCTCAGCCATCAGGCATGGTCCAGGCTCGCTGGTTATCAGTTATAATAACTGAATTATATAGGACACATCTCTCCTTTTGGCCTCGGAATTCATATTCAGCTGTACACTTCAATTCACCTCCACTTCTTAATTTTATTTAAAAATTTTGGGACACCTGGGTGGCTCAGTCGGTTAAGTGTCTGCCTTCGGCTCAGGTCATGATCCCAGGGTCATGGGATCAAGTCCCACATCCGGCTCTCTGCTCAGCGGGGAGCCTGCTTCTCTCTCTGCCTGCCACTCCCCGTGCTTGTACGCTTTCTCCCTCTCTCTCTGACAAATAAAATCTTTAAAAAATAATAAAAATAAATAAAATTTTTGAAAAATTATGGGCGCCTGAGTGGTTCAGTCAGCTGAGTGTCTGACTCTTGATTTGGGCTCAGGTCATGATCTCAGGTTCGTGAGATGGAGCCCTACTTCGGGTGCTGGTGCAGAGCCTGCTTAAGATTCTCTCTCTCCCTCTCCTTTTGACCCTCCCCCCCCCAAAGATTGAAAAATTAATACATGTACTTAGTACAGAAATTAAGCAGCACAAACAGGTATACAGTAAAAAATAAGTCAGCCTTCAGCTTCTCATCTCCAGTCCCTTGCTTTCCTACCTTGAATCAGCCATGATAGGATTTTTCCAGAATTGTAATTACTTGTTTTTAGAAGTGTTTCAGCCTAATATCTGGGCTGCACCGTATCATCCCAATGTGGAATAAGCTACATACAACGTAGGCTATCTAAATGTCTTGAGCGCAGCAGAATGGGTCTAAAGGGAATAAGTATAACTTTCCCCAAAGCTCACCTAAACAGAAAATTTAGTTTCAAATGTTTAAGAGAAATATGCTTATTTTTAACAGTAAACTTGATTAAAATGATAAAATGTGGGCGCCTGGGTGGCTCAGTCGTTAAGCGTCTGCCTTCGGCTCGGGTCATGATCCCAGGATCCTGGGATCGAGTCCCACATCGGGCTCCCGGCTCAGCAGGAAGCCTGCTTCTCCCTCTCCCACTCCCCCTGCTTGTGTTCCTGCTCTCGCTATCTCTGTCTCTGTCAAATAAATAAATAAAATCTTAAAATAAAATAAAATGATAAAATGTTGGGGCGCCTGGGTGGCTCAGTTGGTTAAGCGACTGCCTTCGGCTCAGGTCATGCTCCTGGAGTCCCGGGATCGAGTCCCACATCGGGCTCCCTGCTCGGCAGGGAGTCTGCTTCTCCCTCTGACCCTCCTCCCTCTCATGCTCTCTGTCTCTCATTCTCTCTCAAATAAAAAAAAAAAAAAAGATAAAATGTTAAAAATTCTTATGGGTCAGACCTCACAGCTAAGAGCTTGCCTAAAGTAATGAAGCAAAGATTGAAACCCAAGATTCCTGACTCCCTGCTTAAGTACTCACTCTTTTATTGTACTTCAGGGTAATTCCGAAAACCAGGACAATCGGAAAGTAACTGTGAGGTACCTGGGTGGCTCAGTTGGTTAAATGTTCCACTCTTGATTTTGGCTCAGGGCTCAGGTCATCTCAGGGCTGTGAGATCAAGCCCTCAGGCTCCATGCTCAGTAGGGAGTCTGCTTCTCTCCTCTTCCTTTGTCCCTACCCCAGCTCTCCAGTGCTCTCTCTAAAATAAATAAGTGAATCTTAAAAAAAAAAGAGAGAGTAACTGTTATAACAACTGTGAATGGAAATAAAAATCTCAAGTTACCTCTGCTTTTAAATAGCCAAGGGAACATGAATACCCTAGCTCTGAGCCCTGTTTAACTAGAATCTTAATATAACAAAAATAAAGTTTTTCAGAGTACATTCTGTATGATTCCATTGTATGAAGTCCAAGATAAGCAAAACTAACATTCTATGATAGAAATGAGAACAGTTACCTCTGGGATGGTGGAAGATTTAACTACAGAGGGGCCTGAGGGAACTTTCTGAGTTAAGGGAAAAGTTCTATATCTTGATTTGATGTGGGTATTACATGGGTATATATGATTGTCAAAACTCACTGAATTGTACACTGAAGGTACATATACTTTATTGTTGATAAATTAAACTTTGATCAAAGAGAATTTGAATGAAATGAAATTCCTTTGAAAATTAAGTGAAAGTTGCTCACTCTGAGATGCAATTTTTGGCCTAAGGCAGAGCCAACCAGTCCTCTACTTTAGTCCTTTGAATATGTTTGTGATTGACTGAGTGATTCACCAGTGATTCATTATGCACCAAAGGAAGGAAAGGGCTCAATAAATTTGGAGACTTGGAACATTTCTGTGTCATTTCTTCTGCATGTCTGGGCTTTGCAGGAATTCATCAAGCTTTTACCAGTGATCTGCTCTCACAGTTGGCAAGCTAATACTTTATATATTTGAGAGATGATTTGCAGTTAAAGCGTTTATCCATCCATCATCATGCTGAGCTTCAAAACACCTTATATAAGGTAAGTAAAATAGGTATTATTATTCATTTTACAGTTTGTGAAAGTAAGGTTCAGAAAAGTTAAATAATTTGCCCAAGATCCCACAGCTATTTTTTTTAATTCAAAATACTGTTTGTTTGTTTTCTTTTCCACAGCTATTAAAAGAGTTGAAATGTCAATTCAGGTTCAAGGAATTTGAAATTATATATGTAGAATTTTTTCCACTATGTCATTTCAGAAAAATCCAGGTCTCTCAGAGTGAGAACTTGGTTCAGAATGACAGTACTGGAGAATACTGTGACTTCCAGGAACACAGTGAATTGAACATCATAATGTAGGGCCAGAACTAGGATAAGGCAAGCAAAGTACTTAGGGCACACAATTTAAGAAGATGCTCTCTCAGGTTCAGGCAAGTGCCAATCCTGCATGGTTGTTAACATTACCTTGTTATTACTAATTTAAATATAAGGAAACTGAGTCTTAGAGCTAGGTCAGATGACTTGACTATTGTCTCACAAACAGTAAATAGCAGAACCAAAAATTAAGAAGGGGTCTTTAGGCTTCAAATTCTACTAAGCCTACTCTTCAATAATGCTTTGTGATTTAGCCATAAGGAGGATTAAGACCATGAGGTTTTTAATTGATTATACATTTAATAAACAATTGACCAAATGGCTTCCAAATTCAGATGCAAACTTAGGCAACGATAACCATCCAACCTGATTAAAAACTCTCAGCAAAGTAGGAATTGAAAGGACCTTCCTCAAATTGATAGAGTTTCTACAAAAAATCTACAGCTAACATCATACTTATTAAAGACTGCTTTGCCCTAAGATCGGAAACAAGGCAAGATGTCTGCTCTTTCCACTTCTACTTCATTTTGTACTGGAGGTTCTAACCAATGCAATAAAGCAAAAAAAAAATAAATAAGGCATTCAGATTAGAAAAGAAGAATAAAACTGTCTTTATTCAAAGATGTTAAGAACTTCTATGTAGAAAATCATAAGGAATCTACAGAAAAACTAGGGGTAATGAGTTAAGCTAGGCTGTAGGATACAAGCTCAGTATACAAAAATAAATTGTACTTCTTATATATATTAGCAACAAACAATTAAAAACTGAAAATGTTTTAAAATGTCATTTATAAAATAAAAAATATGAAACACTTAGAGATAACTCTGATATAAGATATGTAAACCTGTATAATAAAAACCACAAGATATTGCTAAGAGAAATTAAAGAAGACTGAAATAAGCAGAGTTGTGTTCATGGTTCAGAAGACACAATATTGGTAAGACATCATTCTCCCCAATTGACCTATGGATTCAATTAAATTGCAACAAAATCCCAGCAGGCTTTTTTTGTAGAAATTGACAAGCTTATCCTAAGATTTATATGGAAAAGCAAACTAGAATAGCCAAAACAACTTTGAAAAAGAACAAAGTTGGAAGAGTTACACTATCTGATTCTAAGATTATGAAGTTACAGTAATCAAGACAATGCAGTGTTGATATAAAGAGAGACAAACCAATTTGATATAACAAAATAGGGTCCATACTCGACCCATACATTTATGATCAGTTGATTTTAGACAAAGGTGTAGAGGCAATTCAATAGACAAAGGCTAGTTTTTTATTTTTATTTTTTATTGAAGTATAATTGATATACAATATCCTATTAGTTTCAGGTGTTCATCATACTGATTCATTATTTTAATTTTTATTTATTTATTTGTCAGAGAGAGAGAGAGAGAGAACAAGCAGGGGGAGTGGCAAGCAGAGGGAGAAATAGGCTCCCTACTGAGCAGGGAGCCCGATGTGGGACTTGATCTCAGGACCCTGGGATCATGACCTGAGCTGAAGGCAGATGCTTAAGTGACTGAGCCACCTAGGCATCCCCTGATTTATTATTTTTTTTGTTATTGAAGTTATTTAATTAAGCTTTGTATTGTCATTACTTTAATAATTTTGCAAATAAGTTGTGTTTTATAAATCTTTTAATTTACTGATTCATTATTTTTATACATTATGAAATTATCCCCACAATAAGTCTAGTTACCATCTGTCTCCATACAAAGGTATTATAATATTACTGACTATATTCCCTATGCTGTACATTTCATCCCCATGACTTATTTATTTGATAACTGGAAGTTTATATCTCTTAATCCCCTTCACCTTCTTCACCCACCTCCCAACCTTTTCTCCTTCTGGCAACCATCAGTTTGTTTCCCGTGTCTATGAGTCTGTTTCTGTTTCATTTGTTCATTTGTTTTGTTTCTGAGATATAAGTGAAATCATATGATATTTGTCTTTTTCTGTCTAACCTTTATACATTCAACTAGAGATGGACATTTAGGTTTCTTCCATATTTTCGCTATTGTAAATAATGCTACAGTGAACATAGGGGTGCATGTATCTCTTTAGTGTAAAGGATAGTCTTTTAAATAAATGGTGCTGGAAAGAACTGGCTATCCACTGTAGAAAAACAAAACCAAAAAATTTTTGAGACATATTTTGCACATATTCAATAAAAAACTAACTCAAAATGGACTATATGCCTAAATGTAGGTGCTTAAACTATGAAATTTCTGAGAAAATATAGGAGAAAATATTTGCGACCTTGTGTTAGACAGATCTTAGAGATGACACCAAAACCATGATCCATAAAAAAAAAAATTGATAAACTGGACTTTATCAAAATTAAGAACATCTGCTATTTGAAAGACACTGTTCAAAGAATGAAGCCACAGACAGGAGAAATTACAAACCAAATGTAAAAGGCTTGTATCCAGAATATATAAAGAAATCTCAAACCTCAATAAGAAAACAACCTAATGAAAATATGGGCAAAAGATCTGAACAAACATGTCACCAAAGAAGGTATACAGGTGGCATATAAGCACATGAAAAGATATTCTGCATCACTAACCATTAGGCTTGTACAAATTAACACCATAAGGAACTACCATGATACACCTATTAGAATAGCAAAAATCAGAAAGACTGCCCATATCAAGTGTTGCCAGTGACGGGACACACCTGGAACTCATAGGCATTGCTGGTGGGAGTGTCAAGTGGTACAACCATTTTGAAAAACCCACTTGCAATTTCTTAAAAAGTTAAAAACATATGTTTACCATTCCATTCCTACATATTTACCCAAGATAAATGAAAGCATATGTCCATACAAAGACTTGTACAAGAATTTCACAGCAGCTGTATATGTACTAGCCCCAAACTGAAAACGACCCAAATGTCTATCAACTGGTAAGTGAATAAACAAATTGTGGTATAATCCAAACAATGAATGACTATCCAGCAATAGAAAGGAATGAACTACTCATACATGAAACCACATGAATAAGAAGCAAAATAATTATGCTAAATGAAATAAGTCAAAACGGACCATACTGTTTGATTCCCTTTATTCTAGAGAATGCAAACAAATGACATAAAGCAGATTAGTAGTGGAGTGGATTGAATGATGGTGGCCTCCAAAAGATACGTCCACATCCCAATTCCCAGAAGACATGGATGTTATTTGCTTGGAAAAAGGGTCTTTGCAGATATAATTAAGGATCTTGAGATGAGGAGATCATTCTGGATTATCCAGGTGGGATTTAAATTTAAGCCAAGTGTCCTCGTAAGAGGAAGGCAGAGGAAGATTTGAGACAGAAGAGAGGCAGACCCTGAGAAGAGGACAAAATGTGACCACAGAGGCAGAGATTGGAGTAACTGGCCACAAATCAAAGAATGCCAAAAGATACCAGAAGCTGGAAGAAGCAAAGAATGGATTATTATCCCCTAGAGCCTCTAGAGAGCATGACCATGTTGACACCTCGATTTCAGATTTCTGGCCCCCAGAACTGTGAGAGAATAAACTTCTGTTGTTTTAAGTCATCAGCTTATGTAATTATTATGGCACCAATATTCCCTGGGTATGGGACAGGAATAGAGAGAGGGGAAGGTGGGAAGGAGAGATTACAAAGAGGCAAGAGCAGACTCTTGAAAATGATAAATATTCTCATTATCATGATAGTGGTGATGTTTCATGGGACTACACACATATCAAAACTTATAAAATTGTATACTTAAAAATGTGTAGTTTAAGTACATTGCACAATAACAAAGCTGTTAAAAAGAAAAAAAAAAAGACATATAGTTTCTAAAACAAGACTCCACTTGCAATATTCTGGCCCTTTCTGAGTAGTCCACATAACATTGATACATGGTATATTCTCGGGAAACTGATCATAAGATGGAGACCCACCATATGAAGCACAGCTGAGTAACCTCAGAATAGGACAATTGGGAGAACTGATATTCAAAGATATTTAGTATTGCTATATGCAAGGGAAAACATTCTCATCTTATAGGAACTCCATTAGAATGGGGACAGATTTTGGTACAAAGAACTTGCTAAAGTCGGTGTTGTCCACACATAAAACAGGTGTTGGAGGAGCTAGTTCCTGGGAGACTACCCAGATATTGTAAAGTGGATGCCTCTCTTTGACTCTTTCTTCTGTTGGAGGCTGTTTTTCTTGGTTTCGTATCTTTTCCAATTCCTGCCTTTCTCTCTTCTCTGATGTGTTGCTGGAGCATGTGCTTTTAATAGCTTCCAGAAAAGGAACAGCTAGGACAAAATTGTTTTAAAATTGCCTGTCAGATTCGTCTTTTGGCTGGGGATAAAATTCTAGGCAAAATTGGAGGTATTTCCCTTTTGCTTTTTAGCTTTCAGTGATGTTGAGAAGGCTGATGCTATTGTTTTTAGAATCTTCTCTTTATCCTTAGTGTTAAGAAATTCCATAATGATGTGCTTTGGTTTGGCCCTTTTGTTCCCCCCCAGTAGGCTCCATGCCCAACATGGGACTTGAACTCACAACCTTGAGATCAAGAGTCGCCTGCTCTACCAACTGAGTCAATCAGACGCCCCTGGGCTTTTATTTTTCCCTTACTGTGTAAGATATTCATGGCATTTTCATTTTGATTCATGTTATCCAGTCTGGGAAACTTCTACATATATATGTATGTATTTTTCACTATTTTTCCTTCCACTGCTTTTTAATTCCTTGAATCCTAGTCACTAGCTGTATGTTAGACTTCCTGTATTGCTCTAATTTTCATATTTCTCTTCTATTGTCCATCTTTTGTCCTTTTCTATTTGTCAAGAGCTTTTTCTTATCTTCTAGAACTTCTATTGAGTGATTAATTTGAACTATCATATTTTTAATTTCCAAGACCTGTTCTTATTTCCTGAACAGTCCATTTTAAAGATAGTATTTTGAGGGGTGCCTGGGTGGCTCAGTGGTTAAGCATCCAATTCTTGATCTCAGCTCAGGCCTTGATCTCATGGTTGTGAGTTCAAGCCCCGCACTGGGCTCCACGCTGGGTGTGGAACCTACTTTAAATAAAAGTAAATAAAATAAAATCTTTTTTTAAAAAAAGATAGCATTTTGCTCATGTTTCATAGAAGTAAGTAAGATCATCTGCTCTGGTCTGAAGATTTATTTTTTTCTGAAGTTATTTCCCAAATTGTTTCCTCAATTTTTTTTCCTGTTTGATCTCTTTTTTATTCACGTTGGAATCTTTCCTCAAATGTCTGCTGATCATTAGCTGTTAAAATGAGATGTAATTGTCTATATATACAATGTGTTGGTGGGAGGATGGATGTGTGTAGTTTCTTGGGGAAGGGGTGGAGGCTTATGCTGTAGGAGTTGCTGACTTGGCTTTAATTAACAGGGTTGTCGGGGGAGAATTTTTTTGTTGGTGGACCCTCCAAATATATCTGTAGGACTTTATTCTGGAGTTGTGCTCCCACAAAGGATATTTTAATCTCTTGCCTGAAGGTACAAGCCTGACTGCCAGTATTTTGGGAAAGGGACAGGGGAAGGGGCTTTATGTTCTCATCCTTAAATCTATAGACTTCAACTTGTTCCTCATTTTCAGTTTATCAACTTGTGTTCCTGAACTGGAAATCCCTCTGGTTCAATCTCTCCAGTCTTATAGGGTGGAACAAGGATTAATCACCTAGTTGCATTGTTTGGGGCTTCTTATGTAGACTTTGAGCCAAACCCCTTGCTTTTTAAAAATTTTTTATTATTTTTTAAAGTAAGCTCTACATATAATGTGGGGCTCGAACTCATGACCCCCAAGATCAAGAGTCACATGTTCTATTGACTGAGCCAGCCAGACGCATCCCCCCGACAACCCTTCATTTTCAATTCATTGATCAACTGCCTTCCAAAGTACCTAGGTACCATGGTGCCTTTCTGGGGTTTGGAAAGACCAGTTAGCCTTGTCCATGTCAACAACCTATTCCTGGGAATTTAGGTTTTGGTTTCTTCCTTCATCTAAGTCTGTAAGGGTAGGGATATTATTTGTCACGTTGGAATCCAATGTACTATCCGGCCCCAAAGGAATACTTAACAGATGTTTGTTGAAAGTCTAGCTAAGTGAACTGAAGTGAGCACTAAACTTTTTCTTTTTTTTTTTTTTTGGTTTTATTTGTCAGAGAGAGAGAGAGCACAAGCAGGGGGAGTGGCAGACAGAGGGAGAAGCAGGCTCCCCACTGAGCAAGAAGACCGATGGGGGACTCGATCCCAGGACACTGGTCCTGGGATCATGACCTGAGCTGAAGGCAGACGCTTAACTGATTGAGCCACCCAGGCGTCCCGAACACTAAACTTTCAATAATTTCCTCATCTGCAAAGTTGGCACAGCCATCCCTGACTGTAATCTCAGTGTTTCTGTGAATATCAAATAGTGAAAACATAGGAAAATGCTTTGTAATATGTAAGAATTTCTTGTGCAGTTTGGTTTTTGGACCAAGGAGGGATTTTATGCCACTAGAATAGATATTTTATTAGAATTTTCATTTTCATGTATATAACTTTTATATCCCCATCTGGTAGAGTCATCTTCTCTTTCGTCTCCCACTATCTCTGGTGACTCATCACTCAGCTTCCAGTCACTGCAGTAGCTCTAAGGAATCCTTCTCAAGTATAGATGCTGGAGTGGTCAAAACAATTTGTCTTTCTCTGGGGAAAAACACTGAATAGAAGTTGGCCTTCATCTTAAGGCAATATTTTAAACAAAATTTCATGCTTTTCTAATTAATTAATAAATCCTTTAAGACTTAATCTGTAGAAGCTGGCTCATCAAGTATCAGATATTTATAGTTGAGAGTAATGTATTAGTACTAGGATTATGGAGTGAGAAATTCAATACTTTTTTTCATCTTATTTTTGGTTGCAAGTAGGCATTAGAGGTGATGCTGGTCACAACTGAAGAGCACAGTGAATTGATACACAGATGCCGTATCTCACCCAGTAGATAATCTAAAAATTACTTTTTGGGGCTTAAAAACTGTCTATTCAAAATGCAATTAATTAGAATATGATTGTGGAGCTTAAATACAAATATTTGACAGAAGGTATAGGGTGGTGGTATCACCACAGTAAAAACAAAAACAAAAACGAAAACAACAAAAAACAGTTAAGAAGTCCAAATACATGGCCAGAACTTTGTCTTTTTGTCACTTCTGGTCTTGGACTTCTTAACACGTAATTCCTAGTAGCCAGAGGAAAAGTGCACCTTTAAAACTTTGACCTAAAAGAAAAAGATACAAATAAGTAGCAACTGCTACCAAGACTCATTTCTCTGGCCAATTATCAACAAGGTATGAATAAAAAAAATGAAACAGAAAAGGCCTCTAGCTCTCTCTAGTAGATAAGCTGCAGTGGGAAGTCAAGAAGACAGAGACAAGGTAAAGTAATCACCCAAAAGTACTATATTTCACTCTCGTCAAAGAAGCAACCCAATATCATGAGAAGTTTTCAATTACTCGTAAGTGTATTGTTTTCCTGAAGAATTTTTAAAATTGTATTTCAATAATTTTTTAAATGGCCCAACAAATCAAAGAAATAAATGGGTATTCAAATGGTTCAAAGAACAAAACGAAAATCACTAGTTTAATTTTACATTCTTGCTCTATTTCCAGTATATTTAAACATTTTAGTTTTTAAAAACTCTTACTGAATTTACTTCCTTTTCTCTCTAGGAGATTCATGAAAGTAAGAATGTAAAGAGAAAAATCAACATCCCTCTCAAATGAACAAGGTGCTAACTCTACTAAATATAACCTTTCTATTTGTCTCCATTCATAGAACAGACAAAGGCATTATTGTTCTCTAGTTTTATTATTTGTCAATCTTCCCAACACATGAACTATAACTCATTTTGAGATTTTTTCAGTGCATTTCACAGCAAAAATGAACAAGGGAATCATTAAAATGGTTGTACATAAACCAGTTATTTTCTTATAATTTACAGTTTCTTGAAAAAATTGTTTTGCTGTTTTCATCCTATTAACCCCTTCAATAAAACACAATTTATCAGAGCACAAAGCTTAAACTTCTTATGATGATGCAAGAGATACAGCCACCTACATGGCTGATGAATAACAGGTATGTTACACACACTGATTGGAAGACCACATCAGAAGAAACAGAGTAAGGCACCACTCTTGGAAAATTAAGGTAGCTTGCAGTAACAAGTGTTGAGCACCATAAGTAGGTGCTCAATAAATACTTGAATGAATGATGAAAGCCATAATTAGCACTATCCTTTTAATTGCCAGCAATTCTTCAACCTCAATAAAATACTTATTTAAAAAAAAAAAAAGATTTGTACCTGAATACAACTTCCTGATAACTTTTTATTTCTTATTCTTTCTTCAGCATCTGAGTTTCCTTGAAAAGAGAACCATACCATACATGTACTCAGCCACATACATAACTTCTGAATTACTGACAAATATGAATAGCTGTTTTAAATTTGAGTGAACAGAGGTAAGATGAAGCATACTTATCCAGAGGGATAGCACATAATACTGGATATTAACCTACAAGTGAAAAAAAGGTAAGGAAAAAAGTAACAGTTTTATTCTTTAATGTCTGCTATGTTTTTTAATGCCTCAGTTCTTGAGAAAGGCCCAAATCTCATCATATTGACATGAACACATTTAAAAAAACTGTCTCTCGAGTGTAGTATTTAATAAAACTATGTATTGAAAAATGTTCTGAAATTTTTCAAGTCAATGTTGTTTTCAAGTATATTAAAATGCTCAGAAGAAAAAATTCTCCATGGTTATAATTCTAATCAATTTATAAATATACTTTTTAAAAGAGAGTTCCAACAGAGGTGGAAAATGGAGAAGCTCCTCAGACACAGGCACACAGTCTCGTTGAAGGAACAGAATGCCTTGTTACTACAACCTGGTTGATTTTTTTTTAACACTGATTTCAGGCACAATGGCTGAATCCACTTCTGGGTCATCGTCCTCCTCCTCTTAGTTTGTTTGTAAGAGTAGTGAATACTTCAGTTACTGACAGAAAGCAAAGCACAGACTCTGAAACAGACTTCACTTTTCACTGTAAAGAAATCAAAATCACTGAGTTCTCACTGTTGTGTGTATCTGCTGCCCCCATGCAAAAACAGGGGATTCAAACTTAACCTTAGGAGCAGGGACTGGATAAAAGATTAATCATCTAATAATTCCCGTGAAAGGTTTTCAGATGATATTGCTCGTGTCACAGGAACAGGTTGGTGAGAGGCCCATCGTGCTTCTTCAACACTTTGGTCTTGCTGCAGTTCTATGGTGCCTTAATAGGTACATTCGTGTTTAGCTAGATTCAGTCTGTGCAATCAGGAAGCAGGTCACTCAGTGCAATGACTCCGTTCTGGGAGGGTTTAGGGTAAACAGAGCAAGAAGTTCATTTGGTCGAGTCTTAGTGTGTATCACTCTGCTGGTTGTGCTGTTGGAATTATTTTCCAAAGGGGTTTATGGTAAACCCAGCTGTCTCCCTGAAACAAGTAGAAAAGTAAATTAAAGAACGATTCCTCTAGTATTTTCACAATTGGTAACCAAAACTAGAAGCAACACCTTCACTGAGATGGAATTCTACTCTCACATTTAAAAACAAGAATTTCTGTGACAGAAAAAAAAAAAAAAATCTCTGTGCTTAAGACATTAAGTAATGCTGGTGGTTTAGCTAGGATTAGGGGAGAAGTTCTGGTCTGGGGGCACCTAGTTGATGCCCAATGATCACTTTATTTGCAGAAGTCATTGGTAGCAATTCTGCCAGTTTTGCCAAGACACTGCAGACTGGCCTCACCCACAGCATGATGGGCACCAAGCAGGCGGAGCACAAAGAAATGGTCATCAAGGTACTAGCTGTTCTCACCACCTCAACTGGCATCTCTGGTATCTGAGTACTGTGTTCTAGTTCTTCCCTGATGCTACTCCCATTAGTTTTCCCTGGCTCCTGTGAACAGAAGGATACTGCAAGGAGATAAGGTTAGAGTCAGAGAATGAACTAGAAACAGGGGAAGACCAAGTGAGGAAAGAAACGCATGAAGCCACATACTGGGGCGCAGGACTTGACACAGATTGGAATGCAGTGTTCATAGACTAGGTGAAGTCAGTCAGATCTCAACCCGTCCTTAATGCATAGTTCCTTCAATTTATTTGTATTTAAAAATATTCTTAAAAATTTATACATATATATTTTATCTTGTTCCTAAAATGACTTAAGGCCGGTAATTACTTGGCTCCTAATGACAAGGACTCATTCTCTCCTTGACTGCGTTTTAGTTGGACTACTTTGAGCACTCTTCTTGACTAGACCTCATCCATGGCCTACTGAGCCCAATTTTAGCAAAGAATTCTGATAAGCCAGTTTACCAAGAACCACCCCCACCCCAAATCCTTGATTCTGAAACTCCTCTTCTCCCACCCTTGATATCTAATCAAGTTCCTCTCTCCCCACCCCCATCCTTGATATCTAACCAAGATTCTCTTTTCCACCCACTCCCTCACATTTCCACTTGTCCCTGTACTTGGAGTTGAGTTCAATCCCTCTTACAATAGTCCTGAATGAAGATTTCCTTGATGTTTTTAATAAGTGTCAAACTAATTTTTCTTTAATAATAGCAACCATTAGGGGCGCCTGGGTGACTCAGTCAGTTAAGTTGTATGCCTTCGGCTCAGGTCATGATCTCGGGTCCTGGGATCGAGCCCCATGTTAGGCTCCCTGCTCAGTGGGGAGTCTGCTGCTCCCCCCATGCTCGCTCCCTCTCTCAAATAAATAAAATCTTTAAAAAAATAATAGCAACCATTAGGTTGTTTTTCACCTGGTTGATAATTCTCAACTCCTATAGTACTGTTCTTTGAAAAAGATGTCACCTAATCACATCACTGAATGCTAGACTGGTAGTGGCTCTTAATAATATCTGTCCAAGAATAAATGACAAGTAGCAATTTTACATGTCATGTTATTAGCAAGAATCAGGGTGCCTATCTTTAAAAATTTCATTAATTGTACTTTTTATTTTATTTTATTTTTTTTAGATTTTATTTATTTATTTGAGAGACAGAGAATGAGAGACAGAGAGCATGAGAGGGAGGAGGGTCAGAGGGAGAAGCAGACTCCCTGCCGAGCAGGGAGCCCGATGCGGGACTCGATCCTGGGACTCCAGGATCATGACCTGAGCCAAAGGCAGTCACTTAACCAACTGAGCCACCCAGGCGCCCCTAATTGTACCTTTTTAAGATTTTATTTTTAAGGAATCTCTACACCCATCGTAGGCCTCAAACTCACAAGCCCGAGATCAAGAGTTGCATGCTCTACTGACTGAGCTAGCCAGGCGCCCCTATATCTTTTAGCCATTATAGCCCCTGCTCTTGACCCCCAGAGAGTTCACTTTTAATGATTTACAGAGCTCCTCCCTTAGAAATTCTCCTCCTAGAATCTACTCCTGGTATATCTGCTTTCTTTGAAATGAAAAAAATCCAAAGTTACCAGACTATAACTTTGAATAATAACTACAAAGTTTTATTTTTTCAGATAAAAGAGTAGATATGTACTTTTCCCTTTATTATTTCGATCCATGAAAATGGCCAGTATTTTTAATAGATACTCAATGATTAGAAAAATGAAGGTAATGAAGCTACTATAATAAACTATGGATTTTTAGGGTTAATAACTATGCAAAAATCAAGATCAAATTACTTTTTCAAATTCCTTCCTGATGGACCAATATTAAAATTCAGTGCGCTTCTTTAGACTTGGCTATCGACAAGAAAACTTTTCTTCTTTTTCTTTTCTATTTGTTTGTTTGTTTGTTTGTTTGTTTGTTTGACAGAGAGAGAGACACAGAGAGAGGGAACACAAGCAGGAGGAATGGGAGAGGGAGAAGCAGGCTCTCCACCCAGCAGGGAGCCCGATGCAGGGCTTGATCCCAGGACTCCGGGATCACGACCTGAGCCCAAGGCAGGTGCTTAACGACTGAGCCACCCAAGTGCCCCTTCTTTTCTCTTTTTTAAAAGATTTTATTTATTTATTTTTAGAGAGAGAAAAGAGCTAGCATCAGCAGGGGGGGTGGGCGGGGTTAGGGGCGGGCGGGGAGGGGCAGGGGGGAAGCAGACTAGCCACTGAGTAGGGAGCCCAATGCAGGACTCCATCCCAGGACCCTGGGACCATGACCTGAGCCACCCAGGAGCACCCCACTCCTTTTTTTCTCTTTAAGTAATCTCTCCACCCAATGTGGGCTGGAATTCACAACCCCAAGATCAAGGGTTGCATGCTCTTCTGACTGAACCAGCCAGGCACCCGTGACAAGAAAACTTTTCTTGGTATCAGCTCTGGTCCGCTATTCACCTTACTCTGAGTTCTACCAGAAAGTAATAAACAAAACAAAAATTTTTAAATTTAGATAAGACTCCAGAAATTATTTAGTCCAGCTGCAAAATCAGTGCATCAAAGTCTTCCACATAAGCCATGGTCTCATAAAGGACTAATGATGCATTACTATAAAATGTACTCCCTTATTATTATTGGATATTTTTGATTGTTGTACAGTTCCTTCCTATGCTAAGCTCAAAATTCCCGGTAGGATGGACCTACCTCAGGACTGCTATACAAACTGATAAAAAATTTCTACATGATAAAGCATACACATATCTGAAGAAGGTTACAACAAATGGTCCTAATTTTCGGTTTTCAAGGCAAAACACCCCACTTTATTCTTTTTTCCTTAAACATTGTAAAGATTCTAGCCACTTCACTACCCACTGTGTAGCTAATTAAGTTTCTCATGTCTCCCTCTAAAAGGTGGTCTCTGGAAGTGAACACAGAGTTTCAGTGTGGTTCAAAAGGTAATAAATTATAAATTGTATAATCTATTACTGTGATTGGAGATTGTTATAGCATTTTTGTTTCTGACCAATTTAATCCTAAAATCTACTTCATCTGAACTGCTACTAAACTATTTTACTTTGGCAAATTGTGAAAAGCTCATGAAAAAGTTCATGGTTAAGCTGGACTAGTTTCAGAAATAAAGATGTGTAAGTGATAACAATTCAATAAAGCCTAGTAAGCTAAAGTTCTCACTAAGTAGATAATGAGTTTTAGTCTGAAGACATGTAGGACAAACCTCTTTAATAAAATATTTGGTTTTCCACGGTGTGCCTGTTTCAGTTCGATGCCTTTCTTCAGTCCTCTGGCGTTCTTCCAGGGTGCGTTTATGCTCCGTGGCTTTATCAATTTCAGATTCCCTCAGAGAGTCTGTCACATTTTTCCACAATCGCCTATAATTAGAAAAACCACAAATCTTACAAGCATTCTTTTTTTTTTTTTTTTTAAGATTTTATTTATTTACTTGAGAGAGCACACAGAGGGAGAGGGAGAAACTGACCCCCGCTGAGCAAGGAGCCCGATGTGGGACTCGATCCCAGGACCCTGGGATCATGTAAGGCAGACACTTAACCGACTGAGCCCACCCAGGCAACCCACAAGCATTCTTTTAAAAAAGATAATTAAATAGAACTGATACCCTTGAAATTAACAGTTAATTTTAAAAAATTATGTTTCCTGAATCAGATATATGATTTTATGTTTATGAATTACAAGAACACGGAATATTATGGTGCTGATATTAATGTCCAAGATGCTGTTGCTTCTGCTTTTTCTTTTCAAATTAAAAATAATTTGTATTTCTGGGGCGCCTGGGTGGCTCAGTCGTTAAGCATCTGCCTTCGGCTCAGGTCATGATCCCAGGGTCCTGGGATTGGCCCCGCATCGGGCTCCGTGCTCTGCGGGAAGCCTGCTTCTCCCTCCATCACTCCCCCTGCTTGTGTTCCCTCTCTCGCTGTCAAATAAATAAATAAAATCTTTTAAACATAATAATAATTTGTATGTTTTTATTATGTTATGTTAGTCACCATACAGTACATCATTAGTTGTTTTTTTTTTTTTGCATTTTTTTCTATTTTATTATGTTATGTTAATCACCATACATTACATCATTAGTTTCTGATGTAGTGTTCCATGATTCATTGCGTATAACACCCAGGGCTCCATGCACTATGTGCCCTCCCTAAAACCCATCCCCCTACTCCGCTCCCCTCTAAAACCCTCAGTTTTTTTCCCAGAGTCCATAGTCTCTCATGGTTTGTCTCCCCTTCTGATTCCCCCCCACCTTCATTTTTCCCTTCCTTCTCCTAATGTCCTCCATGCTATTCCTTATGTTCCACAAGTAAGTGAAAACATATAATTGACTTTCTCTGCTTCACTTATTTCACTTAGCATAATCTCCTCCAGTTCAAAAGGGGAACCCTCTTACACTGTTGGTGGGAATGCAAGTTGGTATAGCCACTTTGGAAAAGTGTGGAGGTTCCTCAAAAAGTTAAAAATAGAGCTACCCTATGACCCAGCAATTGCACTACTGGGCATTTACCCCAAAGACACAGATGTAGTGAAAAGAGGCACCTGCACCCCAATGTTCATAGCAGCAATGTCCACAATAGCTAAACTGTGGAAGGAGCCGAGATGCCCTTCAACAGACAAATGGATAAAGAAGATGTGGTCCATATATACAATGGAATATTACTCAACCATCAGAAAGGATAAATAATTTGTATTTTACCAAGTAATAGAAAGATTTTTAAGAAACTCAGGAAATAATAAGCAAAAAGATAAATAAATTTTTTAAAAGCTGAAAGGTAAGAGAGACAACTTCTACTTCTGCACATGACAACATAATGGGGACCAGACTTAACCCTTCTGCCCTTAATCAGCTAGGAAACCAGCAAAATATATTGAAACAATGGCGCCTGCAGATGCTGAGCAAAAGGCAGCACAAGACAGTGATTCCTGAGACGTAGGGAAATAAATGAGGGGATTCCTATGGGTGCTCCGACTCACTGGCTAGAGTTTATAGGCACAGCAGGAGGAGGAAAGCTCAACTAACTCCAAGCAAAAGAAAACTGCCAAGACAACTCTTTGGGAGAAAGAACAGCCTGTTGAACAAATGGTGCTGGGACAAATGGATATCTACAAGCAAAAAGAGGACCTCAGACCCTTACCATATATGAAAACTTTTACAAGAACACATAGGAGAAAATCTTTTGAGTCTGGGTTAGGCAAAGATTTCTTAGGTACAACACCAAAACCATAATCCATAAAAGAAAACATCGATAATCTCATCTCAAAAAAATAAAAACCTATACTGAAAAAAACCCACTACGAAAATTTAAAAATGGGCAACAGACAAGGAGAAAATATTTGCAAAACACACATCCAATAAAGGATTTGTATTCAGAATTCACGAAGAACTGCAACCCAAGAAGAAGAAAATCACACATTTCACCAAAGAGGATAAACAAATGGGTAATTAATTAGCACTTGAAAATATGTTCAACATCATTAGTCATTTGGAATGTGAATTAAAACCATAATAAGACTATTTCATATGAACTAGAAGGGGTATAACGGGTATAAGGTAGGCAATAAAAATGTTGATAAGGACGTGGAGAACTGGAACACTTACACATTGCTGGCAGGAAAGTAAAATGGTGTAGCCATTTAGGAAAATAGTTTGGCAGTTTCCTGAAAAGTTAAATGTAAAACCTCCAGACAACCCAGCAATTACAATTTCAGATATTTACCCAGAGAAATGAAAACATATCCACCCAAACGATAATGTTCATAGTGGTATTAATCATCATAGTCCAAAACTGGCAATGTCCATCAACTGGTGAATGGATAGACAAAATGTGGTTCCATACAATGGAATACTATTGACCAATATAAAAAATGAACTATCGATACATATTATATCATAGATGAACCTCAAAAACATTATGCTAAGTGAAAGAAGCCAGGCACAAGATATCGATAACATATTTTATGATTCCATTTATCTGAAGTGTCCAGAAAAGGCAAATTGATAGGCAAAAAGTAGGTTCCCTGAGACTAGGGATAGGAATGGAATGGACATGACCTGTAAATGGGAATGAGGATCGTATGGGAGGATAAAGATTGTGAAACTGATTTATGGTGATGACTGCACTGCTCAAGAAAGTTGCTAAAAATTACTGAATTATACACTTGAAACAGGTGAGTTTTATAATATGTAAAATACATCTTGATAAAGTTTTTAAGTGGCAATTTTAGTATTAAAGTAGAATTCAAAGCAAGAACTATCGCGAGGTATAAAGAAGGTCATTTTATAATGATCAGGGTTCAGTGTATCAAGAGGACATACAATCCCAAATGTGTATGTCCCTAATACAGAGCTTCAAATAACATGAAAACTTAGAGAACTACAAAGAGAAATATGCAGTTACATTGGTAATTTCAGTAACTGATCTCAACTAATGGAACAAGTACACAGAAAATTAGTAACAACACAGAGTACTAGAAAAATACTATGAACCCACTTGAGCTAATTGATATTTATAGAATACCATCACCTAACATCAACAGAATACACATTCTTGTCAAGTGCACATGAAACATTTCCCAAGACAGAATGTATTCAGGGTCATAAAACAAATCTCAATAAATTTGAAGGACTGAAACCATACCAAGTATATCCTTTGGCCAAAATTAAGTTAAATTAAAAATGAATAATGGGAAGATGACTGGAAAATTTCCAAATATTTGGAAATTAAATAATACATTACTAAATAACTTCATGAGTCCAAAAAGAAATCACAAGGAAAATAAAAAAACACGTATCAAAAGTTCTAAAGTTGTGAGATATAGATAAAGCAGACTTAGAAATATATTAAATATTTATAGCAGGAAAGAAGAAAAATCAGCCTAATGAGGGGTCTAACTATGGTTGGCTGTCCATTTTTGTGAATAAATTTTTACTGTAACATAGTGGTATCTATCTATCCTTTCATTATCTGTGGCTGCTTTCATGCTTCAGTGGCAGAGCTGAGTAGTTGTGGTAGAGACTATCTGGCCTAATAGGCCTAAAATACTTACTCTCTGGCCTTTTATAGAAAAGTTCGCTGATCCCTGACCTAAGCTTCCCTTTTAAGAAACTAGAAAAAGGAAGAGCAAATGATGTACCAAGTAAGCGTAAAAGAGGAAATTACAAAAAGAGCAGAAGTCAATGAATAACAAAATAGAAATATAGACAAAAAGCAGTGAAACAAAAAGCTGGTTCTTTGAGTAAAATTAATAATCCTTTAATCCTTAATAAAAACCTTTAATCCCATTGATCAGGAAGAGAAAATATTACCAACATAGAGAATGAAAGTGGGGACATCACTACAGATCCTACACACATTAAAAGAAAAGGGAATATTATAAACTATACGCCAATAAATTTGACAACCTAGATGAATCAATTCCTTAAAAGACACAAACTACCAACCTTCACTCAAGAATAAAGACAACCTCAATATCCCTATAAAGATATTGAATTGTAGTTAAAAACTCCCTCAAAGAAAACAACAGACCAATATCCCCCATGAATGTAGACATAAAAAATCCTTAATAAAATTTTAGCAAAGAGAATACAACAGTATCTCTTAAACATTTGTCTGCTTTAATAGCAGCTGGATTCTTATAACTGTTTCTACATTCAATCTGTTCTGATATATTGTTTTAATTAAATTATATAAAGAAAGTCTAGGGATACCTGGGTGGCTCAGTGGGATAAGTGGCCGACTCTTGGTTTCTGCTCAGGTCATGATCTCAGGGTCCTGGGATCAAGCCCCACATCAGGCTCTGTGCTCAGTGTCTGCTTGAGATCCTCTCTCTCCCTCTCCCTCTGTCCCTTCCCCCACCTCACGTGCACTCTCTCTCTAAAATAAATAAATAAAATCTTTAGGAAAAAAAGAAGAATAACATAGACGAAGGAAATCCACAGAGAATAAATGGCAAAACTGGTGGCACACTCTCTCTAAAAAAAAAAAATAAATCTTAAGAAAATCTGGCCTCACACAGATACATAGTTGGAAAAGAGAATATTTTAACATATTTTTCAAGTAATTCAATTCTTTGGTATTATATTAAATTCAGCAGGTGGTAGTTTTTTATTCTTATTTATTTATTTATTTATTTATTTTATTTATTTAGAGCCTCTTAAGCAGGATCTGTGCTGTGCAGAACCCAATGTGGGACTCGATCTCATGACCCTGAGATAGTGACCTGAGCCGAAACCACGAGTTGGGACACTTAATCAACTGAGACACCCAGGAGCCCCAAGTGGTAGTTTTTTAAAGGCTGCCTGCAGTGTGGAAACCGAAAGATGTCAATGAATTTTTTTATACTGTACTACATGGAGATTCATTGTCTAACTGGCATCTTGACTGGGTTTTTTTTTTTTTAATTTAAATTTTAGGTAGTTAACACACAGTGCAATATTGGTTTCTGGAGTAGAATTCAGTGATTCATCACTTAAATACAATACCCAGTGCTCATCATAACAAATGCCCTCCTTAATACCCATCACCCATCTAGCTCACCCCCCACCAACCTTCCTCTATCAACCTTCAGTTTGTTCTGTATCTTTAAGAGTCTCTTATGGCATGTTTCCCTCTCTCCTTTTTTTTCTTTTTCCCCTTCCCATATGTTCATCTGTTTTCTTTCTTAAATTCCACATATGAGGGGCGCCTGCGTGGCTCAGTCGTTAATCATCTGCCTTAGGCTCAGGTCATGATCCCAGGGTCCTGGGATCAAGGCCCGTATCGGGCTCCCTGCTCGGCAGGAAGCCTGCTTTTCCCTCTCCCACCCCCCTTGCTTGTGTTCCTCTCTCACTGTGTGTCTCTCTGTCAAATAAATAAAATCTTAAAAAAAAAAAAATTCCACATGAGTGAGATCATATGGGATCTGTCTTTCTCTGACTGACTTATTTCACTTAGCGTAATACACTCTAGTTCTATCCACATCATTGCAAATGGCAAGATTTCATTTTTTTGATGGCTGAGTAATATTCCATTATATATATCACATCTTCTTTATCCATTCATCTTGACTGGATTTTTGAATGGATCTTGAATGATTTTGTAATATCACACATTGTTCACTTGAAAAATGATCTTTCAGATGTTGACATTTTATTATGTAATATAAAAAAAATCACATTCATTACTATCACCACCAATTTCATCAGAAAACCCTTTACTTGGGAAGCTTTCACACTCAGGTAGCAGATACAAGTTTTCCAAAATTCTGATTTTTGCCTTGAGCTTAAAGTTTTTCCAATTTAACTGAGATACAATTGACATACAGCACTGTTATGTAAGTTTAAGATGTACAGCATAATAACTTGACTTACATATACTGTGAAATAGCTACCACACTGAGTTTAGTTAACAGCCATCATTACATATAAATACAAAAGAAAAAAGTTTTTTCTCCCTTGTGATTAGAGTTCCTAGGATCTACTCTTTTAACAACTTTCAAATATACCACCAGCAATGTTAACTGTAGTCATCATATTGTACATTACATCCCCTAGTACTTGTTTATCTTACAACTAGAAGTTTGTACCTTTTGATCACCCTTATCCAATTCTTCTACTCCCCAACCCCCAACTCTGGTAACCTCAAATCTGATCTATTTTCCATGAGGTTTTTATTTTGCCTAGATTGTACATATAAGTAAGATCATACAGTATTTGTCTTTCTGACTTATTTCATTTAGCATAATACCCTCAAGGTCCATCCATGTCACAAATGGCAGGATTTCCTTCTTTTTTACGGTTGAATATAATTCTATTGTGTATATATACTACAACTTTTTTCTAAGTTAAAAAAAATTTTTTTAGTTACCTTGACCCCACACATGGGGCTCAAACTTATAACCCCAAGATCAAGAGTCGCATGCTCTTCCAACTCAGCCAGCCAGGCACCCTATATACTACATTTTCTTATCCATTCATCTTAAGACACTTAAGTTGTTTCCATCTATTTATTTATTTACTTTCCATTTTCTCTCCCTTCTTTTTATTTTTAAAACTTTTTTTCACTTTATTTATTTTTTCATCATGGTAAGTTTACTCTTTAAACCCCATCCTCTGTTTCTCCCAACCCTCACCACCTCCCCCTCTGGGAACCATCAGTTTGTTTTCTATAGTTAAGAGTCTGTTTTGTGGTTTGCTTCTCTTTTTCTCTCTCTCCATGTGTTTTGTTTGTTAAATTCCACATATAAATGAGATCATATGGTACTTGTCTTTCTCTGACTTATTTAGCTTAGCATTATAATCTCCAGTTCCATCCATGTCATTGCAAATGGCAACATTTCATTCTTTTTTATGGCTGAGTACTATTCCTCTGTGTGTGTGTGTGTGTGTGTGTGTGTGTGTGTGTCTGTCTGTACCACATCTTCTTTATCCATCCATCTATTGATGGACACTTGGGCTGCTTCCATAGTTTGGCTATTATAAATAATGCTGCTATAAACATACAGGGGCATGTATCCCTTTGAATTAGTGTTTTTGTATTTTGGGGTAAATAACCAGTAGTGCAATTACTGGATCATAGGATAGTTCTATTTTTAATTTTTTGAGGAACCTCCATACTGTTTTCCAAAGTGGCTGCACCAGTTTGCATTCCCACCAACAGTGTAAGAGGGTGTCTTTTTCTTCACATCCTCACCAACACTTGTTGTTTTATCAGTTCTTTATATATTTTGGATACTAACCCTTTATCGGAAATGTCGTTTGCAAATATCTTCTCCCATTCTGTAGGTTGCCTTTTAGTTTTGTTGTGCAGAAACTTTTTTTATTTTGATGTAGTCCCAATAGTCTATTTTTGCATTTATTTCCCTGACCTCAGGAGACATATCTAGAAAAATGTTGCTATAGCTGATGTCAGAGAAATTACTGCCTGTGCTCTCTCTTCTAGGATTTCTATGGTTTCAGGTTTCACATTTAGGTCAATCCTACATTGTTTCCATTTAAATTTTATTATCAGCAAAAAATACTGTCAATTGTTTTCCTTGAAGTGTCATGCTCATGTCATTCATTTATAAGAAAAATGTCTGCCCAATACTGAAATTAGAAGTCATGGTTTGCCAATCATTTTTTTTAATTAAAAAAAATTTTTTTTAAGTTTTTATTTATCTGAAAGAGAGAGAGAGAACACAAGCAGGGGAAGTGGCAGATGGAGAAGCAGGCTCCCCACTGAGCAGGGAGTCTGACGTGGGGCTCCATTCCAGGACCCTGGGATCATGACCTGAGCCCAAGGCAGACGCTTAACTGACTGAGCCACCCAGGTGCCCCGCCAATCATTCTTTTAAGCAGAAATATTGTTTATGAAAAGAGCAATTAGTTCAGCTTGTAACTCCAACAACTGCACAAGTGCTTTTCCTCCAGATAATCACCATACTTCTCAGTATCTACCACTGGTGCTTTATGTGTACTACCAATCTGTCATGTAGAATATTAAAAAGATGGGTACTCAATTGTACAGATTTAATAAAACTAACAATCTGTACTCATTTTTTTTCCTTTTTAAGATTTTTTATTGAGAGCAAGCGAGCGTGCACGAGCATGAGTGGGTGGGGCAGAGGGAGAGGGAGAGAGAATCTCAAGCAGACTCCATGCCAAGTGCCAGCCCAGCCCAACACTGGGCTCAGTCTCACGATCCTGAGATCATGACCTGAGCCAAAACCAAGAATTGGAGGCTCAACTATGCCACCCAGGTGCCCCGGTACTGCTTTTCAAAGGACATTAAAAACAAAAAAACATCTTAAAAAAATGCAAGTACATGGGCAGTGAAGACTACAATGACTGTGCAGTTGTGTGTCACTGCCTTGATTAGTGCTGAGACCAGCAGTGCTACCCACCACTGCTTATGGGCCACCAATGCAAGTGCCAACAGAGTGAAAGAGCAAATAACATCTTAGCATTATTATGAAAATAAAATTGAACTTGCAAACCTCCTGAAAATCTCAAGGACAGCTGGGGGTCCACAGACCAAACCTTAAGAACCTCTCCTTTTGAATCACTGTATTGGACACCCAAAACTAATCTCACGTTCTGTGTTAACTATACTGGAATTAAAATAAAAGAACATCTCCTTTCAGATAAATCCCTAGAAGAAAACTTCTCCCCAATCACTACTGTTTTGTTTCTTGATGTAATCTGACTCTTTGGTTAATGGGTATTTAATTCCTTTACACATACAATTATAAATGGTTTAGTTCTATTTATATCTTAAGATGTTTAATGCTTCCTTTTATTTCCCTTTTTCTTTTTTAAATTGATACAGCAATACTTCCACAAGATATAAAATTTAAACAGTTCAAAGGGGATTCTATGGGGCACCTGGGTGACTCAGTCAGTTAAGTGTCTGCCTTCAGCGCAGGTCATGATCCCAGAGTCCTGGGATCAAGTCCCATGTCAGGCTCCCTGCTTAGCGGGGAGTCTGCTTCTCCCCCTCTCTCTGTCCTTCCTCTCTGCTTGTTCTCTCTCTCTCTCAAATAAATAAATCTTTTAAAAAGGGGTGGGAAGGACTCTCTGAAAGGTTAAGTCTCTTTCCTATCCTAGATCCCAGTTCTCCTCTCTTGAAGCAACCACTATGAACACATCTAGGAAACTTCATAAATTGCCAAAATACCCTCTAGTGAGGTTGTACCAATTTATCTTCTAACCAGCAGTATGAAAATGCCTATTTGCTCATGTTTTCTCAAAAGAGGTATTATTTTAAAAACTAATTTATTGTTTAATTTATATTTCTTTGAATTCTAATTACATTGAATAATTTTTCATTCTTAGTGGGCACTTTTTTTCTACTTTTGAACTGCCTCTTTATGTTCTTTGCCCATTTTTCTGTTGAGGCATCTTTTTGTTAATAATTTGTAAGAGTTTTTATGATAAGGATTAGTAATCCTTTGACTGCAAACTGGTGAAGTGACTTGCCCAAGGCTGAAACTAGTGAAAAGACTTAGATTAAGATCCAGAGCTTCAGACTCTTTCCTGGATGGGTGTGAGGGTGACATACCTGGATTCAAATGGATCTTGCTTCTCCAGAGGTCTTACTCTTTTCTTTGTTACTGCCAATTTAGTCAGGTCCACATACTTTGTCTCTCCGTTGCTGTAAGTGAACTCAAGAACACTATTCCATTCGCCTTGCACTCTGCATACCACAGTATTGGTGATGTTGTGCTTTACTTCACCTGTAACCCTAGAAGCAGGTAAGAAATAAAAATATGCTCTAATAAGTGAAATTAGGCTTGTTTCTTAGTATTCTGAAACCTAAAAACATACTTTCTGAATTCTGTTTAAATTGGTTATATAGCTCACTTGAATTTGTCAGTGCCAAAGTCAGACTCTGTAAATCCCATGACAGCTTATTAGGTAATTTTTTCAAATAACGTCAACTTTAATCTTTTAGAAAGAATACTGGGACTCAAACTAGAGACTAAGTTACCATAAATGATCACAAAGTGTGATCTTTAAATGCTTGCTCCAAACAAAACTATAATATTAAAACTAAATAGAAATATGAAAAATATTAACATTTCTTTTGTATTACAGTTTTAAAATGTTACATTACAATTTAACGTTTTTAAAAAAACTAGTCCTATTTACTTAAAAGTTTGGAGTCCCTATATTTGAAGTTCTGGATATATCGATTCTGTACAAAATCACATAAGCCTAATCTTAAATTAAATATAGAAACCAGCTAAACCAGTAAGAGGTAGAAAAATTGAAAAAATAAATAAAAAAATTTAATATTCTCTTGCCAAGATAGAAAAATTAAAAGAGTACCGGTATACAAAAATTATCATCATCAACACAGAACTGCAAGAGAACTCAAACACTACTGTTGTTGAAAGTTTAATGAAGAGTAAGTTATCTGACTAGTTTATCAACAGACAGGATACAGCTCAAATGAAGATCGGAATAAACAGGTCTAATTTTTTTTTTTTAAGATTTTATTTATTTATTTGAGAGAGAGAAAGTGAGAGAGAGCACAAGAGGGGGGAGGGTCAAAGGGAGAAGCAGACTCCCTGCTGAGCAGGGAGCCCAATGTGGGGCTCGATCCTGGGACTCCAGGATCATGACCTGAGCTGAAGGCAGCCACTTAACCAACTGAGCCAGCCAGGTGCCCCCAGGTCTAATTATTTTTAATGAAGCATTTTGTGTTCACCATAGAACATAAATAACAACAGGGTCAGATAAGATAGAGGTCCAGAACTTAGAGAATAGTGGGCAAATGTTAGGGTCTAATCAGTGCGCCAGTGATTGTGGTTTATCCGGATTCCAAAGGCAATCCGACCAAAGCCCAGTGGTTCAGGCTACAGGAAGCCTAAGCAGTATTTGTCAGGTGTAAGCCAAGGGCCTAGGAACCGGAAAGACACAGTGAAATTTAGGGAGCCTATCCATCGTTATCAATCAGGAGAAGTTAATTAAAGGTCTGTAAACTCAGAACTCAAAGCAGAGATACAGGGGCCAATAAGTAAATGATCTATGAACCAGATTTTGGAGATTGAGGTAAGAGGGATTTGGAATCCAAAAGCAAACCAAACATCCAAAACCAAAAGTTATGTGTAATGACAGCTCACTGGACACAAAGAACACCATGGCTACAAGTCTGCTTGACTATAGTACAGATGGGAACTCAGTTATACTTCAAAGCATAGGAACTTAAATAATTCCACTCTGAAGGGTTTCTTGCCTATTTATGTTTCTAAATGCCACTACATAAGGATACCTGCAACAAATCCCTTTAAATTTTAATACCAGGAAACAGTTTGTCTCTCTTGAAAAAGTGATAGGCTTCCTTTATCAGACAATGAGAAATATGTTGAGCATCATGTTTCTTTTTTTTACTTTAACCTGAGTTGGAATTAAATTTTCTTTTCAGGTATAATCATTATCTAATCCCTTTTCCACTGCTATGATCATTATAATAATAGACTGTTTTTAACTGTTATATATGACATTTTTCCTAAAAGTCTTACAAATGGTTTCCAAAGATAGGGTGCTGGACTCTTAATACTACACGGAAAGCTTCTTGAAGGCAGAGGTAGTCTTTCTATACCGTACCGCCAGTATGCAGGAAAGTGTGTCACTTGGCACACAGTTCACATAATCTTAATATCATACCACTGGATAGATAGATAGATAGAGTGCTGCATCTATTTATCTATATTGATAATTCACACCTCGCTTTAGGATGACTTTATAAAATCATCATCATCCTAAAGTGAGTGTGGAAAATGGGACCAGGAGATAGACATGGACCTGAGGAATAAGTAGGCTCACCTGGCTGCAGCAGAGAGAGTTGTGGAAAATGAGGGAGTAAGGGAAGACAAGTGAAAGATAATATATTTATATCAAATGCAGACAGCAGATCATGTGTCTGCTCTGACTGCAGATAGCAGTAAAAAACTAGGCTGTCTGAGGAGGGAGGCACAGCCATTGATAAAGGCATGAAAGAAAGCCTTCATTATAACATTCTGTAAAATCAAAAAAGAAAAGATATCAAAAATGGAAAAGTCTGTTTCTAATAGGAATCTTTTAAATGAGAAATTAGATGAAACCACTGGTCTTAGGAGAGATCAATATGGAAAAATGTGGAAAGTTTAGAGTCAGCTAACAGTATCCGTCAAGAGTTATGGAAAGAGTGTATATGTGGATGCAAAGGAAAGACAGAGACTATGTTAGAGAAAAGGTAAGTACTTCTAAGTGACAGAAAAATCAAATGAGTGTGTCCTGTGGATAGGTAAAGGGTATGAAGGGGGAAAAGAAGCCAATTTAAGTAAGAAATTGAAATAAGCAAGAGAGCAAATACGATGACTGACCATTAACAAAAATGAGAATGTCTACTGAAAATTATTAGGGGTCTTCAAAAAGTCAAAATATGAAAACCAGGTATCAACCAATAAGGCTTTCAGAATACTGGTAGATGCCTCCTCTAGGAATCTAGCTGCCAAGGTGGAAGAAGCTTCAGTCATGCAGGAAGGCCACATGTGGGCCCTCTGAATGACAGTCCCAGCTGGGCTCTTGGTCCACAGCCAGATCTTTTGCCTTCTCCCACACGAGTGAGCTAACCCTGGATATCTAGTTCGGTCAGGCCCTTAGATGGCTGAAGCCTCAACCAACATGAAGGACATCATGTTAGAATCACCCAACTGAGCCTAGTCAGTCCACAAAACTGTGAGAGATAATAAATTGCTGTTTCAAACACTTATGTTTTAGAGTTTATTACTGGCAGTAAATATTATCCAAAGCTATCTTAGATGCCATCCTGTTAGTTAGTGCTTGAAGGGTCAACTCTGAAGGTCTAAGCAGTCTCCCTTCTTCTAATCTCTCTTCATTCCCTTTGCCCCCCAGTCCATTCTTCACCTGCCACTAGACAGGTCTTTTTAGAAATAAATACTTAAAATATATCATTTCCAGACACAAAATTGCTTAAGGTATTCTTGTCAAAAATGCATAACCTGAACCTAAAAAGAAAAAAAGACAAACCCAAACTGAGAAGCATTCTATAAAATTGACCTGTCATTGTCGTAAGAGACAAAGAAAGGCAATGGAAATATTCCAGAAGACTAAAGAGACATAACAATGACATGAATGCATGATCCTGGGTAGGAGAAAAAATAATGCCGATTATTGTGAAAACTGACAAAATTTAATATAGACTGTACATTAGGTAATATTAATTTAACATAATGTTAAATTTCTTGAATCTGACAACCATTCTGTGATTGTATAAGAGAATTTCCTTGTTCTTAGGAAATTCAGACTAAAATATTTTGTTTTTTAAAAAAGATTTATTTATTTGGGGGGGAGGGAGGGAGTGCACCTGCGTGCAAGTGCGGGGAGGGACAGAGGGAGAGGGAGAGAGAATCCTCAAGCAGACTCACTGCTGAGCAAGGAGCCTGACACGGGGCTCAAGCCCAGGACCCTGAAATCATGACCTGAGTCAAAATCAAGAGTCAGCTGCTTAACTGACTGAGCCACTCAGGTGCGCCCCCAGACTAAAATATTTTCAAGTGTCAGGAGGTCTTTAACTCTCAAATATTTAAGGAATAATAATAGTGATAACAATATGTATATAGAGAGTGAAAAAGAGATTTTGATAAAGCTAATGAAGCAAAATGCCAGCAACCAGGCAAAGGGTATATGAGAGTTTGTACAACTCTTCTCTAGGTTCGAAATGACTTCAAAATAAAAGATAAAAGTAATAACATATATCACTTCCATGCTTAAAATTTTAATTGGCTCCCCACTGCCTGCAGAATAAAGATCAGATTTGTCAGCAAAATAGTATATTGTATTCTTCTATCAGAGTTAAGAGATATACTCAAATGTCAAGGACTGAACAGGAATACAGATAAACATACTTAAAGTTAAAAAAAAAAAAAAGGTACCGTGACTTGGGTTGGAGTTTCAGTTTAGCTCCAACTAAACATTCCAACACAACTTTCTGTACCTGTTGGTGTTTACAGGCGTCAGTGTCCCCCGAGAGGCTGACCCCCACTGCCCCAGCAGCTGGCACCCATGTTGTTAATATCCACTGATTTATGCCTATGTCTCTCCCCAAATACCTTTAGCTGGGGAGGGAAGAGGAGGAGAGGGGAGGGGACCTGCCCCCTCCTCAGGCATCTGGGAGGGCCCTGCCCCCATGGGCTTCATTCACCCTTTCCTATGGGCTCTCTCCCCGACACATTTGTTAAAATCAAATCTGAATAAAACTACAAGTTTAATATGAAAAAAAAAAAATCCACTGATTTACTCTTGCCTGTGGCTCTAGTATTTTCATCTCACTATCAACTATTTGGCACTGAGCAGAACATCCTAATACCAAAACTACCTTCTTAGTTCTTCATGTCATTAAGAATGACTGTCAAAGAAATGAAGATGTTAAACTCCAAGAAGAAAAAAATGAAGAGAGCCTGCAACAGCTGTTTTCAAACCTCTGCAGGGCTCTCCTAGAGGATGAAATGGGATATCAATTGAGTGAAGCTCTAAAAAAATCAGATCTAAGAGTTCATATCTAAGAGATTAACCAGTAATATATTAAAGGAGTAATATATTAAAGGAACAGGTACCATTTGGTAGGCTGCACTAGATTCTATCCCCAAGAAGAGAGAAACTCACACCGAATCTTTCCAAAGAAAAATATGCAAAAATTTCCAAATCACTTACTACGTACATAGCACTGTACAGATGGCACAGAGAGCCCAAAACAAGACAGTTCTATCAAAAAGCTTACAGCCATGTTGGGGGAAATAAGACAATTCAATCAAGAGAATAAGTTTGTGTATAAATAACTTTTTTTTTAAAACAAATGTTTTTACACGTAATATGAGTCCTGTAGGATTTCAAATAACACACACACATGCACATACACATACTCTCAGAATGAAGTTTCAGGAACCAGAAATAGTTTGCAAAAAGACAACTAAAATCACTCCATGTCTCCTTATCCAGAAAATAATACTTATGAGAAAAAAATAAACAACGCCACTAAGAATTACCTTAGTGTCACTGACAATAAGATAGTGCTGGCTTTAGAAGATTTATCCCTGTAGTTGTTTTCCCTAAGTATTCTACTCAAGCATATAGATAGAATGAGGAATACTTTCACCAAGGCAAGAATGTTACAGGGGTAGAGACTTCAGCTCTAACTTTATATAAATATATAAATAAGGAGTCTGAATGGGCTGCTTGCCCCTCACACACTGTGAGTTTCGTGTGAATAATAAACGTCTGAACACAGACTGAACAGATCAGTTATCAGGCATGTTGCAAAGGGATATATGCACCTAGTAAATGTTGATCTAGTGACGTCTGAAGCCCCTGCTGGTTGTAAGGTTTGAATCCTGTGATTACTATAATGAGAGGAGTAAGTAGAGACACACAAAGCAAAGTGTTAACCATAACCATACCTTCTCTAAGGGTAAAAGGTGACTATTCTGACAATGTCTAGTGGTTCTCTTTGGGTAATATGTGTGTGTTTTAATTGTCTGCTTTAGTATTTTGAAATCTGTATTTTTAAAGGCCCATTCAATGTCTCGGAACCAATCAATCTTTTTTTCCACTTCTAAAATTGTTAAGTACCAGCTGTCTAAGAATGAAAGAGTAAAATAGCTATATGCAGTTGAAGGTCTCATACATGGCTGGAGGGAGTGTACTTTGGTAATGACCACTTAAAACTGTGTCAGCCCCTACTCAAGTTCAACTTCCACCTCCTATGAGCCAGTAATTCCACTTTTAGGTATCTATCCAACAGAAATTCATACATACATTCACCAAACAATGTTCTAGCAGTACCACTTGTAATGGCCTCAAACTGGAAACTACCCAAATGCCCAACATTAGAATGAATAAGTGAATTGTGACAAAGTCATACAATGTAATACAGTCTTCAGTAAGGAGAATGAACCATGCTACACATGGATGAATCTCAAAAACATAATATTGAGCAAAAGTCAAATATGAAAGAATACAGTGTATGATTTCATTATAATATATAGTTCAAAAACAGGCAAAGCTAATCAATGGTGTTAGAAATCAGTGTAGTGGCTACCCTAAGAGGGAAGGGTATAAGTGGTTAACATGTGTGTGTGTGTGTGTAATTACAACAAGGCATGAAGAGGGTCTCTAGGATGCTGGTAATGTTCCATGTCTGGATCTAAGTGCTCTTTTTTTATTTTTAAGATTTTATTTCTTTATTTGACAGAGAGCACAAGCAGGGGGAGAGGCAAAGGCAGAGGGAGAAGCAGACTCCCCGCTGAGCAGGGAGCCCGACATAGGGCTCGATCCCAGGACCCTGGAATCATGACCCAAGCCGAAGGCAGCCGCTTAACCAACTGAGACACCTAGGCGCCCCTAAGTGCTCATATTTTTACTTTGTGAAAATCATCAACAAGAGATGTATTTTTCAATAGAGTTATAGACAGAGGAAACTATCCCTACTTTAAGGACAGTCAGAATAGACATGAAGGGCTTAAGGAAAAGAGTCAGTATCCTTTTGAAGATTCTATTAGACAACTTGTCTTCATGCAGTTTGGATGATCTGGACCAGTGCTGAAGAGCCTGAGAGAAGCTGAGAAGAGGGTATAAGAACTGGCCATTTCCTAGATGGGATCAGAACAAAGCCCCTATTCACAGTATTAGTACCTAAAAACACTGGCTTCCATCACTGTGCTACTTGAACTATTTTATATGATTAGATACATTTTCATGCCAACTTGTACCAACCAGGCTTCACTGAGGCCCGGATCTAGTCTGAACCCCTTTAAAGGCAGAGATTGGGCCAGAGACTGAATGTTCATTTGTTAGGAATTCTACTCTACATCTTGTTAGCTACTTAACCAGGGAAAATTTTATAAGAGTAGATAGATCTGTCACTATTTTAAAAACTAGATCAGGATAGGGGCGCCTGGATGGCTCAGTCAGCTAATCATCTGACTCTTGGTTTTGGCTCAGGTCAGGATCTCAGCGTCATGGGATTGAGCCCGGCATTGGGCTCTGTGTTCAGCGCGGTATCTGCTTATCTCTCTCCCTCTGCTCGTCCCCCCCACTCACACTCTCACTCTCTAAAATAAATAACTAAAATCTTAAACAAAGAAACTAGATCAGGATGCCCAGAATGTCTCGAAAAAAATAGACATAAATAAAACGCCAACTCCATCCACCTAAAACAAAGCAGGAAAAGAATAAGGAGTTATAATACAAGATCAAACTGGTAGAATAAGAGCCAGGTATCATTAAAATGTTCTTACCGGTGCAGTTTGCCACCATAAAATGGCTTAGTATGAAAAGTGATGCTGGCTGAATACCCAGTTTTTGCACAGCTGACACTGACTTTACCACCCAGTTCTACCCAAGGAACAGTTAAAATTGACCGGGCATATGCACAAGGTAGAGAAAATGTATACTCTTCTCCATGCTCCAATAGACTGAGGATACCTGAATATGAAAACATGAAGGTGGTTAACATCTTAAAAAAAAAAAGAAAAAGACAGTTATAAAACATCCATATTATTTTTTCTCAAGTCTAGTAAATAAACATCACTATTTTGCTTAATTTTCATTTAACTTTGGATTAAACTAACTTCACTTACAATTGTATTCGATAACATTCCTGGTAATAGTGAATCTAGGTTACTTTCATTATGACTTTGCTATCCCTTTGGGGATCATGGGAATATTAAAGTGGAAATAGATCAAGATTTCCCTCTAACAGACTCTTAAAAATAAAACCTTAAGTCAGATTTTAAGAACACGTTATACTGAATCATGTTACGGTCTGATCATTAGTACTAATAACTTTCTCAGTTTGGGAATAAATAAACGTCTAATGCTATAGAGTCACGGAACTTACTCTCAGTTCAATGGGGAAAAAAAAGCATTCTTCATTCTATGTATATTAGGAAGAAAAAAACTAATTCTATTATGAAAACTATGGTCATAGTAACAACTTTGTTTGCCAAATTCTGAAGTATTTGGTGTGAGGCTACAAGAGATAGAAGTGACAGTTTTCAAACAAATATTATTCTAATGGGACTTGTTTTATATTAAGTGATGCGATATTAAAGATGGTTTTTTAAAAGAAAAAATACAGGAAGAGAAATTACATTAATGAATAATCAATTTATACTAGATAATGAAGAAACACTAAGGATATTTGAGTTACATTACTAACCCAAGCTGATTACCTGGGTCACTATCAGACTAAATACTGAATGAAAATGTACTACTAGTCTGAACTCTAATGGTATCTTTCTCTTAATGAATGCTCATTAAGTACCCTGTTCTCAATGTTCACAAATAAGGGCAAGAGTCATAATAAATATTTTAATATAGTTAATTTTTAGGATAAGCAAATAGACAAACTGAGATTCTAAAGCAGTCTACTTTACATAAAGTAACACCAATTATTTTCTTGTATTACCTTTACAGTCTTCACAAAGGGCAACAATAAATCAAGAATTATCAAGCCATTTCATAAGAAACCTGGTTCCGGCTGTAATACATTTATATATAATGGGAGCTGTCAGAAGGCATATAGACAACATACTTGGGTATATTTTAAGGGTTTAATAGTAACTGCTGATTCATTTTAGGTTAGAAAAGATATGTTTTGATTACTTTTCTAAGAATACGTCATCTTGTAACCTGGGTTTCTGATCTCTGATTTCTAAGACTGTATTTACCATAAGTATCACACACAATATAATTTAAAATCAGTTTTGAATGTATGTGATAATAGACTAATTAGGACAACAGATTCAAAGAATTCTAAAACCTCACTTACTTCATCGTTACATGGAATTTCCCCCCAACAATAAAAACAAAACATGCTCCTATTAGAACAAAATGAATTGTCGTTAAGTCCCATTCTCTGATTTTATTTACTTTTAATTGAGGTTACTATAGAAATTTTTATTTCTAAAAGGCAACCCATAAATATATAATTAGCACAGAAATACTAAAAATTACCTATTTTATACTGCCTTCATGATCAATGCAAGGTTAAGATATTAATGCTTTTCCTTATTTCCTGAAGCATTTCTTTTCTTGAAGAGGCTTACCATCACCAGATTCTCAGTAGGAGCTAAGCGTCCTCAGGGACAGTATGTTAAATGAGGAGGTTCTAAATCTGACTATGTCTTAGCTTTTGTGACCTTGAACATGTCTCATCACCTCTAGACTTGTTTTTTTCATCTATAAAATAAACAGATTTATGAAGATCTTAGAGCTAATGTTATGAAGCTTATAACTGAAGGTGGCCAACTTTTTTTTTAACTAATAAAACACAAGTACTTTCTAATATTATAAAAGCTTTGATTAACTTAATACATTATTTGGAAATTGGTAAGACTCGTATCACAGCAGATCTTAACAAGGGGGAAAACTGAAAGGGGGGATAAAGTATTTTCTTCATAGCTACTGTAACACAGTCTCAAAATGTTAGTATCATAGGCTTAATTATGCCATGCCAGCACTGTAATTTTACATTCTGAACAAATTATTCCATGCACAAGGGTTTTCCTTTAACATTAAAATGGGAGGGCTTTTTCTGCCATTATATTTTCACTAACTCTTGAATGATTTCTCCGGAAGCTTTTTGTTGTTGTTTATTTTTTGGGTATTACCTTAAATTATTTTTTCATAACCTTTTGCTGAAGTGAAATTAAAGACTGGCAATGTAGTTTAAAATATTACCTCCTCAGAAGATATAAAAGATCAAGCTAGAAGATATTTCTAGATAATGTATTTCTTGAGTGCTTTTTATAATAATGAAAATATGGAAACAACTTCAATGTCCAAATAGAGGAAATGGTTAAATAAAAGATGGTAAATATCTTATTTCATAGGTATTATACAGTCATCAAAACATGTTTTAAAGTATTATCAGTGACATGGGAAAATGAATATTTATTGCAAAAAAGCAGGACACAAAACTATATACAGCGAACTAATCCCAACTTTACAAAACAAAAATAAAAGTATGAACATACACACAATAGAAAAAATACAAAATGCTAGCTAAACTTAATCCTTCTCTGGATGGAGGTATTAGAGATGGTTTATTTTCCCCTTGATACTTTTCTAAGTTTTCCAAATATTCTACAATAAAAAATTTTATATTTAAAATCAGGAAAAAAATTTAAGAAGATACTTTATATTTGTCCATAAATATGAGGCCCCTTCCCCACCATTCTGGAACACACTTAAAAAGTGGAACAAAAAGGGGTGCCTGGGTGGCTCAGTCGGTTAAGCGGCTGCCTTCGGCTCAGGTCATGATCCCAGGGTTCTGGGATTGAGCCCCGCACTGGGCTCCCTGCTCAGAGGGAAGCCTGCTTCTCCCTCTCCCACTCCCCTCGCTTGTGTTCCCTCTCTCGCTGTGTCTCTCTCTGTCAAATAAATAAATAAAATCTTCAAAAAAAAAAAAAAAAAGTGGAACAAAAAAGTGGCACATATAACATTTCAAATTTATAATATTTATCTAGCTTCCCCAAATTTAAGATTATAGTTTGATATTAAAAATTGGAGAACAGTTTTTCTCCTTACCTTCTCCAACCATTGTCACACCTATGGACATGCCTAAGAATTTGCTCTTAGTCCAGACATGCGCATTTACACACATCTTCCTCTCCGCACATTCTGCATAAAATCCTGAGACTGGAGGATGATGGGAAACCTGCTCAGCAACAAATCTGACTGTGTAACAGTCTGATCCCACCTGGCTCAAAGTCTCCTCCGACAGAGGAGCATGATTCGTGACTGCCTGGGTGGAAGAGCTGCTGCTAACACTGGATGCCACCTCACTTTTTGGCATCCTCCAGGAACAGTGAAATGTTTCTCCAATGATAGGATTGTACGGTTTCTTAGCAATGGCTCCTTTACGGCCTTCATGAAATGAGGTAAGGTAGTACTCAACAAAACGAATCATTCTATCCTCAGCTGTGGCTCCGTTAGTGATGGCTATAAATAGGTCTGGATGAGACATAAAGTCTGCATACATTTCCAGCAAGGAACGCTTCTCTAGGATAAACGTAGGAAGCACCACCTAAAACAACAACAACAAAAGTCAACCGAAGAGGAAAATTTTAATCCATGTATATATCTGTAGAAAACTATTCTTAACCTTTTCGAAAACATTTCATTCTAGATGAGTATTAAAAAGAAAGTCACAAAAGTATTTGGTCTCATTAAAAAATAAGCACGCTTAAAAGGAAATTAAAATCAAGTGGTTAAGATTAAATACCAATGCAGAACTTCAAGAGGGTCAGGTAGAAGACATTTTTTAAAAATTCCTCTAACTCCTAGACTGGATAAAAGTATCATCAGGGAAATGATGGTAAAACTCAAATGCTAGCCATGCTTTTTTTCCTTTCCTTTTTTAAAAATAAATTATGGATGACTGAGCAAGAGATGAGATAAGAGAAATTTTTTTTTCCTTTTTTTAAAAGATTTTATTTATTTATTTGACAGAGAGAGACACAGCGAGAGCAGGAACACAAGCAGGGGGAGTGGGAGAGGGAGAAGGAGGCTTCCTGCTGAGCAGGGAGCCCGATGCGGGGCTCGATCCCAGGACCCTGGGACCATGACCTGAGCCGAAGGCAGACGCTTAACAACTGAGCCACCCAGGCGCTCCAAGAAGAGAAATTTTCATTCCCTGAAAATAGACAGACTAAAGAGATCACTGATCAAAGCAAATATTTTAACTTACACTTAATTTTAAGGATAAGAGAACTGTTTTTAAGAAGGGAACTTTTTATTTTATTTTAGTAAAGATTTTATTTATTTATTTGAGAAAGAGAGAATGTGAGTGAGAGAGCGAGCAAGCACAAGCCCGGGAGAAGAGGCAGAGGGAGAAGCAGACTCCCTGCTGAACAGGGAGCACGATGCAGGGCTCGATCCCAGGACCCTGGGATCATGACCTGAGACAAAGGCAGATGCTTAACTGAGTCACCCAGGCACCCCAAGAAGGGAACTTTTTAAAGTAGGCTCCACACCCAATGAGGGCCTTGAACTCACAACTCTGAGATCAAGAGTCCCATGCTCTACTGACTGAGCCACCCAGGCGCCCCTCAAGAAGGGAATTTTTGCCTTTCACGAAGATGGTGCCAAAGGTGAAGAAGGAATCCCCTACCCCCACCCCCCACTGCCCCAAAGCAGGAGCCAAAGCAAAGGCTTGGAAGGCCAAGAAGGTGGTGCCGAAAGGTGCCAACAGTCAAATGCACAAAAAAAGAAAATCCACGTCGCCTACCTTCCAATGCATCAGGACACTGCATCTCTGAAGGCAGCCCAAATACCCTCGAAAGAGTGCCCCCAGGAGAAACAGTCTTGCCCACTATGCCATCATCAAGTCTTCCCTTACTACTGAGTTAGCCACGAATAAAATAGAAGACAACAACACACTTGCATTCACTGTGGATGTCGAGGCCAGCAAGCACCAGATCAAACAGGCTATGAGGAAGCTCTATGACACTGAGGTGGCCAAGTTCAACACCCTGATCAGGCCTGATGGAGACAAGAAGGCGTATGTTTGACTGCCTCCTATGATACTTTGGATGTTGCCGACAAAATTGGGATCATCTAAACGGAAGTCCAGGGGCACCTGGGTGGCTCAGTCGTTAAGCGTCTGCCTTCGGCTCAGGTCATGGTCCCAGGGTCCTGGGATCGAGCCCCGCATTGGGCTCCCTGCTCTGCAGGAAGCCTGCTTCTCCCTCTCCCACTCCCCCTGCTTGTGTTCCTGCTCTCGCTGTGTCTCTCTCTGTCAAATAAATAAAATCGTTAAAAATAAATAAATAAACAGAAGTCCAGGTGGCTTAATCTAATTTAAAAAAAAAATTTTTTTTAAAGATTTTATTTTATTATTTATTAGAGAGAAACACAGCAAGAGAGGGAACACAAGCAGGGGGAGTGGGAGAGGGAGAAGCAGGCTTCCCGCCGAGCCGGGAGCCCAATGCAGGGACCTGGGATCATGACCTGAGCCAAAGGCAGACGCTTAACAACTGAGCCACCCAGGCGCCCCTAAATCTAATTTTTTTCACTGAAAACAAAGCAAAACAAAACAAAAGAAGGGTACTTTTGACACCTAAAGCCAGGTAAGTTCAAGGAAGATTAGTTTTATTTTTTTAAAAAATATTTTATTTATTTTGAGAGAGAGAGAGAGCACGCGTGTAAGCAGGGGGAAGGGCAAAGGAGAGGGAGAGAGAGAGAAAATCCACAGCAGACTCTGAGCTGAGCTCAGGGCCCAATCCCACAACCCTGAGATCATGACCCGAACCAAAGTCAAGAGTCCGACCCTTTTTCCTTTTTTAAACATTTAATTTATTTATTTGACAGAGAGTGAGAGAAAAAGAGATCACAAGTAGGCAGGCAGGCAGAGGCAGAGGGAGAAGCAGGCTCCCCGCCAAGCAGGAAGCCCAACGCAGGGCTCAATCCCAGGGTCCTGGGATCATGACCTGAGCCGAAGGCAGACGCCCAACCGACTGACCCACCCAGGCGCCCAGGAGTCCGACCCTTAACTGACTGAGTTACCCAGGGGCCCTGTGGATTAGTCTTCTTTAGAGCAGAATTGGAGAGGCACTGCAAACTGGTTCAACAAAATGAGAAAGCAATCCTGTAATATTTTTCAAAAGCCCAAAGATGTTTGTATCTATTTAGCCTAGTAATTATTCTTCTAGAAATTTAGCCTTAGGAAACAATATGAATAAAGAAAAAGAAATGTGAAAATAAAATTAAAAGCTTTTAACTGTGGTTCTAGCAAACTTAAATATGGAAATTCCACCTGATAAACTTTGTATCATTTAAAAAGATGGTTATGGGGCGCCTGGGTGGCTCAGTTGTCAAGCATCTGCCTTCGGCTCAGGTCACGATCCCAGGGTCCTGGGATCGAGTCCCGCATCCGGCTCCCTGCTCAGTGGGGAGCCTGCTTCTCCCTTTGCCTGCCGCTCCTGCTGCTTGTGCGCTCTCTCTCTGACAAATAAATAAAATCATTAAAAAAAAAAAAAGATGGTTATGGGGGAAAAAAAGATGGTTATGAAGATGATACAACTAGGGGCGCCTGGGTGGCTCAGTCGTTAAGTGTCTGCCTTCAGCTCAGGTCATGATCCCGGGGTCCTGGGATCGAGCCCCACATCGGGCTCCCTGCTCTGCGGGAAGCCTGCTTCTCCCTCTCCCACTCCCCCTGCTTGTGTCCCCTCTCTCGCTGTGTCTCTCTCTGTCAAATAAATAAAATCTTTAAAAAAAAAAAAAAAAGATGATACAACTAATACAAAAGATACCAATGTTTCAGGTTCATTTCATGGTGAAATGAACACATACATCTTAATTTCACTTTCTACTGAAATCCATTAAAATTATATTGAATATATTTTATATATGGGGCTCCTGGGTGGCTCAGTCATTAAGAGTCTGCCTTCGGCTCAGGTCATGATCAATACTGGGGTCCTGGGATCGAGCCCCACATCGGGCTCCCTGCTCAGCAGGGGGCCTGCTTCTCCCTCTCCCACTCCCTCTGCTTGTGTTTCCTCTCTCACTCTCTGTCAAATAATAAATAAAATCTTAAAATAAATGTACTTTATATAGACAAATCTAAAGATACCAGGAAAGTAGACAAAAACAACAAATTTGTTTTTTTAAGAGCGTGTGCACACAAGCTGGGGGGGGCGGGGGGAGGAAGAGAGAATCTTAAGCAGGCTCCATACCCAGCGTGGAGCCCAATGTGGGGCTCAATCTCATGACCCTGAGATCATTACTTGAGCCCAAATCAAGAGTCAGATGCCTAACCAACTGAGCCACCCAGGTGCCCCCAAAAGCAACAACATTTTGGGAGTTAACTAGAAAGCTGACTCTTATGCAGTGGTTCATAGATTCCAGAGAGGGCTCAGGAACTGACAGCATCAGGTACCTCTGGATCTGGGGGTTTACAGGAATGCTAAAATAATGATGACTGAGTGAAATCTGCATGCAGAGCAACTGAATCCTTAATTCCCCTCCCCAACTCCACACTGCTGGTAAGTGCCCCTCTTGCACCCCAGCCAAGGTCTGGAGGTTTAGTCTCCAAAGAGTGAACGAGGTGGCTTATTCTCTGGTTTGGGGAACATCAGGGGCTTCCAAGAGAATGGATACCATACGGATAAAAGGGGTATGAAGTAACCCTATATGAAATAAATATTAGAGGGGCACCTGGGTGGCTCAGTCGTTAAGCATCTGCCTTCGGCTCAGGTCATGATCCCAGGGTCCTGGGATCGAGCCCCACGTCTGGCTCCCTGCTCAGCTGGGAGCCTGCTTCTCCCTCTCCCACTCCCCCTGCTTGTATTCTCTCTCGCTGTGTCTCTCTGTCAAATAAATAAATAAAATCTTTAAAAAAAAAAAAAAAAAGAAAGAAATATTAGATGCTAAGATCCTCTCCCACCCAACTCTCTTCTCCTCCACCACTCCTAGTTGCTCTGCCCACCAAGCAGGAGATAAGAAGAATTCCTTCTGGGGTATTTCACTAACCCAAGAGGGAAAATCTAATGATACTAACACCAGATTTCCCAACAAATCCAGATTACTTGTCCTGAGAAGCACAGGCTCCACCCATATGTTCAAAAGTTAAAGTCAGGTTTTTAGTTTCCCTACACTTAAGCATGAGCAGAAATCCAAGAAATACCAGATCTCTCAGAAAATCTCTAAATAGGAATACAAAGACAAAATAAAGAAACAGACTTGGAAGAAACAGAAACCTCACTGAAAGGGGGGGGGGATCTTAAAAATAAAAATAATATCTTCAGACTTGAGATGATAGTAGATACATGAAACAAATATGCTTTTTGAAAAACACAATTCAGAAAACTTTAAGACATGATAACAAAAATTAAAAATCAAGAGAAGGGTCAGAAGATAAAATAGTGAGAAAACCTCTCAACACATAGAAGAGAGAGTGAGAAATGAAGGGAAAAATAAGACGACCAGACCAGGAAGTCCAATTCCCATGAAATAAAGATTTCAGAGAGAACAGGAAAAAATGTTGGAGACCAAGTCATCAATGAAAAAATTCAAGAAAATTTCAGAGAACTGAAAAATATTAGCTGTCACACTGCAAAGGCCCACCAAGTGTCCAGAGACAATTTCAGACTTCTGGGAACAAAGGACAGATTCTACATTTCAGAGAAAAAAACAAACAAGTCACAAACAGAAGATGATGAACTAGAATGGATATCAGTCTTTTCACCAGAGCACTGTAGCAAGGAGGCAATATTCTAAAGGAAAAATTAACTGCAAGTAAGAAATTCTATCCAAACTAGCAATCAAACATGAGGGCAAAATAAAGACACTTCACACATTTTGCTTCCCACAGATCTTTCTCAGAGCTTAAAGGAAGATGTGCTCCACTGAAATGAGAGGTAACCAGAAAAGAAGAAAAAAATACAGGAGACAGATCTAGCACAGAAGGACAATGAAAGGACATCCCAGGAAGAGAGCTGTAGAGCAGACATAGGGAAATCGGTCCAGATCAGAGTGATGTGATTCAAGAGACAGACATAGGAAGACTGTCATCCATGCGCTCCATGCTTCCACTGTTACCCTCTTTTGAAACCTGAGTACAGAATGCTCTAGGGAAACTGTTCCCATCTGCATCTGTATTTGGCTGGTGGTGGGCATCTGCTGAAGTGCCAACTCTCCTTTCCATGCCCTGCTGTCTGGGCTGGCTGAAGACATTAATTTCACCCAAAGACACGTTCTGGCTTCAACCTACTGCTGAGAGTTGGGAGGTGGGTCACAGTTTGCTTAGTGGTGGAAAACACTGAGCAGATTCTTCCCTCTGTCCACATTCCTGCTGAATGGCCAGTATCTGGCTCACACCAAATGCTCTAACTTTGTGAGCCATATATTTGGCAAGACTCACTCAGAATTTTGCCTTCTCGTTTCTTCAGAAAGGGCTCTTCTAAACTTTCTCAATAATTTATAAGATGCTGAAGCCAGGGACTCTGTTTAGCTTACCTTCTCCTAGGAGGCTTCTTCTACGAATGGCAACAGAGCCCTTTCCTTACACAGCTAGACCTGTGCTGGCTATTCACTTTTCCCTAAATTAAATAACATTGTTATGGGGTACATATGCAGGTGGTAAAACCATAAAAAAAAAGTAGGGAGATGATAAACATGAAAGTCAAGTAAGTGGTTACATCTAGGAAACAGCAGGGGACTACAACCAGGAGGGGCCCTCAGAGAGCATCCTTCTGGCAATGTTCCACAACCTGATACCTGGGTACACGTTTTACCATTGTTCTTTAAACTGTTTATGCACACAGAAGACTGTGTGTAATACATTTCACAAAGAAAAGAGTATTAACTGAAAAAAGGAAATGTAACAAAATTGGGAAATAAACTACATTACATGAAGAAAGATTGAGAGGGATTCTCAAAACTTAGTGTTGTGTTGTTAGGGTAATGAAATCATAGGAGATTTTTTCCTTTATTTTCCCAAACTCTCTGTGAACTGTGTAATTATACTGAATCCATAATATTATTTAAAAAGGAACAAAATGAACAGTTATTACTTATTCACAACATGCAGGCTGGGACCATGGTTACCTTTCTTGCTGCTGTAGTCCTAGCACCTAGCAGAGTGTCTGGAATATAAGAGGGGTTCAAAAGATATTTGTTCTATCAGTGTTTTGTTAGAAAAGAAGGTAGATGTAACTGCAGTTTAGTTACCAGATTTTTAAATGTTGCTCAAAAAGTACCATTCTTTTCAACGTTACGTGAATGTTCATAATTCATCGTTGGTTATATATGTATTTGTATCTTTAATTAACAAGGAACAAACGTGGGGAAGCTATATTATATATAGTTATCACGCCTAAAGAAAGCTTTACCATCTGGGTTACTATCACAGCACATTCTTTTCAAATGTTCTTATGCCTCATAAGCCCCTATACTGTTTTTATGCCTCATAAACCTAAATCTACTAAGGGACAGCAAACACCAGAATAACCAAACAAATCTTTCATATCATTATTCATTTTAACTGATTTACAGCTAATAGTCTTTTCTGAACCACTAATATGAAAATATTTATAGAATAGAAATGACACCCAGTTGAAATATTAAGGTTAGATTAAAGAGGAAAGATTAATGGGTTTCTTTAATAATTCCTAAAATGTCTATTTCTTAGTAGGCTCTTAATTCAATCCATTTTCTTTTAAACTCCCCTACAATCACTGCAAGTCTAAGTAAAGAAAGAAATGTTTTGATTTTGAGATGCTTCAAATTAAACACTAAAGGCAAAATGCTTTCTACTTAAGTTACATTTTCCTTAAGTCACTTTTAATCTATGCTTTCACTACCATCACTGACATCAAAATCCTTAATTTGAAATATACGTCCTGATGTCAATTCTGAAATTCCGTACTAATGCAAAGTAGTGTCAGTAGTAATTCTAAGTACATAATCCCACAGTAGTAATATTTGACATACATAGGTTTTGAACCAAATTTCCTTTTCAAAATAACATCACAGATTGATTGCTAAAATAAATGAAGACACGGTAATTAGATAAACTGGAAATGCTAAAGACTGGCCTAAAATTAAAAATCATAGATTAGTATTTCTCCAACTTTAGTGTATATATGAACACATGGGAATCTTATTAAAATATAGATCTGGTCCTCTAAGTTTGGGGTTGGGGGCTGAGATTCTGAACTTCTAACAAGTTCTCCAGCAATGGTGATGCTACTAGTCTTCAGACAATATCTTCTTTTTCCAGTTTTACTCAGGTATAATTGACAAATAAAATTGTAAGATATTTAAAGTGATTTGATATATGTGTACATTGTAAAAGAATTCCCACATCTAGTTAATTCAGACCACACTTTTAAAGTAAGCAAGGCTACAGACCAGGGGACTGCAAAGTATGGCCTTTGGGGAAAATCTGGCCTCTGTTTTTATAAATAATATTTCGTTGGAACCCAGCCTTGCCCAGTCCTACATGTTATCTATGGCTGCTTTCATACTATAAAGGCAAAGCTGAGTAGTTCCAACAGAGACCTGTGTCCACATAGCTTACAGAAAATGTTTACTGACCTCTGTTATAGATAACACCCAAAATGTACTATCCAACATGGGAAGTAAGAGTAAAGTAGAAGTGTCAAAGTTTTTCATGGTTTTCTGGGATTATATCCTTTTCTTTAGATTCTCCAGTTCTGTATACCAATGGACCTCTTATTTGTACAGAAACAAGATTATAGGTGTTTACTTGCCATGTGACTTCCTGCTGCACAAGATAATTGTCACATTTTTTATGAAATAAGAAATGTTGATCAAGGGCGCCTGGATGGCTCAGTTGGTTAAGCGTCTACCTTCAGCTCAGGTCATGATCTCAGGGTCCTGGGATTAAGTCCTACGTTGGGCTCCCTACTCTGCAGGGAGTCTGGTTCTCCCTCTGCCCCTCCTCCCACTCGTTCTCTCAATCTCTCTCTCAAATAAACATATAAAATCTTAAAAAAAAAGAAAGAAAAGAAAGGTAATGTTGATCAAGAGACTAAGAAACCAGGGGCACCTGGCTGGCTCAGTCCCTGGATCTTGGGGCTGTAAGTTCGAGCCCCCACGCAGGGTAGAGAGATGACTTAAAAAATAAAATCTTAAAAAAAAAAAAAAAAAAAAAAAGAGATTAAGAAACCAATTCATAAAGAATAAAAGCCCTGACAACATTAACAATTACAGGTCGTCCTGACCTACTGATCGCCATAGCCAGTTATCCTGTTACTTACTCTCGTTAAATCCATGCCCAGCTTCAGCTGTGACAAGAGATGCAGGATGACACTACGTTGTTCTTCCACAGCTCCCAGGTCATCCTCCTTGTTGTCACATGTATCCTCTACCTCATCATCTGCATTGATTTCTTCAGGTTCCTTGAAGTCAAACAAAGCAAAAGTCTAGTGTTATAAGTGCTTATTAATATCCATTAAGAATAAAAGTCTTGGGGCACCTGGGTGGCTCAGTCGGTTAAGCGTCTGCCTTCAGCTCAAGTCATGATCTCGGGGTCCTGGGATTGAGCCCTACATCAGGCTCTTTGCTCAGTGGGGAGTCTGCTTCTCCTTCTCACTCTCCCTCTGTGCTCTCTCTCTCAAATAAATAAATAAAAATCTTAAAAAATAATAAAAGTCTCTTTTCTGTCACTGTTTCTTTGTGCAAGAAGACTCTTGTGTTTTCTTTCTTTTCAATACAGAAATCGAATTAAACAGCAAGCTTTGCAAACAACAGATAGGACAGACTTCGTTGCTAATTAAAGGACAGACTTCACAGCCACATTAAAAAAAAGAAGTATAAACAGCAGACTTGAAGACATTTATATTGGGCCTAAATGAATCTGGGAATGAGCAAAAATCTTTCTAAAAATATAACTTCCATCACTTGGCCATGAAACAGATTTCCTTCAATGAGTCCATTATCATTTACATTGAACATACTGTGGTTTTGCCATAAAAATAATATATAAAATACATATATTTTGTAAACATGGGATTTTTCAAAAAGAGTGAAAAATGTCTCATCTGAATCTCAGGCTTTGCAGGATTGGCCACCTGTCTGGGGATACCACCAACACCTGTAATTTAAGTTGAAGATGCTTTGGGAATAAAATATTTGCCCCCCTTCTTTTAAAGATTTTATTTATTTATTTGAGAGAGAGAGGGGGAGAGAGAACATGAATGGGGGGAGGAGCAGAGGGAGAGGGACAAGCAGACTCCCGGCTGAGCCGGGAGCCCAATGCGGGGCTCAATCCCAGGACCCTGGGATCATGACCTGAGTCGAAGGCAAATGCTTAACCGATTAAGCCACCCAGGCGCCCCAATATTTGCCCTTTTTAAAAGCTAAAACTAGGGACACCTGGGTGGCTGAGTCGGTTAAGCATCTGCCTTCGGCTCAGGTCATGATCCCAGGGTCCTGGGATTGAGCCCCGCATTGGGCTCCTTGCTCAGTGGGGAGCCTGCTTCTCCCTCTGCCTCCTACTCTCCCTGCTTGTGTTCGTTCTCTCTCTCTCTCTCTCTCTCTCTGGCAAATAAATAAATAAAATCTTAAAAAAATAAAGGTAAAACTATACAAGTAAAAATTAGAAGTGACTGTACATGTCAAGTCTAACTACTATAATCTACATTTTGATATTCACTCATTCTTGGAGATGTCAGGAAGAAACCGTAGGGCTGAAGAGAATTCGAGGTGCAGGTATGGCAACCCTATAGTTGCTCATGCTGTCTTAACGCCACAAAAAGGTTCTCTACACAGCTCTTTAATCAATCAATAAGACAACCTCTTGAAAAACTGAAAATGTTTACCTCGTTTCAACAGCATCTTAGTTCCAGATAATTGGTTAAGAGAAATTTAATTTATTTCTACTTAAACAATTTCAAATAACAGTCTCAAATTCCAAGATTCTGTAGAATCTTAGGTTCACTTCTCACGTGTATGTGGGGGGGGGGGGGTGTCCCAGCCCTGTCAGTGGTACCTCTTTTTTGTACCTTTGTGCAAGAGAGCTTTGTTATTACAGTAGACTTTAAGTTATGAGGATTTTAAAAAGGAAATGATTTTGATAATGTCTCTGCCTTTGATTTTCTCCTCACACAATTAAATCCTATCAAATAAGAAGCCCATCTGTTCTCTGTAGGTAGGCAAAAACCAATCCTAATCAGGCATAAAATCAAGAATGTAATGTTCTCAAATATTAAAAATTATTAAAAACAAAATATAAAACAGCAACAGAATTAAAGAAAAATGGGTTTCTGGTCATTCTTTTGTCTTTGTTTTTCTTCTTTTTCTTCTTCCCTTTTACCAAGGAAATCTACTATGTTCAAATTCTGATAATTTAATTAACGGTCTAGTTCATTTCCTCATGTTAAGACCACACAGACAGCTATTGTTTGTGTATTTCAGAATTACTTCTGTTTTTACAACCTTAAGGAGAGATCCCAAAGGCTTTCTAAATTCCCCTTTCATAAGACTGTCAGGAAGTATTTCCTGTTGCTTACTCTAAATCAGTTGTACAATATAGTCTAGTAAAGTTTAAGTATACTTGTGAATGCTTATTCACTATACAAATGGGGGGACAGTTGATCATCCTCCTCTCTACATAGGATACCAAATATAATAATTACTCATTTGAGAAATGCTGAGAAAACCCCTATTAGGTCTTGATTAAATAATGTTCTCCAACCCTCTGAAGAGATACCATTACATCTGGAGTCAGAACGTAGGACACAGATTAGTAATACGAATAGAACCTTAACATTACTACATAATACAAAGTTTACTTCGTACTTTGGAACTTCCTCTAATGAAAATAATATCAAAGAAATAAAACAATCTGGTAGAAAAATATTTAAAAGAATACAGTTCTTGTTGTTTTTACAAAAACAGTCATATTGTTTATTGGGATAGAAAAAAGAAGAATTCTATTAATTAATTACTGATTCTAAATCTTGGTGTGAACGGAAGAATTTGGAAGCTCTCTTTTCTTTTTGAAATGTCTCTTCTTAGCGGTCATCATCCTTTTTGTAAAGAAAAGCTTAAGGTAAAAGCACTACCAAAATTCCAACGAATGTGCGCGAATGCGTAATATCCCTACAAACCCAGAATGGCCAGCAGACAGTGGCAAGAGCTGCTGAGTTTCCAGGAATTCATAATACTTGGACATTGCACGGCAAAGGGAAACCCCAATATTCCACCAAACTCATACTAACCCCATCTTTGTCCTTCTGATTTCTGACTTGGGCACAAAGGAACTGTGGGCTTCATTCTAGCCTTACTAGGGTTTAGTTTTTCCATCACCTGGCAGCAAAATCTCCCCTACTAGATGTCTGTCTCCAGCTTGCATTAACACTCATATTTCAAAAAGGCATGTGTGAAATTTTTAGAAAATTCAGGTCCATTCTGATATGCTTGAGTAGAGTCTAATGTCTTTGTAATTAAAAATAATATCTGTGCGCTTATTTCTTAGTACTTACACTAGGTGATATATCTGGCCTACTCACTATTTCAAAAGATTTAGAGGGCACCTGGGTGGCTCATTCGGTTAAGTGTCTGCCTTAGGCTCAGGTCATGATCCCAGGAGTCCTGGGATCAAGTCCTGCATCGGACTCCCCAAATCTGCATCTCCCTGACTCTCCCCTCTTTCGTGCTTTCTCTCTCTCAAATAAGTAAAAAAAAAAAAAAAAAAAAAAAAAAATTTGGAAATATAACAATGTTCTCCTTCCCATCTCTGTGTCCCACCTTTAACTTTTGCCTCTCTAACCCCCAACATGCTTTGTATTCTCATTGAGAAGAGTGAAGATGTTGGGAGTATACGACTTAGAGTTTCTAATTTTCACTTGGAAATTGTATCTCTCGTCCTGATCTCTCTCCAAAGCTTTGGTTACACTGGGTAGAGAGATTACTTAAAAATACACTTTAAAAATTCAACATGTTCATAAACTATGCCAAACCTTTTCTCTCAAAAGGCTCTTTCTTCCTAATTTTCCTACCTTTGTGAATGGTACCACAATTCTACCTAGTCATTTAGGTTCACAAACTTGGGAATTATCTTTCATCCAACCCTACAACCAGTTAATCACAAGTCCAACTGATTTTCATTTGAAATGCACATTACCTATTCATTTGTCTTCATTTTTATCTCCATAGCCTTCTATCGACACTTTAATTTTAGGGCGTATCATATACCAATCTTCTTAAACATATCCCATGCTCATGATTTTATCATCTATTACATTAAGACTAAATTCTTCTGTATGATTTTTATGTTCCTTGGAGTCACAGTTTACACTGTATTTTATGAGCAGTGGCTCCAGGGATTATCACTCCCCAGAGAATGCAGCATGGTCACCTGGATTTGTAAAATCCCATCACCCTGTGATCATTTTCCATAAACCAGGTGCTCTGCTATATTCATTTTATGTTCATAACAATCTTATAAGACATTATTATCCCTGCTTTACAGATGAGAAAAATCGAAACTAAGTGGTTAATTACTGGTCCACAAGTCAGTAAATGACAGGACCTGGGTTTAAAACCTTCAGGCAAGCTTTCACCACAATAAGCATATATGCCTTCATATCCCTGCTCCTATTATTCCTCCATCCCGAGATTATCCTACTACTCCTCATCTCTTCAAATCCTGTCTTCTTTCAATGCCTGATTCCAATTCCACTTTCTCTCCAAAGCATTCCTCATCCACTCTACTCAATACTCCTTTCTTTCTTTCTCTGAATGCCCATATCCCAACAGCCTAAACTATATCAACTAAGATGGAAAAAAAAAAAACAAACTACTACTTCATGTTATCTTCTCATTGTTTCAGTGTACATGTAATTGTTGTGACTCCAAGCAGATTAGTAAATCTCTCCAGTGAAAGAACTACATCTTCGATTTTTTGTGTCTCCTCTAATTCCTAACATTGGGCTTGTCATACAGTAGACAACTTAATAAATACTAACTGCTGGACTCTAGAAATGGGCTGGTCAAAAGTTACAGGGGAAAAAAAAAAAAAAGCATTTCATACTGTTTTTTTCTTCTCTCCTATCCACACTGCTGCCATTGCCTGCCTCATTAAGTCAAGGTCTTGGCCAGTTTTGGAAGTCTTTGTGTCATGTACTTCTTCTTTTTTTAAAGATTTATTTATTTATTTGGGGAGGGGGGTAGAGAGAGAGAGAAACTCAAGTAGACTTCCTGCTGAGCACAGAGCCCAGCAGGGGACTCGATCTCACAACCCTGATATCATGACCTGAGATGAAATCAAGAGTCAGACGCTCAACCGACTGCCTTCAGCTCAGATCATGATCCCAGCGTCCTGGGATCGAGCCCCGCATCGGGCTCCCTGCTCAGCGGGGAGTCTGCTTCTCCCTCTCCCTCTGCCCTGCTTGTGTGTGTGCTCTCTCTCAAATAAATAAAATCTTAAAAAAAAGAGAAGTAATTTGCTAATATATATAAATAACCATACACTGTGCACTACTCTTGACTCAGTAATTCTACTTGGGACTATAACCTAAAGAAATAATCCAAATTAAGAGGAGAAAAAAAACAGCAGACAAGATGACATAGTGTTATTTATAATAACAAAAAATAACAAAGAGCCTAGATATTTAATAACTTACTTCAACGTTTAAAATTTTAATTATATAGGCCAGACAAAATGCTTATGAGAAGTATCAAGTAAAAAGAGCTTAGAATAAAACGATCTATGTAATGACCATAAAAAAAACACACAAAGGCAAAAGATCAATGATTTTTTACAGTGGTGGAACTATGACTAGAATAAGACATTCTTTAGCTTCTGAGAAATGTGGAATAAATAATACTTATAAAAATATTATAAAACCCTGAGACTATGCTATTTTGAGTAACAAAAAAAACTGGTTTGGTAAAGTTCTTAAAACAAAGAAGACTTCATAGTAATTTTTTTTTTTTTTGAATTTATTTGACAGAGAGACACAGCGAGAGAGGGAACACAAGCAGGGTGAGTGGAGAGGGAGAAGCAGGTTCCCCGCCGAGCAGGGAGCCCAATACAGGGCTCAATCCCAGGACCCTAAGATCATGACCTGAGCCGAAGGCAGATGTTTAACGACTGAGCCACCCAGGTGCCCCTTAATAGTAAATTTTTAAACTTGTAAATTTAATAGTAAGCATCTAATAATGTTAAATTAAGATTTAAGAAGAAATGTAAGAGAGAAATAGTGTGCAGATAATCTTATGTTATTCTCTAGAAAAATAAAAATATGTAAATTACAACTTTTAAATACAGTTTTATCCAGCAAAAGTAAGCCCAAACTAAAAAAGGCACATAACTTAACCTGCAAAACACAATGTGTACAAGTATTATACAACAGACCTCTTCTAAAGCCAGTGCTGTTTAAATTAGAAAAACAATGTCTAGAGTCTCAAGAATGTTGTGCTGGTGTTAGGATGACTTGCATGCCCTGACAATGAAAAGAGAACTGAACATTTTCAGTGATTCCTAGTTTTTATATCAAAACCGTATTTTCACATTACCTTACCCTTGCTAATGGTCCAGATTCTTCAACACACTGCTCTTCTGGGACCGCCACTGGTTTACTTTGCTCAGTTGCAAAAGGCTGGTCAGCTCCATTTTTATAGTGGTTTGATAAAGGTATCTTTGGTTCTAACCACTCGATTGTCGTTCCTGATGAAGTAAGAGAAAACTTTCGCTGAAACTTGCTCATAATCTGGAAAGTTCAGCAGATGTGGATTTTATTAAACAATTTTGCTTTGCGCCCACAAGACTAAAAGCAATTCAACCTGCTGAGACTCTGCAAAACAGCCACTTGTATCTCATTAGCATGAGCACCATGATTGGGTATTTTACAAGAGAGCAACTTGCAACTTGAAATCAGATACCTTTTAAAAGAATCAACCCTGAATGGTATTGAACTTCTGGGAAATCTGTAAACCATAATGTATTTCTGCCCTGAATGGCTGATTTGCTACCCATTCTGTAAAAAACACTGTCCCTCTCCGTAATGATAAAAAAATACGCAATTAGACTTCAGGGAATCACAATTACAGGAGGAGCCTGGGATTCTGAGACAGTAAAATTTTCTTCATTTTGGGACTGAACCTTATTCTCAGTAGCAATTTTCTAACCATGCAAGATAACCACCTTGATCTAATGTAAGTATTGCAAATACATGTCCATTCCTCTCGTTTTTTAATCCTATAAAGAAGGTCCATATACTTTTAAACTGAAAGGCTTTTCTACTGAATAAATAATAGCTGACCTAGTGAAAGAAATGGTCACATTTTAGAGACCTGTCATCTTCTCAGTTAATGACTCAATGTCTCTTATTACCCTCAACTAGTTTAACAAAGTGGATTCTATGCCTAATCAATAATGGAAAATGTTCCATTTGATTTCAGAGGCTGATCTAGGTTTCACAGAAGCTTGATTATTACAGTGCTACAATAAGGGATGCTCAGACTACTACAGCAGAAATTACAAAGAGTAGGGAATTTACTCAGTCTATAATGAAATGCCAGACTTCAGTACAGGAATAAATTACTAAGTACCTATCATGCTACCAGAGCATCCTGCCTTGCCACTCAGGCCAGTCTCTCAGGGAATGCCCTGGGTAAGTTCAAGAGGTCAGTTTCAAAATTCCAAAGAAATGAAAACGTTTTGCTCCTACCTTAAAATGTTTATTCTTAAGAGATCTGTTTTAAGAGATTGCTCAACTGATTGGAAACCACAATACTCTTTATCAAATCAATCATCTGGTCTCAGGACCCCTCTAAATCAATGATCCTTGGATAACATACATTAAGACCTTATGGGACCGAACACTAATTTAAACTTAGATTTCATTTCTTGTGTCATCTCAAAATTTGAGTGCAAAGGTAATTCAGTTTTTCTTTCCACAGTTATATTTTTACTTTCAAGTGACTGAAGAATAAATTTCTACAGATCTAATTTGGAAAATGACTGATTATGTAAGAAATACCAATACTGGTTAATCAATTCCACCAAATATCCATGCTCCAAAACATAGTAATGAGGGAGAACAACTTTTACTTTAAACACTTCTATGAAGTTTACAGTCTGTTTCATTTTTTAACTAAAAAATGCAAATTTGTATCATACATGCTTCACTAATCATGAAGCAATCATTTAAAAATACAATTGTGTATTAAACGACACAAATGAAATTTCTAAGAATTAAAAAAAATTACATACAATTAATTAATCAAGTATTAGGCATCTAGTATCTAGCACTGTGTTAGCTGATGTGCTTTGTAAAAATTAAGTAGCATCAACTGAAAACAAACTAACATTTCCCTGACAACATTATTATAAACACTAGAATTAAACCAAATTTCACAGCTCAAGGTAACTCATCCAATGTTCAACACAGAAGAACAGTTGAGTCAACCAAAGAACTATCCCTTCAAAGGAATTATAATGCAGCCAAAAAAAATTGTGTTTACCAAAAGCATAACATAAATTGGAAAATATTCTTTTTTTTTAAGATTTTATTTATTTATTTGACAGAGAGAGACACAGCAAGAAAGGGAACACAAGCAGGGGGAGTGGGAGAGGGAGAAGCAGGCTCCCCGCTGAGCAGGGAGCCCGATGCGGGACTCGATCCCAGGACCCTGGGATCATGACCTGAGCCGAAGGCAGGCGCTTAACTGACTGAGCCACCCAGGTGTCCCTGGAAAATATTCTTGATATTACGTTAAAAGTGTAGGATAAAAACATATATTTTCTAATAACAATGGAGTAAAACAAACAAAAACTTAGAAGGAAAGAAAACCTGGTGGGGTATGTACTAATATTAACAGTGGCAATTTCTGGTTGGTAGAATAATGCATGATTTCTTTCTTTTTTCAATTATATAACAGTTCCTAAATTTTTTATGAATGTGTGTTGCTTTAGTTTTTTAAGTAGGCTCCATGCCCAGCGTGGAGCCCAACGTGGGGCTTGAACTCACGACCCTGAAATCGAGACCTGAGAGCTGAGATCAAGAGTCAGACACTTAACTGACGGAGCCACCCAGGCATCCCAGGTGTGTGTGTTGCTTTATAATTTATATACTACTTACAATTCCTCCAAGGCCCCAGTCCATATTCACAACTCACAACTTAGCCAGTCCATCTCTTCTGAATACCCTCTTCTCTCTTTCCACCCTTAAGCTAATTGGTTTTTGTAGCTTTTCTAGGCCTTTCCCAGACCTTTTTCTGTCAGAAGTATTGGTCCATTCATATATTCTCCCAAAGTATTTTGTTCCCACTGTAAACAACACTTTCCATATTATAGTTAAGTATTTACATGTTCATTCCCAAGTGGACTATGAGTTCCTTATGGGAAACATACATAGCTTACTAGTCTATACCTACAAATGACATTAATAGCTTGAAATATTGATTTAGGTAGGCATACACGAGGATGGAAGCCATATTTTATCAACTCAGATCTGACTATGCTAGGGTCCATAGTCCATCTGACTATGACTATGGCTCAGTCCACTGAGCGTCCAACTCTTGGTTTTGGCTCAGTCAGGATCTCGGGGTTGTGAGATCAAGCCCCACATCAGGCTTCCCACTCAACACAGAGTCTGCTTGGGATTTTTCCCCTCCCTCGCCCTCCCCTCTGCTCCTCCCCCCTCCTTCACCGCTTGCACACGTGCACACACTCTCTCTAAAATCAATCAATCAATCAATCAAATCTTAAAAAAAAAAAAAGATCTGACTATGGTAAACTTTTCCTGGGCAGAGACTCAGTATCTTTCTAAAATTTCTTTCACAAGGGGAGTTAGTTGGGTAAGAGAACAATGAATTGTTGTGAACCCTTAAGTTACTGCTATTAAAACAAGGGGGTTGGGAGAATCGAGGCAATGTTAAAGGGTACAAACTTGCAAGTAGAAGATGAATAAATTCTGGAAATCTAATGCACACCATAGTGATTAGAGTCAACAATACTCTAATATATACTTTGGAGTGAAAGACTAGATCCTAAATATTCTCACCACAAAAAAGTGATAATTATGTGATATGATTGAGGCGTTAGCTTTGGTGATCATGTTGCAACATGTATATGCATCAAATCAACATGCTGTACACCTTAAACTTACACAATATTATACATCAATATATCTCAATGAAGAAAAACATGATGAGTTTATTCATCTCATTAAATAGAAAAACTCATTTTTTGTCCTCACATGTAGTAACATTATTTTCCCCAGTAGATTAATTTCAACAAATAAGTGCTCTCAAATACTAAATGTACACCTTATTTTTCAAACTGAAAAGTGACTGACAGACTTTAATATCTCTGACTCAGGGGCTCCTGGGTGGCTCAGTCATTAAGCGTCTGCCTTCAGCTCAGGTCAGGATCCCAGGGTCCTGGGATTGAGCCCCGTATCGGGCTCCCTGCTCAGCAGGAAGCCTGGTTCTCCCTCTCCCCCTGCTTGTGTTCCCTCTCTCACTGTCTCTCTGTCAAATAAACAAAATCTTTTTAAAAAAGTAGTATCTCTGGCTCAATATGGATATAATGAACAGTGGACTAAACCAAAAGGTAAGAAATGGTCCCAATATTTCTATTAAGGTTGACTGGATGAATAACGATGCCACCAATTTTAGCAGAAACATACAAGATGTGGGTTTTGAGTTCAGTTTTCGACATGTGTAGTTGAGGTCTCCAAAGGGATATTCAATTATATTAAACATTAGGCCTAAAATAATTTTAGATTTGAAAAAGGGCACAATAGACTTTCTTTAACATTAATGTGATAATTAAAAAACAAGAGGCTCATTGTTTTTATTTTTCTTTTTATTAAGAATTTTTAGGAGTTAGAATTACAACAAATGCAATCTTTCCATGTTTTGGCCCTTAATGTTAAGTCCTACTTTTAATCTACAACTTACCTGAAGACAATGAGCCCTTCTGATGTGATGCATGCTGCAACTGGAGAATATGAAAGCAGTCGTTTAAGCAGTTCATAGTTGCCATGGAAGTAGCTTTGAGCATTAAGAGATCCTGGTCCAAGGAACTAAGATGGCCAGAAGCAGGAAGGCATTCAATTCGCCTAATTAAGTCTCTCTGTTGTCCTTCAGCATGAGACATCATCTAAGGAAAACAACAGTTCTGTGTGTCCCACCCATGATTTCTGTGCATCATGTATACATACAGTTCCCATTTTAATTACCATATTCAGCTTCTGAGCCATTTTTAGGATATATTAGGCTTGGAAATCTATTTTATGTTTGGCTAGTCTCAATTAATGAGCACTATTTAATAGTGCTTATCAATTGTGCAAAAAATGGTGATCTTTGGCAGCTGCACTTTTTCTTTAAAAGCAACAAAGCTCAAAAGCCTTGACAAACGTTTTATTAACAGTATACATTTGTACAAGTCATTAAAAGAACATTCTGATCATCTTCAATAGCAGCATTAAATATTTCTTTACGAAGTAAAATTAGTTCCCAGTCTGGGCTCTTAACCTCTTTCTTCTCAGCACCTCTGGTCAGGCTCAATTTGAACATACACTAAGAACATGATGGTTCTCCTGCTTCCTTTTCTCAAATCTAACTTTCTGGTCCCATTAGGCTGCTTGTGCAGCAAATATTGGATATAAGCTTTTCAGGTTAAAAGAGTTTGATACACTCTGCTTCGATCAAGAGCTCTGTCCACTTTTCCTAAGAGAGCCAATAGAATAACAACGCTTGATAAGCAACCCAATATTTTTAAATGAAAACTGAATTTATTATACTTAATTATTCAATTGTGAGCAGAAGGTTCTCAGATTGCCTATCTTTTAGACACTATTTTAATTCATCTATAATGGAAAGACTCTTTTAGCTTTCAGAGGCACTGTTCCAGGTGATTTTTAATACAGTTCATCAGCGGGCTACGGAAAGAGAGATGCAAATATCCTACCAAACAAATCAAGTGTGTAGTACACGAAATAGCCCTTGAAAATGTGTCATAGCAATGGATCAAACATTCACCTTTATCAGAAAAAAAGGTTTCTAAATGAAAAGTGTGGATATGAAGATATCTATATGTACACATTTATACATGGATATATGTGTGTGCTTTGTGTGTGTAAAATACTTTGTATACAAATGTTAGGACTAACTTCCAGTAATCCAAACTTATGAATAGTACAACCACTCTTGCCAACAGTTAGGCAATGTTTACTAGAGTTAAATAATTTATAATCTATGATCGAATAATTATACTCTTAGACATGTAACCAACAGATATGTATACATGTGTTCAGCCGCACCCGCCAACCTCTAGAGAGTAGAGGGGCTAGCGGATGAATTAATCACCAACAGGCAATGATTCAGTCAATCATGCCTACCTAATGAAGCCTCCATAAAAACCCCGAAAGAGGAGGTTCAGAGAGCTTCTGGTTGGTGAACACTTGGAGGTACTGGGAGGGTGGTACAACCAGAAAGGGCATGGAAGCTCCACGCCTTTCCCCCCTTCTATCTGTCTGTTCCTGAATTCTTTAGAGCAGGTCAGAGGCACAGGTGACAACATCGACTTGCAGCTGGTGTCTGAAGTGGGGGCGGTCTGTGGGATCTGACACTATCTCAGATACACAGTGCTGAAACTGACTTAAACTGTAGGACAGGCAGCTGGTGTCCACAGAGAATTAGAGAATTGCTGGGCGGTGGAAAAACTCCAACAGTTGGTGACCAGAGTACAGAACTGTAGAGTGTTATAGCAGAGCAGAGGAGAAATATAGGAGAGTTAGACTTGGAGGTATGTGGTAGACATCCCCAAAATTAAAAAAACAAGCCTATCACCTCAAAACAAGCCAAAAGTATTTACTGCCAATTATAAAATCTGAGCTTTAAAATGAAAAGAATTTTGGGAAACCTTTATCTGTTACCATAATCGTGACAACTTCCCAATACTGAAAGGCTTTTCTAATGAGATTGGTGAGGACGTTAATGAATGGGAATTTTCGATGTTGCATGTTAAATAGATCACCATCTGCAAGACTTGCCTAACTCTGTGAGATGATATTTTGACTAATGCATGGTGTTACAAAATCATGCATAGATTAAAGATACATTCCAAGTGCAAGACAGACCAACAGATTTTCATGTAACAGAACATGAAAAGTTCATGGATATATATTAGATTCCACACTGCATCTAACATTTACAAAACTGCTACTATTAAGTTTTCGTGCAGTACCAAAGAAGAATAACCACAATTATCTGAAAAGGCAATTAAAATATTCCTCTACTTTCCAATCACATACCTGTGTGAGGCCACTCACTACATAGACATCTATTAGCTCTACCAAATTTAACTCGGGAATATTTAGAACCTAACAACTACATCCTTTATTAACTAGAATTATTTAGTACTCAATTTGAAAAGAAACAGGGAAATGGTGAGATAAGGCAACATCAAGGATTTAACTGTTCTATTTTTGCGTATGTTTGAAATTGTCTATACAAAACTTTTTTTTTTTTTTTAAATCACTTGTTTGGCCACATAGTCTTCCTAATAACCCTTTTGATCATAAATGTTACATCAAAGGAGTCTGTATTTTTACTTGAGAAATGAAAGATATAGACTGAAAAATGAGAGTGTACCTAGGAAACTTAGGACACCACAGAAAAGAAACTTAGGACATCACATATAACCAGGGAATCTTTATGACTTAAAATTTATCTCAGCATAGTAGACAGAAAACATTTGAGGGTCCCAGAAGACACAAACAGGATTTCAACTTTTTTTGTGACAAAACCAAGCAAGTTAGGTCATTTTGGCATTTTAATTTGACTTCAATTCATACTTACTTCTCTGACTTCCACAAGATGGTCTGGAGGTAAGTGAGCTCTTTTGTTCACTGATTGTAGTTTGGAATGTCCAACATTAAAAAAAGAAATGGCATTTTGACTTGGTCTCCTCTGGGATATAGGAGAATTACCACTAGATGCAAGTGAGAAGCTTCGTGATTTCAGAGGGGGATTATTCTATTAGACAAACAAGGAAAATCATTCGTTTTCCAAAATTTTGGTTAACCCTCACCTATTATAAATACACTTTAGGCCTACACATGAACAGTTTTAAAAATTAAATTAACCTCAGAATTGACTACGAGAACATTTCTGAAAAATGCTAAAATTTAAGGCACTCAAAGTTTAAACATTTGACACATCCAACAGTAAAGCTGTAATTTATTTAGAAAATTGATTACAGGTTTGTGCTGTCGAGAATATTTTTTCACATTTTACAAATATTAGAACAAGAAATTTCTAATTTCAGATTTTTAAATACCATGACTAAAGCAAAAATATTCAATATAATACATTTTCTAATCTAACTAGCAAGTATCTTTGGAACAAACTAGTACTTTCTGATCACTGCCAATGACTACAATCTTACAGTAGGAGTAAAGCTTTTGTGATGAACTTCCTGAAGATTGGGCAGTAGGCCTAAATCACAAATAACTTTTAAAATTCACTTATGGGGAAAAAAGACTAGGAAAAAAATTTTTGGGGGCGCCTGGGTGGCTCAGTCGTTAAGCGTCTGCCTTCGGCTCAAGTCATGATCCCAGGGTCCTGGGATCGAGCCCCACATTGGGCTCCCTGCTCTGTGGGAAAGCCTGCTTCTCCCTCTCCCACTCCCCCCTGCTTTTGTTCCCTCTCTTGCTGTGTTTCTCTCTGTCAAATAAATAAATAAAATCTTAAAAAAAAAAAATTTTTTTTTAAAAGTCAAGCTATCACCTATGCATACCTAGGTATGGAATCCTTCAACTATGCTGCCCAGATACTAGTTTTTAGGTATCTCTAACCTCAGATTTAAAGTAATGAGACCATCCTCTCCACCTTAAAAAATAAAAAAAATTCCAAAGAAGATATACAAATGATCAATAAACATATGGAAAGATCCTCAACATTATTAGTCATTAGGGAAATGAAATCACTTCACATATACCAGGATGCCTATTACAATTAAAAAGGGGGGGGGGCAGTAACAGGTGCTGGTGAGGATGTGGGAAAACTGAAACCCTCAGACACTGCTGGTGGGAATGTGAAATGGTTCAGTCACTCTGGAAGACAGTCTGACAACTCCTCAAAAAGTTAAACAGAGAACCACCATATGACTCAGTAATTCCACTCCTAAACATACACCTCAGTGAAATCATGTGTTCACATAAAACCTAGACACAAATGTTATTAATAGCCACAAAATGGAAACAACCCAAATGTCCACCAACTGATGAATGGATAAACAACATGTGGCGTATCCATATGATGGAATATTATTTGGCCATAAAAAGGAATAAAATGATACATAAAATGACATGAATGAACCTTGAAAGTATTATGTGTACATAAAAGACTAAAGAACAAGTAAAACTGGACATTTAATAAAATTTGCTTCTAACTCTGAAAAAAATTATGTGAAGTATAAAAAGCCAGACACAAAAAATCACGTATTGTTATGATTCTATTTATATAAAAGGCCCAGAATGGACAAACCCATAGGAATAGAAAATGGATTAGCGTTTGCCAGGAGCCTGGAAAGGGGAGAATGCGAGTGACTGCTCATAGATATGGGTGTTTTGGAGGGTGATGAAAATGTTCTGGAACTAGAGAGTTGCGACTGTTGCACAATCTTGTGTATATATTAAAACCAACGGAATTGCACACTTTAAAAGGGTAAATTTTATGGTATATAAATAGTCTTGCAATTTAAGAATATAAGCAAATAAAACATTCTTTTCCCCCTTTTTGTGCACTAATATCATATATGAGTCCACATACCTTTCCAATAGCTTCAGTGTGATGCTGTGTACATATCTGAAGTCTGCTAACCCAGTGTTGTCGTTCTTTAGCATCTGTGGCTGATAAAAAGAATATAAAAGTTATTCGCTTTTATATTTATTTTTGGAATACAATTAACTGTCTACAGCATGAAGAACAGATAGATAATTGAAAAATAGGAATTGGTCCTACTCTCCCTAGAGTAAATGTCCCCTACTGGAGGGAGGGAGAAAAAAGGCCCAAGCGTCAACTTTGTTAGGTAACACCGTAGCTGGATATGGATATTTCAGAAGGAGGATAAATTACATGCAGCTAGGCAGGATATAAGACTTGACGTGTCTTAAGTTTCTCACAAAAATATGCTCTTACTTAAAGAAATAACCTTTATTAAGCATTTAACGTGTACTCAGTATTTTCAGATCTCTTGCAGCATGCTCAGTTAGGATTACCATTATATTTTATGTGCATTAATTAAACAAAAAACACGAATTAAATTTACCTAAACAAAAGTTATACTTTTTAAATGAATATGAACATTTTAATAAATCCCAGCTATGTATATTAGTTACTAGAAACTTCAAAGAGGGCATGTAAACCAAATCAAGAAAAGGGGTAAAATACAAGGCAGACATAAAAAATACCATTTAAAGAAGCTATGTTTTTATATTTTTCAGTAATCAGGGTTTGTCTACACAAATATTTTAAAGGGGCCAATTGTAAACACTTGTTCATTGTGCCACTTGAGAAAGCTTACTTATTAAAACAGATTTCATAAACTCATAAGCAATTCTAAGATTTTAGAATATCATATCTACATATCGATGACAGTAGTTTCTGTTTCCAAAACTCAAATGAAGGCAGGGAAGTACATCAACTTCTCAAGGGAAGAAGAAAATCACACTATTAATTCTTCTATCTTGATCATACCTCTGAGTTTATACTGTTCCCCACTGGCAGCATTTACAGTGAAGGTGTGAGAGTCCTCATCACTAGGTGATATTACAGCTCCTGCAAGCTGCAAAGTACCTCTGGGTTTTTGATTTCTAGACTGTTCATTCACAAAGTACTCCAATAACCCAGCTTCATTGTTTAAAACAAAAAACCTGTAATGATTCAAAAAGGAAAGTCATAATTTTTAAACATTCCCTGTAGTCAAACTAAAGCAAACTAAATTTCAATCACATTTTGGAGTTCTTGCTATTAAAAAAATAAAATTCAAGGGATGCATGGGTGGTTCAGTTGGTTAAGCATCTGACTCTTGATTTTGGCTCAGGTCATGATCTCAGAGTGGTGAGATCCTCTCTTTCTCCCTCTCCCTCTGCCACCACCCACCCCCTCTTGCTCTCTAATAAATAAATAAAAAAACAAATAAATAAAATTCAAAAGCTGTTCAAGAAGTACTTGGAAACGAGGCCGAATTTCCTAGCAATAAAGCTTATTGAAAAATTGAATGAATTTAATAAATGACATAAAACCTTGAGCTGAAGTAGAGGTACTTAATAGGGAAGAGGCATACCAGATAATGCAAAAAGGAAACAAAGATAGAGTATCCTTTCAGAGGAAAAGTTCTCTCTCTCCAGAATTCATTAACAAGGAAGGTAAATAGCCCAAAGACAAATGGTAGTGAGAATTTTTATTTAAAATTCACTGGAAACAAATCAAAACATGAACTCTGAGGATAACTAAATGCTGGGTAAGGAATGAGTCTGATTTATGATTTAATCAGTGAAATATACAATGAGAATAATGTCAGGGTAGAAAGATTTTGTGAATGTATCATTAAATAGGTCACAACTAACGATTACTTATCCTGTTTAAAAATGTAAAAGCTGCAACTGGAGATGGAGAAACATAGGAACTTGAAACTAAATGATGAAACACTGATACACTTTGGAAAAGAATTTGATGTTATGATTTGGTTCCAGATTAATTACTTTATTCAGATTCCAATTTAAGTAATTGAATAGTTCTTTTAAAAAAAATTTAAAAAGTTTCAATTTAAAAAAAACAATGTTCGGGTTCGGAGCAGTTTGGCATTTTATGTTTCTGAGTTCTAGAACACTGGACCATAAGACGGAGTTCAAGGTCCTAGAAGATACTGTCTTAAGCAACAGGCAACCATTATCATATCAAACTGGGAGAAAATGGAAATCAGCTTTCTCTTCAAGGAAAACTGCTGAGAAGCAAGCAAAATTTGAAAGTGGTTGCCTGAAAAGAGAGATGGGAAAGCAAAGAACTATTGTTTTTCTTGTTCATCTTTTAGCATGCTCCTGATTTTTAAAATTACGTTCCCATATTTCAATTTTAAAAATTAGCATTTTCTTTCATTTCATTCATTACTAGGAGAGTTATACACTTTTTCATGTGTTTACTGACCACCCATAGTTCTATTTAGTGAACTGCTCATCACATTTTGCCCATTTTTAATAGGGTTTTTTTTTTTTAAGATTTTATTTATTTATTTGACAGAGAGAGACACAGCGAGAGAGGGAACACCAGCAGGGGGAATGGGAGAGGGAGAAGCAGGCTCCCGCGGAGCAGGGAGCCTGATACGACCCGAGCCGAAGGCAGACGCTTAACGACTAAGCCACCCAGATGCCCTTAATAGGGTTATCTTTATTTTCCAAAATATTTGAAGAGATTCTTTGAATTACCACAAGACAGTCACTGACATCATCTTCAATTTCTAAAACATAAGCATAAAACACAAAATGCACATATGAATCTGCTATGGTCTGAATGTGTGCCCCACAAATTCATTATGTTGAAATCCTAACTCCTAAGGTAAGAGTATTAAGAGACAGGGCCTTTGGGAGGTGTTTAGGTCATGAGGGCAGAACCCTCAGGAATGAGATTACTGCCCTTGTAAGAGAGACCCAAGAGCTCTTCCTTGACCTTTTTTCTACCATGTTCTCACACACAACAAGAAGTCTATGACAGGAAGAGGGCCCTTACCTAACAATGCTGGCACCATGATCTTGAACTTCCAACCTCCACAACTGTGAGAAATGTTTATTAGCTACCCAGTCTGTAGTATTTTGTTATAGCAGCCCTAATGGACTAAGCAATGAATCTACTACAAAAAAAATTCATCAAATAAACAGAAAAATAAACAGAAGGGGTGGGTTAGTAAGAAAGCAATCTCATCAAGATACTAAAAACCACTGAGTTGTACACTTTAAGTGGGCAAATTGTATGGATTGTGCATTATATTTCAATAAAGCTGTTAAGAAAAAGAACAAACAAACAAAAATGGAAGGAAAGAAATCTCTTTCCACCGTTCTAAATGTAAGTACAATTCATCTCAAACAAAGAAAATTTAGACAAACAATATGTTTGAAAATCTCAAGTTTGCTGTGAACACATATTTCTTATCCCAAAAGTATTACCACAAATTTATGATACAGGAGGCACTCACCTAAATATACAGAAGATAATGGTGAGGAGGGATTGGTGAAGTCATAGAAATAACCAATAACTGAACAGCATGCTGTCTATAGTTACTAACACTGTACTGCACATTTGAAAGTTGCTAAGAGTAGATCTTAAAAGTTCTCATCACAAGAAAAAAATTTTTGTAATTATGTATGATGACAGATGTTAGCTGGACTTATTGTAGTGATCATTTCATAATATATAGAGATATCAAATCTGTTGTATGTTGTATACCTGAAACTAGTATGTTGTAATTATACCTCACAAAAAAATGAGCCAATAACTGATCATCTTTTTTATTTTTTTTTAAAGATTTTATTTATTTATTTGACAGAGAGAGACACAGCAAGAGAGGGAACACAAGCAGAGGGAGTGGGAGAGGGAGAAGCAGGCTTCCCGTTGATCAAGGAGCCCGATGTGGGGCTCGATCCCAGGACCCCGGGATCATGACCTGAGCCAAAGGCAGACCCTTAACGACTGAGCCACCCAGGTGCCCCTGATCATCTTTTTAATACCAAGATGATACTATGGGTCCATTGCAATAAGACAGCACTTTGGGCTATCTTTCATTATACGTGGATTAATCCAAATATTCTTCCTTTATCCCTTTTATGAAGAGAAATTTTACAAGATGTATAGTTTGGAGATAGAAAGACAATCCACATAATGAGGAAACTTAACAAAGCCATTTTGCCCAGAAGGGTAGCAGACTCTTGATGGAAGCATTCTGAACAAGTTGGCCTAGCCAATAAATGAAGAAAATGTAGAAATAAAGGTTAAATGTAACAGGGAAACAAGATTCATCATGAACCTTCACATGAAGAAAATTCAGCTAAGTTGTTAAAAGAAAATGCTGTTACAATTGGCAAATAACTGCTTATTTTTTGCAATTTCAAAGTAACAGACTGTCAATTTGGGGAAATGACTAATCTTTGAAATAACCCACAAATTAAAGTTAAATATCATCAAAATGCAACTTTAATCTAAAAATATTTTGACTTGGGGCGCCTGGGTGGCTCAGTTGGTCAAGCGACTGCCTTCGGCTCAGGTCATGATCTCGGAGTCCTGGGATGGATCGAGTCCCACATCGGGCTCCCGGCTCAGCGGGGAGCCTGCTTCTCCCTCTGACCCTCTCCCCTCTCATGCTGTTTCTCTCTCCCTCTCTCTCGCTCTCTAATAAATAAAGAAAGAAAATCTTTTAAAAAATAAATAAAAATATTTTGACTTGGAAGTGTATCTTACAATGACAAAAATAAACTTGAGAAGATTTTTGGGAGGAAAGGCAACTATGTGCCATATTCTGGCCATCCCAGGATTTTAATGTTCTGTATCTACAGACTTCTAAGCCAGATGGGAAGCAATCTCACCTTCAGGAATTAGAAGTTAAGGTGGCAGGAAGTGGGTTCAGGAGAGGGTCTTGCTGTTCTGTACTTTGCTAGCCTACCACATTCCAGAGCAAGCAGTTATTTATACAGCATGCCCATGGTGGACTTCTCCAAGCTGCTTCAAGTTGACCTTAGTCAAAACAGAAATGGACTGGAGGGAAATGGTCTTGGATTGGAGGGAAATGGTCTTGGACTGGAGGGAAATGGTCTTGAATATCTGCTCTTATTACTTAAGCTACGCCTACAGCATATGGACAAAAGTGGGTAGGCATGCCAAAGAAACTGAGCAACTAAGCCGAGGGTCCTTAAACATGGTCTTAACCTTTCTGCTCACCTTTGATCATTCAATCTACATGTTTCATGCTGAGGACCCAGTATATCTCTGCTGTACTACAGGACCTCCAGCCCAGGTGACATAAAATAAAAATGGAAGATGGAAGTTTTTTTTTTAAGTGGGGCTACAGTTTGGGCGCCTGGGTGGCTTAGTCAGTTAAGCATCCGACCCTTGGTTTCAGCTCAGGTCATATTCTCAGGGTCGTGGGATCCAGTCCCATGTCGGACTCTGCGCTCCCCAAAGTCTGCTTGAGATTCTCTCCCTCTCCCTCTGCCCCTCCCCCAGCTCATGCGCACGTGCTCTTTCTCTCTCAAATAAATAAAATCTTTAACAAAATAATAATAAAGTGGGTGTACAGCAAACTGACAAAGTGAGACCTTTTTCTGATGGGGTAAGTTGGTAAAAGGTTCTGTGTTCTCTCAGAGCAAACAGGGATGAGTTTACAAGCACTTTCTAGTGCTGCCAAAAACTGGTCTCTTACACAGCTGGAGGGATTATGTCAGGACAGGCAGTGCCTCTCCCTACCCTAGACTGTTTGCTTGGATCTGCTAACTCCAGACAACCAGTGGCCAATGGATCTTTTTGGTGGGCTCCCTCATGCAATGATAAACACCTGCCACTTCTTCCCATGGTCTCAAGTTGCCACTCACCTGAAATGCCATCTTGAAATTATACCAAATTCTATTTATTTATTTTAAAAAGATTTTATTTATTTATTTGACAGAGAGAGACACAGCGAGAGAGGGAACACAAGCAGGGCGAGTGGGAGAGGGAGGAGCAGGGAGCCCAATGCGGGGCTCGATCCCAGGACCCTGGGATCATGACCCGAGCCAAAGGCAGATGCCCAATGACTGAGCCACCCAGGCACCCCTATGCTAAATTTTATATGTTTGTGTATGTTTTGGAGCTTTCTTACCTTGTTCCCCTTCTGAGAGTTTCTCCGCATTATTCAATATTATATAAATGACAATTGTTGGATATTGGGGGAGAAAGCTAACCTATCTTCCTTTTAAGAAAGAGAACAAAGAATCGTGCTAAAACCAAAGTGACATAAAAATTTTAAAAACTAATATTCTCGGGGCATCTCGGTTGCTCAGCTGGTTAAGTGTCCGACTCTTGGTTTCAGCTCAGGTCATGATCTCAGGGTCATAAGGTCAAGCCCTATGATGGGCTCTGCGCTCAGTGGGGAGTCTGCTTGAGATTCTTTCTCCCTCTCCCTCTGCCCCTCCCCCTGCTCACACACTCTGTTTCTCTAAAATAAATAAAATTAAAAAAAAATTAATATTCTGTATGAAATTTGAATATATGAGCCTTCAAAAAATTTCAAAAACCTGAAGTGAAAAATACATGAAAAGACTCCCTTGACTTTATTTTATTTTATTTTTTTTTAAATAAAAGATGGGAACCCTGGAGAACTGCCCTTTTAACTTCAATAGGGATGATTTCCTTCTAAGTTTTCATATCCAGCTTTGATCTGCCATATGATCTCTAACTTCCTGCGTGTCACTCTTATTTGGATTACCTAATGTCACTTCCAACTAAACACAACCCAAACCGCCCTCTCTGTTAAACAATCACCTTTTTATCAGTGCTTCTCCTATTCTTTTAAATGTCTAAAAATTATTCTTTCATAAATTATGTACCATTTTCAAGTTGTTTAAGGTAGGACAGCAAATTCAGCTCCTGTTATTTTATCGTGGCCAAAAGCAGAAGCATCCAAATGACATGTGAATTAGAAGCAGCATAATAATGTAAAAACATAGACTTTGGAGTCAGAACTGTCTGGGTTCAAATTCCAGTATTATCATTTTTAAAAAGTTTAAAACCAACAGTGAGATACCACTTCACACCTATTAGGAAGGTTATTATAAAAAACCCCAAAAAACCAAAAAACAGAAAATAACAAGTGTTGGTGAGGATGTGGAGAAATTAGAACCCTTGTGAACTTCTGGTAAGAACGTAAAATGATGTAGCCACTATGGAAAACAGTATGGAATTCCCCAAAAAATTAAACATAGAATTACCATATGATCCAGTAATTCCAATTCTGGGTATATACACAAAAGACATGAAAGCTGAGACTTAACAATATTTGTACAGCAATATTCATAGCAGAATTACTCACAACAGCCAAAAGGTGGAAGCAACCCAAGCATCCACTGACGGATGAATAAAGAATATGTGGTACACACATGCAATAGAATATTAAGATCTTAAAAAAAAAAAAAGGGTATTACTCAGCCTGAGAAAGGAAAGAAATCCTGACACATGCCACAACATGGATGAACCTTAAAGATATGATGCTTTTTGTGAAATAAAGTGAAATAAGCCAGGCACAAAAGAACAAATACTGTATGATTTCATTTATCTGAGGTACCAAGAGTAGTCAAAGCACAGACACAGAAAGCAGAATCCTGGTTGCCAAGGGCTTGGGAGAGGGAGAAATGGGGAATTATTATTTAATGGGTACAGTTTCATTTGAGAAGATGCAAGAAGTGCTACGGATAGATAGTGTTGATGGTTGCACAACAATATATGCATTTAATGTCACCAAACTGAACACTTATACATGGTTAAAATGATAAATTTTGTGTATATTTTGCCACAAAAAAAAAAAAAAATAAAAGTTTAATCCCCCTGCTCCACAACTACCAATTCTACCCTGGCTTTGCTCCTTACTGACTGCCTATGTGACCTTGGACTGGATATTTAAACTCTCCAAGATCCCAGAGAAGTTTGAGAGTCCTGCACAAAATAGGCACCTAAACACAAATTTATGTGCTGTCTCCAAACCATCCTAAAAGCTTAATCACTACAAATATTTTAAAAAGCCCAAGGCAGGTGAACAAGTAATTATAAACCTAATATAATAGTAACTTTTGTCTATTGTCAACACTTCAATAAAGGGTTGGGGAAACTGACAGCTACAAACAAAAGAATGAAACTAGACCACTTTCTTACACCATATACAAAAACAAACTCAAAATGGATTAAAGGCTTAACTATAAGACCTGTAACCATAAAACTCCCAGAAAAAAACATAGGCAGTAAGCTCTTTGACACTGATCTTAGCAATATTATTTTGGATCTGTCTCCTCAGGCAAGGAAAACAAAAGCAAAAATAAACAATTGGGACTACAACAAACTAAAAAGCTTTTGCACAGCAAAATGAAAGAGCAACCTACTAAATGGGAGGAGATATTTGTAAATGATATATCCAATAAGGGGTAATATCTAAAATACGTAAAGAATTCATAAAACCAGTGTAAAAAAAATATTAAAAATCCCAAACAATTCACTTAAATGTGAGCAGACAACCTGCATAGAAATTTCTCTAAAAAAGACATATAGCGGGGCGCCTGGGTGACTCAGTTGGTTAAGCGACTGCCTTCGGCTCAGGTCATGATCCTGGAGTCCCGGGATTGAGTCCCACGTCGGGATCCCTGCTCAGCGGGGAGCCTGCTTCTCCCTCTGACCCTCCTCCCTCTCATGCTCTCTGTCTCTCATTCTCTCTCTCGCAAATAAATAAAATCTTAAAAAAAAAAAAAAAAAAAAGACATATGGGGTGCCTTGGTGGCTCAAAGTTAAGCGTCTGCCTTTGGCTCAGGTCATGATCCCGGGGTCCTGGGATCAAGCCCCACATCGGGCTCCCTGCTCATTGGGGAGCTTGCTTCTCCCTCTCCCTCTGCCCCTCCCCTCCGCTTGTGCTCTCTCTCTCTCTCTCTCTGTGTCAAATGGAGAAATAAAATCTTTTAAAAAAATAAAAAATAAAAGACATATAGAGGGCACCTGGGTGGCTCAGTCGGTTAAGCATCTGCCTTCGGCTCAGGTCATGATCCCAGGGTTCTGGGATGAAGTCCTGGATCAGGGTCCCTGCTCCGCAGGAAGTCTGCTTCTCCCTCTCCCTCTGTCCCTCACCCCTGCTTGTGAGCACTTTCTCTCTCACTCTCAAATAAATAAAATCTTAAAAAAAAAAAAAAAGACATGGGGTGCCTGGGTGTCTCAGTCATTGCTAAGTGTCTGCCTTCGGCTCAGGTCATGATCTCGGGGTCCTGGGATCAAGCCCCACATTGGGCTCCCTGCTCAGTGGGGAGTCTGCTTCTCCCTCTTCCACTCCCCTGGCTTGTGTTCCCACTCTCGCTGTGTCTCTCTCTGTCAAATAAATAAATAAATAAAATCTTTAAATAAATAAATAAATAAATAAATAAATAAATAAATAAAATCTTTAAATAAATACATACAGACATATAGATGGCCAACAGGCACATGAGAAGATCCTACTACCACTAATCATCAGGGAAATGCACATCAAAACCACAATGAAATATCACCTCCCAGCTGTCAGAATCGCTAGAATCAGAATGACAAGAAATACACATACTGGCAAAAATGTGCAGAAAAGGGAACCCTTGTGCACTATTGGTGGGAATGCAAATTGGTACAGCCACAATGAAAACAGGTATGGAGGTTACTTAAAGATTAAAAACAGGAAAACAAAACTGGAAGTATCGTAATTCCAGACTTCAAGTTACATTATAAAGCTACAGTAACCAAAACAGTATGGTGCTGGCACGAAAACAGACCCACAGGATCAATGGAACAGAACAGAAAACTCAGCAATCAACCCACAATTATATGGTCAATTAATCTTCAATGAAGGAGGAAAGAACATACATACAAAAGAATAAAACTGGACCACTTTCTTACACTCTCTACAAAATGGATTAAAGACTTAAATGTGAGACTTGAAACCACAGAAATCCTACAAGAGAGCACAGGCAGTAATTTCTCTGACATCGGCCATAGCAACATTTTTCTAGATGTCTCCTGAGGCAAAGGAAATAAAAGCAAAAATAAACCATTGGGACTACATCAAAATAAAAACCTTCTGCACAGCCAAGGAAACACTCAACAAAACTAAAAGCAACCTACTGAATGGGAGAAGATATTTACAAATGATATATCCAATAAAGGGTTGGTATCCAAAATATATAAAGAACTGATACAAAAAATGTTGGCAGGGATGTGGAGAAAAAGGCACCCTCTTGCACTGTTGGTGGGAATGCAAACTGGTACAGTCACTGCGGAAAACAGCATGGAGGTTCCTCAGAAAATTAAAAACAGGACTACCCTATGATCCAGTAATCGCACTACTGGATTTTTACCCCCAAAATACAAAAAACACTAATTCAAAGGGATATATGCACCCCTACATTTATTGCAGCATTATTGACAATAGCCAAACTATGGCAGCAGCCCAAGTGTCCATCGACAGATGAATGGATAAAGATGTGGTACAGACACACACACACACACACACACACACACACACACACACACACACACACAAATATGGTATACTACTAAGCCATAAAAAGGAAAGAAATCTTGCCCTTGGTGACTTCCTGGATGAACTTAGAGGGTATTATGTTAACTGAAATAAGTCAGACAGAAACAAATACTGAATGACTTCATTTATGTGTGGAATCTAAAAAACAAAACCAACAAACAAAACAGAAACAGATTTATCGATATAGAGAACAAACTGGTGGTTGTTAGAGGACAGGAGGGATGGGAGGATAAACAATATAGGTAAAGAGGATTAAGAGGTACAATCTTCCAGTTATAAAATAAGATGAAGGGATACAATGTCTGGCATAGGGAATACAATCAATAATACTATAATAATTTGGTATGGTGACAGATGGTAACTAGACTTACTCAAGTGACCATTTTGTAATATACATAAATATCAAGTCACTATGTTGTACACCTGAAACTAATACAATATTGCATGTCAATTATTCTTTAATAAAAAAAAATATTAACTTCTGAGGCATCTGGAGGGCGCCATCTGGACAGATGTCAACTCCTCTCACCCTCTAAAAAGGAGAATTCATCAGACTTTAAATAACTGTAAATTCTTTTCTAAAAGGTTTCCCATCCATGTTTGTACAGAAGTAACATCAGAATATAAAATTATCAGCCCCACTTCTGGTCTCTTAGGAGAGAGATGTGACACAGGATAATCACTTACCTGTATTGCCACCCAGTGACAAGGTTGGTGTACTTCATTAGGTAGCCATATACATTTTCCATGTGATCACTGTTTCAAAAAGATCAGAATGCACCAAAAAGTCAATAAAAATTAGAAGAACTATCAGGAAGTTAACTGAACAGTTTTAAAAATAGCTATAGATACATATGTGTTTTACAAATGCCTCAAACTTGCTTCAGAAGTTAAGATTTATAGATTAACAAAGAGGTATTTTTAATCCCCCAAATTTGATATCCATACGTCTTTATTTTACCAGATTTCTTCAGAACAAATATAATCCCATGTAAATTATTATATATAATATTTCAAATAGGAAATCATTATATAAATATAAAATTACACAAATATAAAACAAATATACTATAAATATGATTTTAAATAAAAATATTTTATAACAATTCAATACTAAAGAAATAAAATAGTTTTATGGTTCTAGAAAGCCAAAAAAGGTCTCTAAATTGAATAGTGCCTCCTCACTCTGGTGGGACACATGAGAGGCCAATCTGTTCTGTCTCTGATTCTTTGGGCTTCCAAAATGAAGGTCCTGTTTTTGATGAGAGTGTGACACCTCACTCCCACTCTACATCAGACAAGTATGAGGCAAAACACTCTCTACAAGTTTTGCCATTGGAAAGATTTTGATTGAGGCCTTATTACAACTGAGTTTTACTTCCTGCCCCATTTTTTCACATATTACACATATATTCTGCTATAGTGGCTCTTGAAAATACAGTGGCTTTTGAAAATCTCACTGATATTTCTTTTCCAACATTTTAAGGTTCCTTATACTTATGAAAAGTAAAGTGAGACCTACATTGACATATCTTGTTGATACATTCTTTATTTCATAATTTACATTAGAATTCCTTTAAAACTCACCCAAAGTTTTAATTTTACACTATAAAATGCAATGGATATTCATCATTAATTTTCTTTACTATCCCTAAGTCACAGAGCATACTTGATAAAATTTCAGCTAACCAGCACAAAGGAAACTGAAAGAGTGAGACAACCGGCAACTTTTAAAACATGGACATATTAAAGGCAAAAAGCAAGGAAGAGCTGGCACAACTAATAGAACAAAGTTCAAAACAGATTTAGCTTGATCTCAATGACAAATAAAAAGGGCTGAAGATAAAGACTCTCTCTGGAAAATGAAATGACCAAATTGATTATAAGATTCTTGTAGCTATTACTGGGGAGTGAGTAGGGGGATGCCTCAGGAATAAACTCAATATTGAGTGTCTTTCTAATCTCATTTCTTCAAAGTGCTTGAAAATAAAGATCAAATCTAAAAATAAAGAATTGAGCCCATGACTATGTTGTTTTTTTTCTATATTTTTCTTTCATTCTAAGGCTAGCAAGCAATACTGTTTATTAAGTGAAACTACTCAAGTCCTTTGGGTTTCATAAGGTCACTAATCTCAAGAAGACAAAGGTTATCCACTTCTAAAATGCCAACCCAAAGTTCTGATAGTTATATGTTATGTCATGTTAAAACTGACAGTACCAGCTGAATTCTCATTTCAATACTTTCTAGAGCCCACATCTAGAAGAAAGGATTCTCTGGAAACCCAGCCCCTTGGGTTTTTTGCTAGAGTTCATCTAGTTACAGCCCCAGGTCACAGTAAAGCTATTTCTTTCAGTTCCACCGGTACTTAAAAAAGCATGAAGATATTTTTCTTGTCTGGCTCCCACATCTTTCCCAAGCTTCAGGCTTAAACAGCTCTTTGGGGTCACAGGAATCCCAATGCTCATGGATTTTGCCCAAAAATAACTTCCCAGAGTTCTTCCTGTTTTAGGTATTTAACACTCAGCTCAGCGCCCCTCAACTGTTTTTGCCCTCAAAACACTCCTTCAATTATATGTGGACCCTAAAAATAAAAAAAAATTTTTTTTAAAGAATTTTTTATTTTTAAGTTATCTCTACACAAAATGTGGGGCTTGAACTCACAACTCTGAGTGCATGCTCCATTGCCTAAGTCAGCCAGGCACCCCAAAAATGATTTTCAAAAAAGGACTCATAGATACAGAGAACAGATTGATGGTTGCCAGGGGTGGAGTAGTAAGTAAAATGGATGAAAGTGGTTAAAAGATACAAACTTCCAATTATAAAATAAGTAAGTCCTGGAGATATAATGTCCAGCACAGTAAGTATATTAAAAATACTATGTTGCATATTTGAAAGTTGCTAAGAGAGCAGCTGCTCTTAAAGGTTCTCATCACAAGAAAAAAAGAAGTATATTTACTAGACTTATTGTGGTCATTTCACAATGTATACAATTATCAAATTAAGTTGTGTCTGAAACTGATATAATGTTGTATGTCAATTATATCTTAATTTAAGAAAAAACTTATTTGTTCATTCTAACCTGTATTTTCCTTATTTATTTATTTATACATACATACATATTCTGCATCCATCCACAAAAAGCCTAAGGTGCCACACGACCTAAATTAAATATTTCTTCAAAGTACCAAAACATTCCATAATTCACCATTTTTGGTTTTCTGAACCCTTATAATCTAGCTTCTCTACATCAAGCCTTCATAACTATACTATGACTATTAGCATAGAACAAAAATATTACAACTCAATTATAGTTCAATTCCTCTGGTTCTAAGACAATTATATATATATATATATATATATATATTTTTTTTTTTTTAAAGATTTTATTTATTTATTTGACAGAGAGAGAGATAGCGAGAGCAGGAACACAAACAGGGGGAGTAGGAGAGGGAGAAGCAGGCTTCCCGCTGAGCAGGGAGCCCGATGCGGGCCTCGATCCCAGGACCCTGGGATCATGACCTGAGCAGAAGGCAGACGCTTAAAGACTGAGCCACCCAGGCGCCCTGACAATTATATTCTTTAAATGCATATGTGAACTGTGGAAAGAATCTTTCTTAAAACCTCAGTACAACTGAAAAATAAATAAATAAATAAAAATTTCATTTCTAAGTAATTGACGATAATGCCTCATCTCCTTTACTTTTGTCCAGTCTCTCCTATTACTAAAGCTAATCCTCATTTTGGTCACATCTAAGTTATTTATATCAGTCGTTTAATAACTATCAGTGAATTTTTAACAGTACAATTCTGGTAGCATCATTCCCGAAATAAAATTAAAGTATATCCTTATTATACTTCACAGTACAATGTTTTATGTTCAATTTTTTAAATGTTAATATTTTGTTGATGCTTGTATCTAAAGAGTTAACTTTCTCACAAAAATTACAAGGGCGATATTGACATGGCTATGATATTCAAATGTGCAATTAATTATAAACTGCAGGCCTGCTTTTACTTCATGAAACAGACCTCTGAGGCTGCAAAGAATCAACTTAAGAATTAAGAATATCCTACTCTTTTGAAATAGCTGGTTGGCCCTGTCCTGCTTTCTCTCATCCTTCCTCTTCCCCCCCTTCCCGTCAGTGCAAGCAGCAGATGTGGAACAACGGCGCCATCTGGTGGCCAGTATAAAGAGCTTTGTGAGTGAACACCTTTTGTTCACTCTTCCCTTTCTCCTCTTGCCTCCTTAGAAATGACTCTTCATGTAGTACCTCTAACCCTTATGCTTTGCTCCCATTTAAAATGTGTGAATTTTGGAGAGGTAATATGGCTGAGGAGTAGGGCGACCCTAAGCTTGCCTCCTCCCTGGAACACTGCTTGATAAATATCAAATCTGAACACCCAAGAAATCGATTGGAAGTCTTAGAGAACAAAGCTGCACATCTACAAACCAGAAAAATGACCTGTGCAACATAGGAGCTGCAGAGTTTGTGGGAGAAAAGAGCCATGGGCACTGCCCAGGGGAGGACGCCCTGACAGTGGAGGGAGCATCAAGAGAGAAGGAGGAGAGAGAAAGCACAGGAAAAAAAAGAAAAGAAAAAAAGAGTAAAAACACATGCAGGGGACTGAACAAGAAAACTATTCCCCAAACCATGGATGAGGAGAAAGGAGAGGGTTACAATACTGCCAGTTTTCTATAAACAGTGAAGTGCAGATTTTGAAGCTTCTGAAGTCTGAGACATTGCCAGGTTTGTGCCTGGGGAACTGAGCGGTGCTCCAATGGGAGAGCAGGGCTGAGCCCCAGCAGCAGACAGCCTGAGGATCTCCAGGGTCACACAGGGAGAAGCAGTACCCCTGCCTGGTGTGCATTTGGTAGAGGTGACACGGCCTCTCCACGGGCAAAGGGCCCTGCAGGCGCCATCAAGCTGTCCCACTCACCAGTATAGGAACAAAGACTCCGACTGAGGGCTGCAAACCCCGGCACCAGCTGCGTGTTGTGATCTACAATAAACTCCAAACTGCTGAGAGATGGCGCAGCTCTCCTGCGACAAGCTGGCACTGGCCACAAAGCAGGGAGACCCTCCCCCAGAGGATCAGTGCGGGTCTGTGCCCCGGGGGGTCTCTGAAGTGTGGGATTTCGAAACACAACCACACCCGAGATAAAACACAGGAGTGCTGCACCATTTGGCAGGAGGACAGCGAGGACACAAGGTGAAGGCGGGGATGTGACAGAAACCAGTAACACAGACAGGGTCATCACTGTTTGGGCATCACTGTTTGGGCATCACTGTTTGGGCACACATTTCCTGCTCTGGAGAGAACAGGTCAAAGCCATTCCCCCCCTCCCCTAGCTTGATCCATCTCAGTGAGCTAAACAGCGCCACCAAGTGGAGAACGGAGCCACTACATCAAGCCCCGCTCCTCTTCACCCTGCAGGAGCATCTCCACTAGGGCAATTCCACCTGAGAATCAGAGCAGCGGGCCCCCCACCAGAGGACCAGCACAAACCCCCTCACACACCAAGTCTACTGATCACAGAGTGCTGCAAATCTTCAGCACTAAGGGAAACAAGATCTAGCAGCCTTTGGGTTTTGTTCCTTTTGTTTTTATCTGTTTTTGTTTTGTTTTTTAGATACAGAAAGCAATTTTTAATGTTTTAACTGTATTTTTCTTTTTCTTTTCTTTCTAGCTTTTTTTTTTTTTAAGATGTATTTATTTGAGAGAGAAAGAGAGAGCATGAATAGAGGAGGGGCAAAGGGAGGAGAGATAGAATTCTCAAGCAGACTCCCGCTGAGCACAGAGCCTGATGCAAGGTTCCATCCTAGGACCCTGAGATCATGACCTGAGTCGAAATCAAGAGTTGGCCATTCAACCAACTGAGCCACCCAGGCGTCCCTACCTTTTTCAATCGAGCTTTCTGTAACAAGCAGACCAAAACATACCTAGGATCTAGCTTCCTTTATGTACTTTTTTCCTTTTTCCTCGATTTTTTTAAAATTGTTTTATTTTCCTTTTTTTGTCTCTCTCTAAAATGACAAGACAGAGGAATTCACCTCAAAAGAAAGAACAGGAAGAAATAATGACCAGAGATTTAATCAATGTAGATATAAGTAAGATGTCTGAACTAGAATTTAAAACAATTGTACGGATACTAGCTGGGCTTGAGAAAAGCACAGAAGACACTAAAGAATCCCTTACTGCAGAGATAAAAGAACTAAAATCTAGTCAGGCCAAAATTTAAAACGCTGTAACCAAGAGGCAATCTCAAATGGAGGCTACAAAAATGAGGATGGACAAAGCAGAGGAGCAAAGCAGTGATACAGAAGATAAAATTATGGAAAATAATGAAGCCAAAAAGAAGAGGGTAAGAAAGGTAATGGACCACAACAGTAGACTTAGGGAATTCAGTGACTTATTAAAATGTAGTAACATTTGTATCATAGGCATTCCAGAAGATGAAGAGAGAGAAAAAGGTGCAGAAGGTATATTTGAACAGATTATAGTTGAAAACTTCTCTAATCTGGGGAAGGACACAAACATCAAAATCCAAGAAACACAGAGAATTCCCATTAAATTCAACAAAAGCTGACCATCGCCAAGGCGTATCATAGTCAAATTCACAAAATACACAGACAAGGAAAGAGTCTTGAAAGCAGCAAGGGATAAAAAAAGTCCTTAACCTACTAGGGAAAACAGATAAGGTTCGCAGCAGATCTGTCCACAGAAATGTGACAGGCCAGAAGTAGTGGCAGGAAATAGTCAACGGGCTAAATGGGAAAAATATGCAGCCAAGAATTCTTTATCCAGCAGGGCTGTCATTCAGAATGGAAGGGTTAGGGACAGACTTTCCCAGACAAACAAAAACTAAAGGAGTTCATGACCACTAAACTAGCCCTGCAAGAAATATTGGGGGGGGGGGGCTCTTGAGTGGGGTAAAAAGACCAAAAGCAACAAAAACTAGAAAGGACCAGAGAACATCACCAGAAACACCAACTCTACAGGTAATACAATAACACTAAATGCATATCTTTCAATAATCACTCTCAATGTAAATGGACTAAATGCTCCAATCAAAAGACACAGGGTATCAGAATGGATAAAAAAACAAGATCCATCTATATGCTGCCTACAAGAGACTCATTTTAAACCTAAAGACACCTACAGATTGAAAGTGAGGGGATGGAGGGGCGTCTGGGGGGCTCAGTTGGTTAAAGGTCTGTCTTTGGCTCAGGTCGTGACCCTGGGGTCCTGGGATCAAGCCCCTCGTCAGGCTCCCTGCTCAGTGGGGAGTCTGTTTCTCCCTCTCCTTTTGCCCCCTACCCCCCCTTCCCTGCTCATGTGCTCTCTCTGCTATCAAATCAATAAAATCTTAAAAAAAGAAAAAGAAAAAAGAAAAAGTGAGGGGATGGAGAACCATCTACTATGCTAATGGATGTCAAAAGAAAGCTGGAGTAGCCATACTTAGTATCAGACAAACTAGATTTTAAAATAGAGACTGTAACAAGAGATGAAGAAGGGCATTATATCATAATTAAAGAGTCTATCATTCAAGAAGATCTAACAATTGTAAATATTTATGCCCCCAACTTGGGAGCACCCAAATATATAAACCAATTAATAATAAACATAAAGAAACTCATTGATTACAATACAATAATAGTAGTGGACTTTACCACCCCACGTACAGCAATGGATAGATCATCTAAGCAGAAAATCAACAAGGAAACAATGACTTTGAATGACACACTGGACCAGATAGACTTAACAGATATATTCAGAACATTTTATCCTAAAGCAGAATACATACTCTCTTCGAGTGCACATGGAACATTCTCCAGAAGAGATCACATACTGGGTCACAAATCAGCCTTCAAAAGTACAAAAAGATCGAGATCATACCATGCATATTTTCAGGCCAAAATGCTATGAAACTTGAAATCAACCACAAAAAAAAATTTGGAAAGACTTCAAATACATGGAAATGAAAGAACATCCTACTAGGGACGCCTGGGTGGCTCAGGTGGTTAAGCGTCTGCCTTCGGCTCAGGTCATGATCCCAGGGTCCTGGGAATGAGTACCACAGCAGCTCCCTGCTCAGGGAGACTGCTTCTCCCTCTGCCTGCCGTGCCCCCTGTTTGTGCTCTTTCTATCTCTCTCTGACAAATAAATAATAAAATCTTAAAAAAAAAAAAAATGACTGGATTAACAGTAAATCAAAGAAATAAAAAAAAATACAGGGAAGCAAATGAAAATGAAAACCCGGTAGTCCAAAACCTTTGGGATGCAGCAAAGGCAGTCCTAAGAGGGAAGTATGTTGCAATACAGGCCTACCTCAAGAAGCAAGAAAAGTCTCAAATACACAACCTTTCCTTACACCTAAGAGAGCTAAAAAGAGAACAGCAAATAAAACCTAAAGCCAGCAGAAGGGAAATAATAAAGATTAGAGCAGAAATAAATGATAAAGAAACAAAACAACAACAACAACAAAAACCAGTAGAACAGATCAACAAAACTAATTGCTGGTTCTTCGAAAGAATTAATAAAATTGATAAACCCCTAGCCAGACTTACCAAAAAGAAAAGAGAAAGGACCCAAATAGATAAAATCATAAAGGAAAGAAGAGAGATCACAAGCAACACCACAGAAATACAAACAATTATAGAAGAATACTATGAAAAATTTTATAGCAATAAACTGGGCTATCTGGAAAAAATGGACAAATTCCTAGAAACTTACAAACTACCAAAACTGAAACAGGAATAGAAAAATTTGAACAGGGCGCCTGGGTGGCTCAGTTGGTTAAGCGACTGCCTTCGGCTCAGGTCATGATCCTGGAGTCCTGGGATTGAGTCCCGCATCGGGCTCCCTGCTCAGCGGGGAGTCTGCTTCTCCCTCTGACCCCCCTCCCTCTCATGCTCTCTGTCTCTCATTCTCTCTCTCTCAAATAAATAAATATTTATAAAAAAAAAAAAAAAAAAAGAAAAATTTGAACAGATCCATAACCAGCAAAGAAATTGAATCAGTTATCAAAAATCTCCCAAAAAACAAAAGTTCTGAACCAGATGGCTTCCCAGGGGAATTCTAACAGACATTTAAAGAACAGTTAATACCTACTCTTCTCAAACTGCTCCAAAAAATAGAAATGGAAGGAAAACTTCCACACTCATTCTACAAAGCCAGCATCACCCTGATTCCAAAACCAAAGACCCCACTAGAAGGAAAGTATAGGCCTGATGAACATGGATGCAAAAATTCTCAATAAAATACTAGCAAATTGAATTCAACAGTATATTAAAAGAATTATTCACCACAATCAAGTGGGATTTATTCTGGGACTGCAGGGGTGGTTCAATATTTGCAAATTAATCAACGTGATACACCACATTAATAAAAGAAAGGATAAGAACCATATGATCCTGTCAATAGATACAGAAAAAGCATTTGACGAAACATAGCATCCATCCTTGATAAAAACCCTCAACAAAGGGATAGTTGGAACTATTGATCTTTATTGATCTCAACATCAATAAAGGCCATATACAAAAGACCCACAGCATCATTCCCAGGGAAAAACTGAGCTTTTCCTCTACGGTCAGGAACAAGACAAGGATGTCCACTCTCACTATTACTATTTAACATAGTACTGGAAGCCTTAGCCTCAGCCATCAGGCAACAAAAAGAAATAAAAGGCATCCAAATCAGCAGGGAAGGAGTCAAACTTTCACTATTTGCAGATGACATGATAATCTATGTAGAAAACCCAAAAGACTCCACCAAAAAATTGCTAGAACTAATACATGAATTCAGCAAAGCTGCAGGATATAAAATCAATATGCAGAAATCAATAAAGCAGCAGAAAAAGAAATCGAGGAATCAATCCCCTTTGCAACTGCACCAAAAACAGTAAGATACCTAGGAATAAACCTAACTAAAGAAGTAAAAGATCTGTTCTCTGAAAACTACACAACACTTATGAAACTGAAGAGGACACAAAGAAGTGGAAAAGCACTCCATGCTCATGGTTTGGAAGAACATTGTTAAAATGTCTATATTACCCAAAGCAAGCTACACATTTAATAAAATCCCTATCAAAATACCACCAGCATTTTTCACAAAGCTAGAACAAACAATCCTAAAATTTGTATGGAACCAAAAAAGACCCCAAATAGTCAAAGCAATTTTGAAAAAAAAAGAAAAACAAAAAACCCAAAACTGGAGGCATCATGATTCCAGATTTCAAGACATCAAGTGAGTATGGTACAGGCACAAAAACAGACTCATAGATCAATGGAACATAATAGAGAGCTCAGAAATGGACCCAAACTATATGGTCAACTAATCTTTGACAAAGCAGGAAAAAATATCCAATGGAAAAAAGTCTCTTCAACAAATGGTGTTAGGAAAACTGGACAGTGACATGCAGAAGAATGAAACTGGACCACTTTCTTAAACCATACACAAAAAGAAACTCAAAATGGATGAAAGACCTAAATGTGAGACAGGAATCCATCAAAATCCTAGATGAGAACACAGGCAGCAACCTCTTTGACATTGGCCGTAGCAACTTCTTACTAGACACATCGCCGGAGGCAAGGGAAACAAAGGCAAAACTGAACTATTGGGACTTGAGATAAAAAGCTTCTGCACAGTGAAGGAAACAATCAACAAAATTAAAAGTGCAACCTATAGAATGGGAGAAGATATTTGTAAACGGCATATGTGCTAACAGGGTTAGTATTCAAAATCTATAAAAAATTTATCAAACTCGACACCCAAAAAATAAATAATCCAGTTAAGAAATGAGCAGAAGACAGGAATAGACACTTTCCCAAAGAAGACAATCAGATGGCTTACACACATGAAACGATGCTCAACATCACTCATCATCAGGGAAATACAAATCAAAACCACGATGAGATATCACCTCACACCTGTCAGAATGGCTAAAATGAACAATACAAGAAAAAACAGCTGTTGGCGAGGATGTGGAGAAAGGGGAACCCTCTTGCACTGTTGGTGGGAATGCAATCTGGTGCCGTCACTCTGGAGAACAGTATGGAGGCTCCTTAAAAAGTAAAGAAAATAGAACTACCCTATGATCCAACAATTACACTACTAGGTATTTACCCAAAGGATACAAAAATACAGATTCAAAGGGGTACAAGCACCCCTATGTTTATAGCAGCACTATCAATAATAGCCAAACTATGGAGAGAGTCCAAATGTCCATCGACTGATAAATGGATAAAGATGTGGTATATATATACAATGGATTATTACTTGCCCATCAAAAAGAATGAAATCTTGCCATTTGCAACAATGTGGATGGAGCTAGAGCATATTATGCTAAGTAAGTCAGAGAAGACAAATACCATATGATCTCATCATTTGTGGAATTTAAGGAGGAAAACAGATGAACATATGGGAAGGGGGGAAAAAAGAGAGAGGGAAACAAACTGTAAGAGACTCTGAACAACCGAGAACAAACTGAGGGTTGACGGAGGGAGGTGGGTGGGGGATGGGCTGGATGGGTGATGGGCTAAATGGGTTGCAATGATCACTGGGTGTTGTATGTAAGTGATGAATCACTGAATTCTACTCCAGAAACCAATACTGCACTGTATGTTAACTAAGTAAAATTTATTTATTTATTTAAAGATTTTATTTATTTATTCATAAGAGACAGAGAGAGAGAGAGGCAGAGGGAGAAGCAGGCTCCCTACTGAGCAGGGATCCCGATGCGGAACTCGATCCCAGGACCCTGGGATCGCGACTTGAGCAGAAGGCAGACGCTTAACCATCTGAGCCACCCAGGCACCCACTAAGTAAAATTTAAATAAAAAAATAAAAAAGGGGCACCTGGGTGGCTCAGTCAGTTAAGGTTCTGACTCTCGGTTTCAGCTCAGGTCATGATATCAGTGTTGTGAGATCGAGCCCCACGTCGGGCTCCGTGCTCAGCATGGAGTGTGCTTGAGATTCTTTCCCTCTTCCTCTCCCTCCCCCTGCTCATGCACACTCTCTCTAAAATAAATAAATAAAATCTTTTAAAAAATAAAATAAAATGTGTGATGTTTTATAGGAGATTTTTAATGTACCTGTTAAAAGGAACAAAATCTAGTTGTTCAAGTGGGAACACACATATCTGATCATATCATACTACTATTTTGTGTTCTATGAGGTGGAAATGATGGTCCAAAAGACTAATACACTAAAAAATAAGCTATGAAAAAGTTAATTTCTTTTTCAGTCCTTCAGCAACTATACTGCTCAACAAATTGGGTATATTCCGATCTTCTAAACTTGTTAACATTCAATTGGGATTAGTACTAGAGGCCGATAGTCTATAAAAACAACCGATTAACTGAACTATGCCAAGTGGCATTATTAGAGTTAATGTGAGCCTCATCTTCTCTGAAATAAGTTAATAATGATTATTTCAATTCCTAAGTCTCCATTACTATAACATACTTATTCCTTACCCCTTCTTGATCAGACTTAAGGAAGATACATAGCTTTTAAAGTTAAGCTACTTTCTGAATAGTTTCCAATCCTTTCATTTCAGTTCAGCGCAATTACTCAGTACCTTCTAAATGCAAAGCACTCTGGAAATACACTGAAAAGGATGGGAAAATAAGGCAATTTCGCTCCATCCCCAAACCATAATCTAATATAAGAGAAATATATCTCCTTGAAGAAAAAGACAATGACAAGGGCTCCTATTGGAGGAGAGACACATTGGGACTGTGTTTTTAGCTGTCATACAAATGGGAAAGGTATTTCACTAAAGACATAGGATTCACTAAACAGACACAGGAGTCGATAGTGACTGAGGCTGAAATGACTGGATGTGACTGGATGTGAAGTGAGAAAGAGATCGACAGTGAGAGTAAGGGTGAGACAGAAGGGACAGGGCCACCACTGGATTTCTAGCTGGAACAACTGTGCAGATACTAATACCTTCACTGGGAAGTTTTGGGTTTGTTCTAATTTCACATGTTGAATTTCAGGGATATGTGGGACTTACATAGGGAGATATACAATAAGGTAGCATGATTTGGGTTGGACATATAGATTTGGTAGTAATCAGCATATAAGCATGTACTGGTTTTGAAGCCATGAGAGCAAATAAAATCACCCAAGAAGGATTATAAAATAACAAGAGATGGAACAGAGTCTAAGAAAGAACCCTAAGGAAAAGTTTTAGAGGCAAGGGGAGTACAGAGAAAGGATAAGAAGTAGCTAAGTAGTAGGAAGAAAAGGAGTATTTCAAATAAGTTTGTGGTCAAGCATGTTCAAAGCTACTGAGGGGTGAAATAAGATGAAGACTAAGAAGTTTCTATTAGATTTAACAACCAAGAGACAACAGATCAATGGAATGATGAAGGCACAGCCAGCTGGCAGTAATAATTAAGAGAGACTGACTGGGAGAAATAGGACTGGTTAAAAGGATGTGGGCTTAAGACAGGGTAGTTCTAAGTACCCAAAGAGAAGGAGATAGAAAGACTCAAGATTCAGGAGAAAGAGGAAAATATGAGAGGTGGCTTCCAGAGCTCAGGAAGAGGAATTAGTCTTGGACACCTTAACACATTTAACTGCAGACAGGAATTCAAGCAAGCTGTCGTCAAGCCACAGATCAAAATTCCTATTTTCTACTAAGCAAAAACTGTCCTCCAAAATTAGTTTAGTTTTGGTTCACTCCCTTGATAGCATAAATAGCATGATGAAGGGAGATAGCAGCCAGCTTAGCTAAGCAAAAAGCAACTGACAACAGATGGGAGTGACTGCAACACATGTACCTCCTTCTGCTGTAAAAAGAAATTCTGCAGAGCAGAGACTGCTTCTTACTCATCCCAGTATTACTTGCAGCACCTAGTAGATAGCCTGGGATATAACAAGTTTCAAGAAATCTCTGTTGAATGATTTAAGCAATGGGAAGATAGCAGCAGAATGTTTCTATAAAACCACAAGACAATTCTGAGTAGCTGGCAAAAATAAAATAAAATAAAATAAAAAATCAACTCACAGTCTATACACTCAAATCAATCTCAGATAAAACAAATTCTAATTCCAACTGTGTTTTAGTCTATACCCAAAAGTATGAAGTCAAGTGAAAGGTACTCCCTTCCTGCTAAAAGCCTTAAAGATGTTAATGCTCTTTGCACTGAGTAACGTATAGAATTGTTGAATCACTATATTGTACACCTGAAACTCATATAACACTGTATGTTAATTATACTGGAATTAAAATTTTAAAAAAATGTTAACGCTCTTGGGCCCAAGAACTTTACTTCCAGGCATCTAATCTAAGAAAATGATTAGAAATTTTGACAAAGATATTCAACTGTGTCCACTGTAGCACTATTTATAATAATTAAAATAAAAATAATAAAGAAAGAAAAAAGGAAATGAATGGAGAGGAAGAAAACAAATAAGCTCAATGAAAGACATTAGGAGAATGATTAAGTAGTACCACAGATTACCCTATATGTTAAACCACTGGAATTTAATACTTAAAAAAAAAAGAAGTACCATAGAATAGTATTCACCAAGTAAAATGTTTATGAGTTTCTAACAACATGGGAAAGTTTTTTAAGATCATTAAAACTTCAGGCTACCAAATTTTATATAGCCTATAAAGAATATGTACAGAACAAAACTACACAAAATAGTAATTATGGTTATCACTAAATGGGAAGAATTATGGATGGTTTTACTTCGCCCCTTTACTGTTTCACATTTTCCAATTTTAATATTGTATTATTTTTACAACCAAAACCGTTTTTAAATGTTCAATTATATTGAATAGGTGGCATAATTCAGGCATAGAGCTATTTCTATCTATTATTAGGTATAGATTACATTTTTTAAAACTTTCCAATGTGACCATATGACCATTGCTCTTTGGGGACGTAGAACTGTTTCCTGTATGTACTTACTTCCCAAATTAAGTTACACATACCCAAAACTGGGCTGGGTGGCTGGGAGAACAGCATAAAACCAGACTGCATTCTAGAGCAAATTCAGTTGACTGTAAGAAGTAAAAACATTTTTAATATCAACTCTCGTAAATGTTAAAACAAAAACAAAAACTTGCTCCCTCCTGACACATTTCCATGTGGAGAACTTCTCCAGAGAGTTCCTGTCCTCCCCTCCCCATTCTTACCCTGACACCTTCCACAGCTGGGCATGAACGGTTCACCCTTTCTGAGCTCTTTCTCTTGGATCTGCCTCCTACCCGAAGAAGACATTCTTATCTGCTCTGACAGAGCAAAGACCTGAGTATTCCAAACTGCCTGTGACTAGGTAAATAAGTGTGCCTAATTCCAGGGTGGAGATAGCAAACCTTCTCTACTCTGTTAACTGCTGCGGCTTTCTTCAGTGAGCTTTCCCAGTAATAAAACTATTTCTACATCCATTAGGATGTCTATTATCAAAACCGAACAAAAGACAGAAAATAACAAGGGTTGGCAAGGATGTGGAGAAACTAGAACACTTCTACACTGTTGGTGGGAATGTAAAATGGTACAGCTGCTGTGGAAAACAGCAATGGTGGTTCCTCAAAAAGTTAAGTGTCGAGAATTATTATATGATCCAACAATTCCACTTCTGGGTATAAGCAAAAGAATGAAAGCAGGGACTTGAACGGGTATTTGTTATACCAATGTTCACTGTGGCAGTATTCATAATAGCCAGAAGATGGAACAACCCAAATGTACATCAACAGATGAATGGATAAACAAAATGTGGCAAATACATGCAATCAAATATTATTCAGTCTTAAAAAGGGAGGAAATTGACACATGCTGCAACATGGATGAAATTTGAGGACATTATGCTAAGTGAAATAAGCCAAACACAAAATGACAAATATTGTATTATTTCACTTATATGAGGTACCTAGAGTAGTCAAAATCAGAGGGACAGAAGACAGAATATTGGTTGCCAGGGGCTGAAGGCTGGGGTGGGGGACAGGGAGTTATTATTTAATGGGTACAGAGTTTTAGTTTGGGATGATGAAAAATTCTAAAGAATAGTAGTGACAGAGGCGCCTGGGTGGCTCAGTCGGTTAAGCATCTGCCTTCGGCTCAGGTCATGATCTCAGTGTCCTAGGATCGAGCCCTGTGTCAGGCTCCCTGCTAAGCAGGGAGTCCCCTTCTCCCTCTCCTTCTGCCCCTCCTGCTCATGTGCTCTCTCACTCTCTCTCTCAAATAAATAAAATCTTAAAAAAAAAAAAAAATAGTAGTGGTAGTTGCACAACTATATGAACGTACTTAGTGACACAGAACTGTACACCTAAAAAATAGATGGTAAATTTTACATGTATATTTTACCACAGTTAAAAAAAAAAAACCCTGACAATTTAATTATGTCCTGTCTGATTCCTGTGTCCTCTTTATCAACTGGTCCTGAACTCAGGATATTATTTACTGACCTCTGGAAACAACAGATATAGAGTAGAATGTAAAATCGTCATGAATTTCGAAGATAATACAGAAAACTCTCATGAAAGCTGTACCAGCCATGGACCACTTTATTCTTTTTTTTTTTTTTATGTTACATTAATCACCATACATCATTAGTTTTTGATGTAGTGATCCATGATTCATTGTTTGCGTATAACACCCAGTGCTCCATTCAGTACGTGCCCTCCTTAATACCCATCACCAGGCCAACCCCTCCCCCCACCCCCTCCCCTCTAGAACCGTCAGTTTGTTTCTCAGAGGCCAGAGTCTCTCATGGTTTGTCTCCCCCTCCGATGTCCCCCCCCCTTCATTTTTCCCTTCTTACTTTCTTCTTTTTTTTTTTTTTTAACATATAATGTATTGTTTGTTTCAGAGGTACAGGTCTGTGATTCAACTCACAAACTAGATCCATCTAAGGTACCTACTATCAGGAAGAGGGGAACCTGGGTGGCTCACTTGGTTAAGCGTCTGACTCTTAATTTCAACTCAGGTCATGATCTCACAACCCTGAGATCATGACCTGAGTTGAAATCCAGAGTTGGGCTCCACGCTCAGCAGGGAGTCTGCTTGAGATTCTCTCTCTCCCTCTCCTTCCCCCCTCTCCCCAGCCCCACTCAGGCTTATGCGCACACATGTTCTCTCTCCCTCTCTCTCTCTCTCAAAAAAAAAAAGAGATTATTCAGCAAGAAAGTTTGAGAAGTATAGCTGTAAAATGTTTGCCTATAAAGACCCCCCCCCCCAAAAAAAATCCTATACATAATCTGATTGTTACAGACACCTAAGAAATCCCTTATGCAGATAACGGGCCAGAGCTTCAGTGATGATGGGACAGGAAAATTTCTACATGGAAAAGTAGAAAGTCACCTTTAACACCTCAAGAAAGTTAGAAAGCTGTTTATTATAATGGAAAGAATATGGCTTAGGGCCAGAGAGATACAGGTATAAACTCCAGTGTGACCTTGGGTAGGTAAAGACATCTGGTCCTGAGTTTCCTCATCTGTAAATGGGGATAAGAATATCTGTTGTGCAGATTTACAATGAGGAAAGAAAAAAAGAGAATATATTTCAACCCATATATTTTTGAAGTGTATTTCAATATGGTTAACGCTCAACAAATATTGGTTCTCTCCCACTGCAGGAAGTCAATTCCTCCATAGGCAAATTCCTTTGATCTAGGCTCATTTTCTAGATCTGGTCTTATCTTCTTAACCTGACATTTTCAGGTCAGAACAACGGGACCTAAAAAGCCCTAAGACTTCCACTTCTTTTATTTTAAGGAATAATTCCTGTTATTTTCCAGTAGGTACTTTGTCAAAATCGATGAAGGGTCTGAGATGTTACCCTACTTGCAAGCTAATAAGTTAGCCCAGTTTTATGGATGCTGGCAGAAGGCATGACACTCCTGAGTCAGAGACAAGAGACTTCAGTAGCCACAGCAATAGCTCCCATCACACAGGGCAACGCAAAGAGGACGGACGAGAGACGCCTGCACATGCGGGAGGCTGTGGTCCAGTGAGGAACCTCGTGTACAGGGAACCCAGATCTTTTAGTGAACAGTAAGGCCGCCGGCCTGACCTCTGTAGCAAGGAGACCTTATGTTTATTATACTGGATGGTAAATAAACCTGACTTTTGCTTACAGGGAAGATACTTTATCTTCCAAGACTGTTTGCTATATAAATTTTGGGGAAAAAAACCAGCAAGGAACGAAAGAAGAATTGTCTCCCAACAAGCGTTACTGTGTATTACATTATCCAAGCCTGTCTTTCAGCCACCAGTTCCCCTCCTCAGACCCAAGGACTTCTCTCAATTTCTTGTGTACTTCAGAGATATTCGATGCACCTACAAGTGCACATGTACACACACAAACACACACACGTTATTTTTTAAACAAATGTTTGCAGTTACACACACAGTTCTGTACCTTGCTTTTCTTTTTTTTATGGCTTTTGATTTTTTTTTTTTTTTTGACTGCAAGAGAGAGAGTCCAAGCAGGGGGAGCGGTAGAGGGAGAGGGAGAGGCAAACTCTCCACTGAGTGGGGATCCCGATGTGGGGCTCGATCCCAGGAACCGGGGTCATGACCAGAGCCAAATGCAGACATGTTATTGACTGCCTAAGCCACCCATCGGCCCTGTACTTTGCTTTTCTCAGTCTTCTTAGGGATGGTTTCATACTGACACATACGGCTCTAACTCATTCTTAACATCTGCATAGTCATCCATTTTATGGCAGTATCATATAGTTAACCAGTCCCCCTAGGAACAGAGTTTTGTTTCTAGGCTTTTATTATTACAAATAATGCTGCAACAGAGTTGTACATATCTTTGTATACATTTGCTAAAAGTGAAATTGCTAAGTATATGTGTTTTTAGTTTTTTGGGTTTTTTTTTTTTTTTTGAGAGAGAGAGAACAAGTGGGGGGAGGGAGAGAGAGCGAGAATCTTAAGCAGTCTCCATGCCCAGTGTGGAGCCCGACACGGGGCTTGATCGCACGACCCTGAGATCATGACCTGAGCTAAAATCAAGAGTTGGACACTTAGCCGACTGAGACACCCAGGCACCCCTGTTTTTAGTTTTATAGATGTAGATATCACCAACTTGCTCTCCAAAGAGGCTACAACCATCTTTTCATGTAGAACAAGGGCCTATTTCCTCACACCAGCCGAAAGCAACATTGTTTGCCAACAAAAATAGGGTGTAGCTCTTACCTAAAAACAGGACTTTCAGACATTACTTACTAGTAATGGCTTTTCAATACCCCTTATGTTCAAAATTAAGTTTCTAAAACTTAAGTGTGAGGTAATGTTATACTGTGGAATGAGCCCATAAAAGATATACAGTATCTAGTTCTGATTTTCCCACTGACTACTGCCATGAGTGACCTTGGCCATATCAATCTCTCTCAGCCTCGGTTTTCTCATGTGTTAGATAACCCGTAACCTAAAATGTGTGTACATCACTCATCGCTTGAAACGCTAAAGGTTTTCCTCAACAGAAAATTGTTATTTCAAAAAAGTAAAATTTACAAATAAAAGCAACATTATACTTATAATTAAAAATTTTTAAAGTAGAAACCTTTTCCTGGTACCGTATCTTACTCACATAGTGATATTTACTTATCCCTCATACACTTCCAAAAGGTCTTCACAATAGCCATTTCAGTAAGACCAAGACACCACAGACCAAGAGAATATCGAGCTACTAGAGGTCTCACTGCCACCCTTCCTATCTACATCTATTCTCTCATTCCATTTTGGCATGTCTCTCTCTCTGGTTTTAAACCATACTTAGTTCCCAAATACACTTAGAGTAACATTTTTGTCTGTGACAGAATAATCTAAGAAATGAGTATAAAGAAATGTATTCTTCCTTTGGACTAATTCTAAATTGAAAGTAAAAAGAAAAAACAGAAAAGCATTTTTCTTCCTTCATATTTGAATAAACAAAAAAGAAGGTGACAACCACACAAGATGCAACAAGCAATGTTTGCTTTCATACATTTATTACTGGACTAAAAGAGTTCATTCTTCTTTGGAAAATTTCACATTTATGATCCAAGTAATAACAAATTCAAACACTCAAGTTTTTTTCCCTCCTTAAAGTACCTATAAATATTAATTATTAAAAAAAACAATGTAGGGGCGCCTGGGTGGCTCAGTCTTTAAGCGTCTGCCTTCAGCTCAGGTCATGATCCCAGCTCCTGGGATCGAGCCCCGCATCGGGCTCCCTCCTCGGCGGGAAGCCTGCTTCTCCCTCTCCCACTCCCTCTTTGTGTTCCCTCTCTCGCTGTGTCTCTCTCTGTCAAATAAATAAATAAACTCTTAAAAAAATATATGCTTTTCATTTATGTTATAAATATGTGAAACATCTGCAAAACTGATAAAGAAGTTTTCTTTGTAGAACTGACGGTACAGGCTCAGGCAGCACTTTAAAAAGGCCTCTATCAAGGATAAGAAAGCTGTTTCGGAAGCAACTACTGGTGGCATTTCAGCTCACCATTTCTACCATTCTCATTCCCTTCCCCCCCCTTCTCCCTTTCCCCCATCTCTAGTCTTTGCTCTGTCTGTCCTTTTTCTTTCCCTATTTTCCCTCGTTTCTTTTCTTTTTCTCTCCCTCCCATCCTTTTGACTAGGGTTTCCAGCTGTGGCCAGCAGCAACCACAGACTTCAGTTTCTCCCCTCCAGGGCCCTTCTGACCAACCTCAAGAACAGCAACGGAAGTAAATGGCAAAGGCAGACAAAACTCAAGTATAGAGAGACACTGAGAGGGAAATTATGCTTTGTTACAGGACCTAATAAACCCAAGAGAGAATCCTTTCTTTCGCCACCAGACTAACTTGTTCTAAAACCCAGATGGTAATGCCAAAACAGTAATGTAACTATTTAATCAGGCAATTTGGTTTTAACTTAAACCTGAGTAAGTCTGGACACAAATCATTTTATTAAGCAAAAAAAAGTACAAGGGCAGATTCTCAGAGATGTTCCCTCTCTGCAAGATAGCATAATTTACATCAAGAATATTCTCCACTATTTTTAAAAGCAAAAACAGCAGAGTTTAAAAAGACATAATTTCCCACAGATCTATTTGATGGACAATTTCTGCTGGAACCTAAATTATGCAATTTATCCAAAAAGGACTAAAAAGACTAATTTGCATGTCCTAACATTAACCTGTTTGTATAGTTTTGATACAGTATAACTTCTATGTAAAATATCAACTCAAATGGACTGTATTTAGACCTACAGAGCAAAAATATAAAACACTAAGAAATCAGAGTATACTATAATAAACCAAATCTTTTTCCTCAAGGTTTGGTATAGTTCTCACTAGATTTTTGGAACAATATTTTATAGTTTTCAGTTACGTGCCTCTAAGTCGCCTTTCCCTTATTTTTACTAGCATCAATAGCAAATTGCAGATGAAGAAAACAAAAACTAGGGTACAGAAATATACATTCAACTTTCCTTTAACCCCTTCAGAGAAAAAAAGCAAACATTCATGACTTCTTCAAATCAAACTCAAAATAAGTGGCCAAACCTTGAAGACAGTAAATGTTAGGTTATATTCAGGCAGATCTCCTTTCCCCATTTGCAAATAGGTACTTTTCCTTGTAACAGAGTATTCATAGTGCTAGATACCAGGTATGAGCATAAAAATTATTTTTATACTATACGTTTGTAGACTTCTATCCATTTACTGAAACCCATAACTATCTGCTAATGAGGAAAAGAGATCTGCCTGTTTGTTAATGGTGCTTGGCCAGCATGGAGCCCAAAATAAGAAAAGCAGACCTGTTAGATACCCCAATTTGCTTTTCAGTTCCTCCTCTGGGTAGTTCTCTTCTGTCCATTTCAATAAACAAGTGGCATATTCGCAGATTTGTAAATTTTTCTAAAAGCTGACATGAAGAATATGAAAATAACGGAAAAAAGCACATTTTATAAACTTTAAACATTTATTATGAGGGACGCCTGGGTGGCTCAGATGGTTAAGCGTCTGCCTTCGGCTCAAGTCATGATTCCAGTCCCGCATCGGGCTCCCTGCTCAGTGCAGAGCCTGCTTCTCCCTCTCCCTCTGCCATTCCCTCTGCTTGTGCTCTCTGGCTCTATCTCTCTGTCAAATAAATAAATAAAATCTTAAAAAAAACACCAAAAGCTATTATTATGAAAAAGGAAGGAACAATCCAAAATTAAGAAATCTATTTTCCTTTTAAATGGTGAGCAAAGACCACAACATATGAATATAAATTACTCTGGAAAGAAGAAAATTTAAGGCTAATCTAATAAATTTACTTCTCAGCTTTGGTTTTAAAAAGGGTCATCATGATATAGTTTGCAAATGCAGCTGAGGCTCTTCTTTTTTTTTTTTTTTGAAAGATTTTATTTTTAAGTAATCTCTACACCCAGTGTGGGGTTTGAATTCACAATACCAAGATCAAGAATGGCATGCTCTACAAACTGAGCTAGCCAGGCACCCCTCTTCTCTTTCTGAGTCTTTTTCAGATTCCTCCCAAATAAGCCTTGGGAGTCCTTACTTTTCACTGTTATGAATGTATACATTAATTTGGAATTAACACATGGTAGAGGCTATTTGCTGCATGAGTTAGAACACTAGTAAATGATGAAACCACCATGTTCTAAACTATTTATCAGTAATAATTCATTCCTTGGGGCACCTGCGTGGCTCAGTCAGTTAAGTAAGCATCTGATTCTTGATTTCAGCTCAGGTCATGGTCTCAGGGTCATGGGATCGAGCCCTGCGTGGGCTCCACACTCAGCATGGAGTTGCTTGAGAGTCTCTCTCTGCCCCTCCCCCACTTGCAAGCACATGCACTCTCTCTCTCTCAATAAAATCTTTTAAAAATAATAATTATTGGGCGCCTGGGTGGCTCAGTCGTTAAGCGTCTGCCTTCGGCTCAGGTCATGATCCCAGGGTCCTGGGATCGAGTCCCACATCGGGCTCCCTGCTCGGCAGGAAGCCCGCTTCTCCCTCTCCCACTCCTCCTGCTTGTGTTCCTGCTCTTGTTATCTCTCTGTCAAATAAATAAATAAAATCTTTAAAAATAATAATAATTATTATTATTATTAATGGACCACCTGGGTGGCTCAGTCGGTTAAACATCTGCCTTCGCTCAGGTCATGATCCAGGGTCCTGGACTGAGCCCCGCATCGGGCTCTCTGCTCAGCAGGGAGTCTGCTTCTCCCTCCCCTTCTGCCCACCAACAGCTCGTGCTCGCTCTCTCTTGCTCTATCTCAAATAAATAAAATGTTTAAAAAAATAATTATTATTACTCATTCCTTTAGAGAATTTATTTACCACTATGCAAATAACTACGTAGAAATAAAAGTTCTTCCACTTACTAGCTATGTAGCCCTGGCCAATTCATTGACTTCCGTTTTCTTCAACTGTAAAATGGGGATAACAATGTCCTACTTTCCTCTAAGAGCTGTTGTGAGGGTTAAATGTGATAACAGAAGTGAAAACATTCTGGATACTATAAAGGCAATTATCTACCTTCCTAATGCCCCACATCTCTAAGGTCTAGCTGGATATGCAACTTAAACATTCTGGCAACTTTAGCTCAACATACCTAAAACGAAATCCATCATTTGACTCCCCATAATCTGTTTCTCCTATAGATTTCTCAAAGTTTCAAACCTGGATGACTGATGCCAATTTTTACTTCCTTCCTTCACTACAACCCTCCATCCAATCAATCACCAAGGTCTGTCAACCTTCCTCTAACAGTTTCCTTCTTTTCCAGCCTACTAACACCTTCCCTGTATTATCTCATATGTAGGTCATTGCAACAGATCTCCTAGTTGCTCCTCTTATTCCCTGACAATCAATTTCAGTCCCTAACTCTTAGCTTTAGAAACAAATTTCCAACTGCCTACTTGTCAAATCTATCTCAACAGAAGATGACAATCTAGAGTCTATTTACACTAACATCTGTAATAGGCACCTTCTTGCATGGCTCCCAATGATCCCCACCTGCTGGTTTTCACATCCTTGTGTAGGCTGACCTTTATCACTTACTTCTAACGTATAGTGAAAAGTGATGGGACTTCACTTCCATGTTTAAGTTACAAAAGACTGTGACTTCCATTTTTTTTTTTTGTAGTTTTTAATTTTATTATGTTATGTTAGTCACCATACAATACATCATTAGTTTTTTTTTTTTTTTAAAGATTTTATTTATTTATTTGAGAGAGAGAGAATGAGAGAGAGCACATGAGAGGGGGGAGGGTCAGAGGGAGAAGCAGACTCCCCGCTGAGCAGGGAGCCCGATGCGGGACTCGATCCCGGGACTCCAGGATCATGACCCGAGCCGAAGGCAGTCGCTTAACCAACTGAGCCACCCAGGCACCCACATCATTAGTTTTTGATGTAGTGATCCATGATCCATTGTTTTCGTATAACACCCAGTGCTCCATGCAGTACGTGCCCTCCTTAATACCCATCACTGGGCTAACCAATCCCCCCTCCCCTCTAAAACCCTGTTTGTTTCTCAGCTCCATAGTCTCTCATGGTTCATCTCTCCCTCCAACTCCCCCCGCCCATTTCTCCCTTCCTTCTCCTAATGTCCTCCATGTTATTCCTTATGTTCCACAAATAAGTGAAACCATATGATAATTGACTTTCTCTGCTTGACTTATTTCACTTAGCATAATCTCCTCCAGTCCCATCCATGTTGATGTAAAAGTTGGGTATTCATCTTTTCTGATGGCTGAGTAATATTCCATTGTATATATGGACCACATCTTCTTTATCCATTCATCTGTTGAAGGGCATCTCGGCTCTTTCCACAGTTTGGCTATTGCGGACATTGCTGCTATGAACATTGGGGTGCATATGGCCCTTCTTTTCACTACATCTGTGTCTTTGGGGTAAATACCCAGTAGTGCAATTGCTGGGTCATAGGGTAGCTCTATTTTTAAATTTTTGAGGAACCTCCACACTGTTTTCCAAAGTGGCTGTACCAACTTGCATTCCCACCAACAGTATAAGAGGGTTCCCCTTTCTCCACAACCTCTCCAACATTTCTTGTTTCTTTCCCTGTCCATTTTTGCCATTCTAACTGGTGTAAGGTGGTATCTCAGTGTGGTTTTGATTTGGATTTCCCTGATGGCTAATGATGATGAACATTTTTTCATGTGTCTGTTAGCCATTTGTATGTCTTCTTCAGAGAAGTGTCTGTTCATCTCTTCTGCCCACTTTTTGACTTGATTATTTGTTTTTTGGGTGTTGAGTTTGAGAAGTTCTTTATAGATCTTGGATACCAGCCCTTTATCTGTAGTGTCATTTGCAAATATCTTCTCCCATCCTGTGGGTTGCCTCTTTGTTTTGTTGACTGTTTCCTTTGCTGTGCAGAAGCTTTTTATCTTGATGAAGTCCCAAAAGTTCATTTTTGCTTGTTTCACGAGCTTTTGGAGATGTATCTTGAAAGAAGTTGCTGTGGCTGATGTCAAAGAGGTTACTGCCTATGTTCTCCTCTAGGATTTTGATGGATTCCTGTCTCACATTGAGGTCTTTCATGCACTTTGAGTTTATCTTTGTGAATGGTGTTAGAGAATGGTCGAGTTTCATTCTTCTGCATGTGGCTGTCCAATTTTCCCAGCACCATTTATTGAAGAGACTGTCTTTTTTCCATTGCATGTTTTTTCCTGCTTTGTCAAAGATTATTTGACCATAGAGTTGAGGGTCCATATTTGGGTTCTCTATTCTGTTCCCTTGGTCTGTATGTCTGTTTTTGTGCCAGTACCATGCTGTCTTGGTGATCACTGATTTGTAATATAGCTTGAAATCGGGCAACGTGATGCCCCCAGCTTTGTTTTTCTTTTTCAACATCTCCTTGGCGATTCGGGGTCTTTTCTGATTCCATACACATTTTAGGATTGTTTGTTCCAGCACTTTGAAAAATGTCATTGGAATTTGGATCGGGATGGCATTGAAGGTATAGATTGCTCTGGGTAGCATAGACATTTTAACAATGTTTATTCTTCCGATCCATGAGCATGGAATATTTTTCCATCTTTTTGTGTCTCCTTCAATTTCTTTCATGAGTGTTTTGTAGTTCCTAGAGTATAGACCCTTTACCTCTTTGGTTAGGTTTATTCCGAGGTATCTTATGGTTTTTGGTGCTATTGTAAATGGAATCGTTTCTCTAATTTCTCTTTCTACAGTTGCGTTGTTAGTGTATAAGAAAGCAACTGATTTCTGTGCATTGATTTTGTATCCTGCCACATTACTGAATTGCTGGATGAGTTCTAGTAATTTGGGGGTTGAGTCTTTTGAGTTTTCCACATAAAGTATCATGTCGTCTGCAAAAAGAGAGAGTTTGACTTCTTCTTTGCCAATTTGAATACCTTTTATTTCTTTTTGTTGTCTGATTGCTGTTGCTAGGACTTCTAGTACTATGTTGAACAACAGTGGTGAGAGTGGGCACCCTTGACGTGTTCCTGATCTTAAGGGAAAGGCTCTCAGCTTTTCCCCATTGAGGATGATATTTGCTGTGGGTTTTTCATAGATGGATTTTATGAGCTTGAGGAATGTTCCCTCTATCCCTATACTCTGGAGAGTTTTAATCAGGAAAGGATGTTGTATTTTGTCAAATGCTTTTTCTGCATCAATTGAGAGGACCATATGGTTCTTCTCCCTCATCTTTTTTTTTTTTTAAAGATTTTTTTTATTTATTTGACAGCACAAGCAGAGGGAGAGAGAGGGAGAAGCACGCTCCCTGCTGAGCAAGGAGCCCCATGTGGGACTCGATCCCAGGACCCTGGGATCATGACCTGGGCCAAAGGCAGCCGCTTAACCGACTGAGCCACCCAGGCGTCCCTCTTCTCCCTCTTCTTATTGTGTTCTATCACACTGATTGATTTGCGAATGTTGAACCACCCTTGCATCCCGGGGATAAATCCCACTTGGTCGTGGTGGATGATCCTTTTAATGTATTGTTGGGTCCTATTAGTTAGGATTTTGTTGGGGATTTTGGAATCCATATTCATCAGGGATATCGGTCTGAAATTCTCCTTTTTGATGGGGTCTTTGCCTGGTTTGGGGATTAAGGTAATGCTGGCCTCATAGAATGAGTTTGGAAGTTTTCCTTCTGTTTCTATTTTTTGAAACAGCTTCAGTAGAATAGGTATTATTTCTTCTTTGAATGTTTGGTAGAAGTCCCCAGGGAATCCATCAGGCCCTGGACTCTTGTTTTTGGGGAAGTTTTTGATCACTGCTTCAATCTCATTACTGGTTATTGGCCTATTCAGGTTGTCAATTTCTTCCTGTTTCAGTCTTGGCAGCTTATAGGTTTCCAGGAAGGCCTCCATTTCATCCAGATTGCTCAGTTTATTGGCATATAGTTGTTGATAATAATTTCTAATAATTGTTTCTATTTCCTTGGTGTTAGTCGTGATCTCTCCCCTTTCATTCATAATTTTATTAGTTTGGGTCCTTTCTCTCTTCTTTTGGATAAGTCTGGCCAGTGGTTTATCGATCTTATTAATTCTTTCAAAGAACCAACTTCTAGTTTCGTTGATCTGATCTACTGTGTTTCTGGTTTCTAATTCATTAATTTCTGCTCTAATTTTAATTATTTCTTCTGATGCATGGCTTAGGCGTCGTTTGTTGCTTTTTCTCTAGTTCTTTAAGGTGTAGAGTTAGTTGGTGAATTTGGGATTTTTCTATTTTTTTGAGTGAGGCTTGGATGGCTATGTATTTCCCCCTTAGGACCGCCTTTGCAGTATCTCATAGGTTTTGGACCGATGTATTTTCGTTCTCACTGATTTCTATGAATTGTTTAAGCTCTTCTTTGATTTCTTGGTTGACCCAAACATTCTTGAGCAGAGTGGTCTTTAGCTTCCAAGTGTTTGAATTTCTGCCAAATTTTTTCTTGTGATTGAGTTCCAGTTTTAGAGCATTGTGGTCTGAGAACATGCAGGGAATAATCTCAATCTTTTGGTATCAGTTGAGACCTGATTTGTGACCCAGTATATGGTCTATTCTGGAGAAAGTTCCACACGTGCTCGAGAAGAATGAGTATTCTGTTGTTTTAGGGTGGAATGTTCTGTAAATATCTATGAGGTCCATCTGGTCCAATGTATCATTCAAAGCTCTTGTTTCCTTGTTGATTTTCTGCTTAGATGACCTGTCCATTGCTGAGAGTGGAGTATTGAGGTCTCCTACAATTAACGTATTGTTATCAATATGACTCTTTATTTTGGTTAACAGTTGGCTTATGTAGATGGCTGCTCCCATGTTGGGGGCATAGATATTTACAATTGTTAGATCTTCTTGTTGGATAGACCCTTTAAGAATGATATAGTGTCCTTCTGTGTCTCTTATTACGGACTTTAGTTTAAAATCTAATTTGTCTGATATAAGAATTGCTACCCCAGCTTTCTTTTGAGGTCCGCTGGCATGGAAGATGGATCTCCATCCCTTCACTTTCAGTCTGGATGTATCTTTAGGTTCAAAATGAGTCTCTTGTAGACAGCATATGGATGGGTCCTGTCTTTTTATCCAATCTGCAACCCTGTGCCGTTTTATGGGAGCGTTTAGGCCATTCACGTTGAGAGTGATTATTGAAAGATATGAATTGTCATCATGTTGCCTGTGAAGACGTTGTTTTTATAGATTGTCCCTGTAAATTTCTGTTGTAGATCACTCTTGGGGTCTTTCTCCTTTTATAGAACCCCCCTTAATATTTCTTGCAGGGCCGGCTTAGTGGTCACATATTCTTTCAATTTCTGCCGGTCGTGGAAGCTCTGCATCTCTCCATCCATTCTAAATGAAAGCCTTGCTGGATAAAGTATTCTTGGCTGCATGTTCTTCTCATTTAGTACCCTGAATATGTCTTGCCAGGCCTTTCTGGCTTGCCAGGTCTCTGTGGATAGGTCTGACGTTATTCTGATGTTCCTCCCTCTGTACGTAAGGAATCTCTTCCCCCTAACTGCCCTTAAGATGGTTTCCTTGGTTCTAAGATTTGCAAGTTTTACTATTACATGCCAGGGTGTTGGCCTGTTTTCCTTGATCTTAGGAGGGGTCCTCTCTGCCTCTAGGACTCGAATATTTGTTTCATTCCCCAGATTAGGGAAGTTCTCAGCTACGATTTGCTCAAATACATCTTCTAGCCCTCTCTCTCTCTCCACTCCCTCCAGGATTCCAATTATTCTGACATTGGAACGCCTCATGGTGTCACTTATTTCTCTGATTCTATTTTCATGGATTCTGAGTTGTTTTTCCCTGGCCTCCTCTTTTCCCTTTTTATCTATTATATTGTCTTCCAGATCGCTTATTCTCTCTTCTGTCTCAGTTACCCTAGCTGTTAGATTATCTAGATTGGATTGGATCTCATTGATAGCATTTTTAAGTTCTGCCAATTCACCTTTTATTTCTGCCCTTAGAGACTCTATGTTGCCATTAATTGATTTCTCCATTCTAGCCATTGTCTTCACAATTGCTAGCCTGAATTCCATCTCCGACATCTTGGTTATATCTGCATCCATTTGTAAATCTCCAGCATAAGTCATAATCTCTGAGTCTTTTCTGTTTTGGGGGCTCCTCCTCCTAGTCATTCTGTTGATGGGTGTTTGAGGGAATGTATAGAGTCCAAACTATTGACCAGAACCCAAGCAAGATGCACCTGTTTTCTTGGGACCTTAGGGTTGCTGGCCTCTTGTTTTCCCAGCCTGTCTTCTGTGGGAGGGGCCTGCCGCGCTGTTACTCAGGCAACCCTGTTTGGGCGGAGTTGCCCTGCGCCCCTGTGGCGGGGGATGGGCTCAGTGGGAATCAGTCTTTGGGGCTTTTGTTCTCTGGCGCCTTTCCCTGGCGGCTTTCCGTGTCTCTTCCGCGAGTCAGAGCAGAAGAGACCGTTTCCAACCCTCTGCCTCAGAGCAGAGAGACCTCAGTCTGTTCTTCAGTGAGCTCTCCAGGCCACACTGTCTCCGTTTCTGTCCGTGCTGCTATAAACTGCAGCGTCCTGGGTTGTGCGCCCCTCCGCAGCGCTCCCAGTCCTGCCTCCAGGTCGGGGCACGTCTCTGCCCCTTGTGCTTCTAAAACCGCCAGCCGCCCCCAATTCGCGCGCGCGGGACTCCGCCGCTTGGGGTTTCCACCCCGGGGGTTGCAGTTCACCGGCGCAACCCCGGCGCACCGGGTTTCCGTCTGGGAGGCTGCAGTTCCCGTGCGCGCAACCATCGCTCCGGTTTCTGTCCGGGTGGCTGTGGTTCCCGTGCACGTGACCCCGCCGGTCTGGTTTTCCACCCGGGGTGCTGCCCTAAAGTTCTTTCCCGACACTACCGGTCTGTGAGTCTGTGCCCGTCCGCAGCGCGCGAGGCTGTCACTCACCGGTGGTGTAGGATTCCCACGTCCAGGCACCCTCCCGCCGCCGTTTATCCTCCGATATCTGCCCGCAGGATCACGGCTCTCCGCTTCGTACCTCAAAACCAACGGCCTGCGATATTCTGTTTGTAAAGATCCAGATCTTCTTACATCTCAGGTTGGTTTCGTGGGTGCTCAGAGTGGTCTGGTAGATATCCAGCTCAATTCCAGGGACCAGTTGAAATAGGGTCCCCTACTCCTCCGCCATCTTTCCCCCCTCCTGTGACTTCCATCTTGATAGCATTCTCTTGCTTTCTCATTTCCTCACTCTGATGAAACATGCTGCCAAGTAGTAAGACGCTCTGTGGAGAGGCCATGCAGCCAGGAACCAAAGGACGCCACTGGCAGTCAGTTTATAAAGAACTGAGGTCTTTGTCCAACAGGTCAAGAGAACTGTATTGTGCCAAGAGCCACGAGTGAGCCAGGAAGTGAATTCTTCCCAGTTGAGCCTCAAGATGACTGTAGCCTTCTGAAAGACCCAAAACCAGTGGACCCACCTACACTTCACAACACTGTGGGATAAAAAATGTTGCTGTTTCAACACACTAAATTTTGGGGCAATTTGTAACACAAAAGTAGATAATACACTATCTCACATATTTCAAAATAAATTCAAAATAAATATATAGTTACCAAATCATTTTAAAACTACACGAAAATAAATATTTATTAAAAACATAACTTTCGGACAGCTGGGTGGCTCAGTTGGTTAAGCATCTGCCTTTGGCTCAGGTCATGATCCCAGGGTCCTGGGATCGAGCCCCGCATCGGGTTCCCTGCTCATCCAGGAGTCTGCTTCTCCCTCTCCCCCTCTCTGCCCTTCCCCACACTTGCTTATGAATGCACGCATGCGCTCTCTCTTAAATAAATAAAAATCTTAAAAAAAAAAAAAACTTTCTAGGGGCGCCTGACAGGCTCAGTTGGTGGAACATGCAACCCTTGATCTCGGGGTTGTGAGTACAAGCCCCACATTGGGCATGGAAAGTACTTTAAAAAAATTAAAAACTATATAACTTTCTATAATTTGAAGTGAGAGGAAAAAAAGGTATAAGAGTTCCGACTGATAAAAGTTTTCCATATGCCTGAAAACATGTAAAAATTAAAACACAGCTAGGAAAATCTTTTTACCAAGTTTAGCAAATAATTTAACTGTACAAAATTAAAATATGTTGTATATATTCATTATATAAAGAACTAATATAAGTTTCTCTGGAACTACAGTGAAGAAATCAGTATTTAAAAAGATAAATAAAAGATAGTGACTCCAGGGAGGGAAACTGGGCAAGTGGGACAAGTATGTAAGGTAAGCATTTCTTATACTCTTTTACCTGTTTAAAAAAAAAAAAGGCAACAAAATATCTTTAAAGTACTATTGGTATTAAAAATTAAAAATATTAACTGACATGTAATATTTTAAAAATATACTTCAAGTATATTAACAAGAAAAATACTAAGAAAAAATTAATAGAAAAATGAATAAAACATATAAGCAGACACTTCACAAAAAATATATATATATAATTAATCATAAAAAAAAGTAACTCAAAATGGATCAGAGACCTAAATGTAAGTGCTAATATAAACTCTTAGACAAAAACAAATGCATTAACCTTTGCAGTCCTGGACTTGGCAATGGTTTCTTAGATGTGACACCAAGTATAAGCAAAAAAATAAAAAAAACTGATTGGGTTTCATGAAAATTAAAAGCTTTTGTGATGTAAACAATATCATCAAGAAAGTGAAAATGTACTCCACAGAATAGATTTGCAAATCATCTATCTGACAAGGGAAATGTATCCAGAATACATAAAAACCTCTTACAACTCTATAATAAAAAGATAAATAATCCAACTTAAAAATGGGCAAAGGATCTGAATAGACATTTCTCCAAAGAAGATATACAAATGACCAGTAAGTACATGGAACGACACTCAATGTTATCAGACATCAGGAAAATGCAATTCAAAGCCACAATGAGATACCATTTCACAAACCACTAGGATAGTTAAAATCAAAAAGACAAGTGCTGACAAGGATGTGAAGAAATTAAAACCCTAATACACTGCTGGCAAGAATGTAAAATGGTGCAGCCGCTTTAAGAAAGTAGTCTGGCAGTTCCTCAAAAAGTTAAACATAAAGTTACCATATGAACCAGCAATTCCATCCTGGATATACACCCAAGAGAAATGAAAACACATGTCCACAGAAAACCTGAATGCAAATGTTCAAAGTAGCATTATTCATAATAGCCACAAAACGGAAACAACCCAAATGTCCATCAACGGGATGAATGGATAAGCAAAGTGTGGTACATTCATATAATGGAATATTATGCAGCCATAAAAAATGAAGTAATGATACACGTTACAGCATTTATAAACCTTGAAAACATTACCCTAATTAATTTTCTAAGTTTGCAAAGCCAAAGCCCAGGGTCTGAATCATAGGGCCTTTACTGAATTTCAACTACTCAATAAGACATAACCAAAAATTTTCATTTTTAAAATGGGATAGTAGCAAATTACAGGTAGACAGTTGGATGCATTGGCTCCCAAGTTCCAGAAATAGCTGAGGCCATGGAAGAGAATGAGATAGACAGAAAACATGCAGCTTAAGATGATGATGAAATATCACACCAGCTTTTTAAGGAAAAGAGCCAACCAAAGATACTGAGAAAGTAACAGTCAGAGGGATAAAGGAGAAACCAAAAGAAAGTAATAAAGTCAAGAAAAGAGGGGTGCCTGGCTGGCTCAGTCAAGTGGAGCATGCAACTCTTGATCTCAGGGGTTTTGAGTTACAGCACAACGCTGGGTATAGAGATTGCTTAAAAATAATATCTTAAAAAAAAAAAAGACAAACCCATCAAGAAAAGAGTTGTAACAAATAGACTTACAGAGAAATAAATGGGAATACGAATCTAAAACGATTCAACCTTTTCACTCATATCCTTGGTGAGGATAGAGCCAACTGTCTTGAGTTGAGCAATAAATGAGGATTAAGGAAAAGGAGGCAGCTGAGTGTAAATGACTTTCAAGAGGAAAGGATTAGGTTGGGTTTTATTATTGTTGTTGTTTTTAAAGTCTAGAGACTGAGTCTCAAGGGAAGCAGCCAGGAGCGAGCAACACAGGACAGTGAAGAAAACTGCTTGATCAATGTCCTAGAGGACAAAGGGACAAATTAGATTGGGGGCTAGGTTGAAGGATTAGCCTTGGACAAACCTCATTAAAATAAAAATATGTCAGTATGTAAATGCAGTAATACATTATATATCTGCACCCATGGGGAAGAGTTTGACATAACTGCATTTTCCAGATATTTAAGCTTCTTTTCTTTCAGCTATTTCCTTTGAAATTGTTCACCACTGTATCATATGGTATCTTCTTAAACATAGTGTGCTTTCCTGGATGACTTAGGTCATTGTGACTGATTATTGTACTAGGAAGTAATATAGCTGAGTCTGCATGTTAATTTTTCAAATCTTCTTGGACTATCCTACATTGTCAGTTGCCATTTTCGCTGGTATATTTCCCGTGATAACCTTTTTCACTTGTGCTTCCAACAGATTCTAGTTTGAAAATTACATAACCATTAAATAATACCCTAAATAAGGGACAATACAATTCTGAATCAAAGTACAAGAGTAAAGTGCATGGTTTTATGACAACTCTCTCCAGGACTAAGAAACCTGTTTCACTTTTCAATTCATTTGAGACTGGGTTTCAAAAAGTTGAGGATATCAGAAGACTGACTTCTGAATTGGAATATTACTTTATTTTGCTTCCTTAAGTCATATCAAAATATCCCTACCAAGTAACTGATAATGTTATATGGTTAGTCTTAAGGCACCAAAAAAAAAAAAAGATCATGCTGATGCCTAAACATCTCACAATAACTAAATATACTTTCTTGTCCTATTATCACTTACCAATAAAAAGTTATAATTTTCTACACTTCATTTCTGTATGCTAATATAGTCACGCATTTTTCACATATATGGATACTATTCATGATAAATATACATCCTTCACAAAATCTTGGCTTTAATCCCTTTCAGATTTCACAACTACAAACAGCACAGGGCTGAAAAGGACTAGAATTAGATACACGGGCAGTCAATTAACCAAAACTTAACAATTCATTCCTTTAGTTTCAATACCATGAAATAGCCTGATTTCATTCATTCTTAAGATTCTGGTGATCTAGCCATTCTATTTCTGGGTATCTATCTGGAAAAACAAAACAAAACAAAAAAAACATTAACTTGAAAAGATTATCTGCACTCCCATGTTCAATGCATTATTTACAATAGCCAAGACATGGAAGCAACCTAAGTGTCCATCAACAGATGAACAAATAAAGAAAATGTGGTATATAAAATGGAGTATTACTCAGCCACAAAAAAAGGGAAATCTTGCCATTTGCAACATGGATGGACCTTGAGGGCATTATGTTAAATGAAATAAGTTAGACAAAGACAAGCAAATACTGTATGGTCTCACTTATATGTGGAATCTAAAAAAACAAAACAAAATAAAAACAAACTCATAGATACAGAGACAGATCCGTGGCTGCCAGAGAGGAAGTGTGGGGTGGAGTGTTGGGCTATGAACTAGGTGAAAGTGATCAAAAGGTACAAGCTTCCAGTTACAAAATAAGTCCTGGGGATGTAATGCACAGCATGGTGACTATAATAAATGATACTATATTGTGTATTTTTAAGTGCTTAGAAATCTTGTAAGTTCTCATCGAAATAAAAAAAAAATACTGGGGGCGCCTGGGTGGCTCAGTTGGTTGGGCGACTGCCTTTGGCTCGGGTCATGATCCTGGAGTCCCGGGATCGAGTCCCGCATCGGGCTCCCTGCTCGGCGGGGGGTCTGCTTCTCTCTCTGACCCTCCTCTCTCTCATGCTCTCTCTCTCTCTCAATAAATAAATAAAAATCTTTAAAAAAAAAAAAATACTGTAACTACTGGGGTGCCTCAGCTCACTTGGTTAGGTGACCGACTCTTGATTTCAGCTCTGGTTGGGATGTCAGGGTGGTGATATTGAGCCTCAAGTTGGACTTCACACAGGGAGTCTACTTGAAATTCTCTCCCTCTCCCTCTGCCCCTGCCTTTGCATGCCTGGTGCTGGTGCCCTCTTGCACGGGCACGCGTGCTCTCTCACTCTCTCTCTAAAATAAATAAATGAATAAATCCTTAAAAAATATATTGTAACTATATACAGTGATGGATGTTCACTAGACGTACTGTGATCATTTCCAAAAGACACTCAAATATGGAATCATTATGTTGTACATGTGAATATAATTAAGTTACATGTCAAGTATATCTCAATTAAAAAGATTCTGGATGATTATATAGCTCTCTACTTTACATATCAAAAACAAAAACAAAAACAAAACCAACATTGCTTCTCCAGCACTCTTCCTATTCCTTAAATTTTTTCTTCGTATTGATAAAAATTAACAAATGTAGAATTTCTCAGCCAGGGGCGCCTGGGTGGCTCAGTTGGTTAAGCGACTGCCTTCGGCTCGGGTCATGATCCTGGAGTCCCTGGATCGAGTCCCGCATCGGGCTCCCTGCTCGGCGGGGAGTCTGCTTCTCCCTCTGACCCTCCCCCATCTCATGCTCTCTCTCTGTCTCATTCTCTCTCTCAAATAAATAAATAAAATCTTTAAAAAAAAAAAAAAAAAAAAAAGAATTTCTCAGCCAGACAGAGCTTGTAAATGGCCTGACCAACTCAAACGGAAACATCTTCAGGCTCACTGGTCTAGAGCAGGAGAGGCAGGAGCATCTGCACCCTTGCCCCTGTATTCCAATTATTTATGTATACCTCCCCTTCTAAGTCACAAACTGAGGCAAGAATCTTATGTAACGATTCCATTCAATCCCTTGACAAATGTTTTGAGCACCTAGCATTTGCTAGTCTCTGGAGAGAGCTGAGTTAAGCAGTTCCTGCCCTCGGTCCTGCAGAGCAGGCAGGCCTGTAAACAAATTACAACGCGAGCAAAAACAGAAGTGAGTGCAGAAAAATTAAATCAGAGGAGGGATTAACTCTAGGGATGCTGGAGGAACTTCAGGGATACATTTATGTGTTCTCCAAAAGGCCTTCAATAAATACCTGTTGAATGGACGAATGAATGAATGAATGAATGAATGAATGAAAGAAAATCTTGCTAATGAAAGAGGAGGTCCCGGGTCCAACTGAGAGGCTGCTTCTGGAAGTCAGTGGGTAACTTCACCTTTCAACAACTGCACAAATGCAGACTCCAGCATACTTACCCCACCTGAGGAAATCACCCTGAAGAAAGTGCCGTACCTGTACTGCCAGCCCTTCGCACCGCCACCGCGGCCGCCGCCGCCGCCGCCTCCACCCCCGCAGCTGCTGTTGCCGCTGTTCTTGTTCGGGGTCACCGCGGCGGCCAGGCCCTCCAGCTTGCCTTCACTCTCTGACACTTTCATTGTCGACACGGGTTCACCCCCCTGCATCTTAACGCCAAAGTCCATTTGCCCTTCTTGCGCGGGAGAGAACAACTCCGCAGAGTAGTTTTGTAGGTGATTAATTCTTAAGATTCGATCCGAAGGTGATTCCGGTTACTAAATCAGGCCGCGGCTGGAGTGGGAATCGTCAAATGGTCCAGGGAAGGAATACAGGCATTCCTACCGAAGGCAAACTTTTAAGAGGGCAGGGGTGGCAATGAGGACGGAGATCCTTTAAATATGTATCTCCCTCCCGGCAAAAGCTAGGAGGAAAAAAGCTCACCCTGCCAGAGGGTTTGGTGGCATACTCAAAAGCTGGAGCAGCGTGGGGAGGGCGCGGACTCGAGCCAAGACGGCGGGGCGAAGGACGGAGGACCACGGAGCGCGACCCGAGGCCTGACCTCTGAGCTGACGGCCTGACCCACCGCGCTCCCTCTTCTCCTCCAGCGGGTCCTCTGCGGGAGGGTTTCGTCCAGCCCGCTCGACGGTTCCCGCCGCAGCCCCCGAGACAGAGCTGCGGCCGCCCGCGCGCAGCCCAGGAGGAGGGACCGGGAAGGAGGCCGCCGGGGGCGGGACGCCGGCTCCCAGGGCCGTCTCTCGTTCGGCCCGTGGCGAGCCTCTCGGAGTGACTTCCTCCAACCCCTCCGGCCCTGGGACCTCGACTGGGCTCCCAGGGGCCGGCGAGCTTCTCACCCTCTCTCCAGCCCCAAACGCGAATGGCACAGCTGCAGCCGCCGCCCCACCCACAACCCCACCGCGGGTCACCCACCCCCCTGCTCTTTCCCCGCCTTCCCTTCCGGAGTAGCGTGAGCTCACTTCCCCCAGAGCAGAAGCGCCTGGCGCCATCTTGGCGCAGGGCACGCGGCCCTGAAGGGGGCGGAGCCTCGGGGTAGCAGTGCTGGGGCGGTTGACCCGGAAGAAGGGAAAGGACCGAGGGAGAAGGAGGTGGGACAGCCGAGGAGCAAGAAACCAAGAAGTGGTCCGATGTTGTGCCCTTGCGAAGTGTGACTTCCAGCCTTCCTCACCAGGTCCTGTCCATCCATTTGAGGGCCCATTCCAGCCATTTTAGAAAGAAGGCTTAGAAAAATAATGTCATTTCTATAAGAAATTACAAAAAAACTCCATTTTAGTAATTTTGGAAAAAATGCACGACAATGGAATAGGGCAACTCAGTGCGGAAATTAGAGCTCTCAAAATCAACTCCTGCTGACCCCAGACAACTCTTTCACACTCTTTAGACTTTGGTTTGGGATCTGTAAAGTAGGAGTAATTGACAGGTGATTTTCATCGGGCTCCCTGCTCCGCGGGAAGCCTGCTTCTCCCTCTCCCACTCCCCCTACTTGTGTTCCCTCTCTCGCTGTCTCTCTCTCTCTCAAATAAATAAAATCTTAAAAAAAAAAAAAAATTGACAGGTGATTTTTTTACGTCCCATCTAATTGTAAATTCTAGTTTCTCTAGTTTCTAACAACATGACTTGTGAGTTGAATGTATACAATATGCAAAACACTGGAAAATGCAAAGAAGTATTACTCAAAAGTAAAAAAGTAAAGTAGTAAAATAAATGCAGATATATATAGAGAGAGATAATTAAAGCTATGAAGAAAATTATAGGAGATGATACAAGAAATAAGTGGGATGGGAATCTACGAGAAAAGCTGAGAAAAGTCATCTATGAGGAGATGATATTTAAGGTGAGAAATGAAGAAAGATGAGAAAACTAAGGGAAAACTAAGCTTTATTTATTCTGAGAAATGAGAGACCTGGCAGCCTGGTGAGCAAGAGAGAAAGTGGCATAAAATGAGAGTGAAGGAGTAGAGAAATTTGGATTTTATTGTAAGTGCAATGGAAAGTTATTAAAAGTTTTAACCAGAGAAGGAGTATGATCTGATCTATGTTTTTAAAAGATCTTTCTAGTTGTTTCAACAAATAGTGCTGGGTCATTCTATATAAAGAATGAAATTGGATCCCTACCTCAATCATACACAAAAATTAATTCAAAATAGATCAAAGACATGTATACATTAATATGTAAAACACACTTATAACTCATTAATAGAAAGATAAATAACCCTATTTTTAAAAAATGGGCAAAGGAGCTGAATAGACATTTCTTCAAAGATGATATACCAAAAGTCAGGGTGCCTGGGTGGCTCAGTCGGTTAAGCATCTGCCTTCAGCTCAGGGTCCTGGGATCAAGTCCCACATTGGGCTCCCTGCTCCTCTGTTTCTCCCTCTCTCACTCCCCCAGCTTGTACTCTCTCTCTCTCTCTGTCAAATAAATAAATAAAATCTTAAAAAAAAAATGATATACCAAAAGTCAATAAGTACATTGAGAGATTCTCAACATTATTATTCATCAAGGAAACAGAGATCAAAACCACAATGAGATGGTTCTTTGTAACCATTAGGATGGCTGTAATAAAAAAGATAGACAATAACCAATGTTGATGAGGCATCTGAAGAAACTAGGCCCCTCACACACTCCTGGTGGAAATGTAAAATGTGGTATGTCCATACAATTGGATATTATTTGGTCATAAAATGGAATGAAGTGCTGATGCATGCTTCAACAAAGATAGACTTTGAAAGCATTACACTAAGTGTCAGAAGCAAGACACAAAAAGCCACATATTCTGTGATTCCATTTATATGAAGTGTCCAGAATCAGCAAATCTATAGAGGCAGAAAGTAGATTAGTGGTTGCCAGGGGCTGGGAGGAAGGAGGAATAGGAAATTACTGCTAATAGGTATGGGTATTTTTGAGGCATAATTAAAATGTTTTAAAATTAGACACTTTCGGGTGCCTGGCTGGCTTAGTCAGTAGAGCATGCAACTTTTGATCTCAGGGTTGTGAGTTCAAGCTCCATGTTGGGTGTAGAGATTACTTAAAAATAAAATCTTTAAGGGGCACCTGGGTGGCTCAGTCGGTTAAGCGTCTGTCTTAGGCTCAGGTCATTATCCCAGGGTCCTGAGATTGAGCCCCACGTTGGGCTCCCTGTTTGGCAGGGATCCTGCTTCTCCCTCCCTCTGCTCGCTCTTTTTCTCTATATCTCTCAAATAAAATAAATAAAATATTTTAAAGTAAATAAAATAAAATAAAACCTTTAAAAAATAAAATAAGACATTTGCAATGGTTGCATAATTTTGTGAATATACTAAAATCCACTTAATTATATACTTTGGGGGAATTTAGGGTGCATGAATTATATCAAAATGAAGTTATTTTTTTTAATTCCCTAGTACCATGTAGAAGATTGATTTTAATGGGAGAAAAAGAGGAAGCAGGGAGACTTGTTAGGAGACTTCATAGAAAATAAAGTGAGAAGTGATAACGGCTTGGACTAGGGTGATGATAGTGGGGATAGGGAAGTAAATGGATCCAAACTGTATGGGTGTGGGATGGCTATAGCACTGAAAGTCAATTGAATTTGAAACAGTGTAGTAATACTCTTACAGACCTCTCCAATGCCAGTCTGTTCTTCACAACTCCGACCGTGCCCTTTTGAAACTTGGAACCCTCCACAGACCTTTATTCCAAACTCCTCTGTCCAAGAAAAAATGGTATTGTAATAGCTACAGGATTTAAAGTAGAAGTTCACTTTTTTGAAAGCCTTCAAAGAAGGATATGTTCATCTCTATGAAGAGTTTATTGTGCATTCCTTAGTGTTCTACCTGGATGATGGATCAGTGCATCCTTCCACGTGGAAAGAAGCTGCATAGCATAGTGGTCAAGAACATTTTATTAACATTCAGTTTAAAAAGCTTTACACGCAGGGGTGCCTGGGTGGCTCGTTGGTTAAGCATCCGACTCTTGATTTTTGGTTCAGGTCATGATCTCAGGGTTATGAGATCAAGCCCCATGTTGGAGCCTGCTTAAGATTCTCTCTCTCGCTCTCCCTTTGCCCGCCCCCTCGTGTGCGCTCTTTCTTTCTCTTAAAATAAAAAAGCTTTACACCCATGGTATGCCAGGATATAGGACTTTTTATTTTTTATTTTTATTTTATTTTTTTTTTTAAGATTTTATTTATTTGACAGAGACAGTGAGAGCAGGAACACAAGCAGGGGGAGTGGGAGAGGGAGAAGCAGGCCCCCCCACGGAGCGGGAAGCCCGATGCGGGGCTCGATCCCAGGCCTCCGGGATCATGACCTGAGCCGAAGGCAGACGCTTAACGACTGAGCCACCCAGGCGCCCCAGGATATAGGACTTTTTAAAGAAGTTTCCCTTTAAGGTTTGTTCCTTGGTTTAGAAGTTGTAGGGCTTTGGTATTTTTTGTTGTTGTTGTTAAGCACTTTCAGAGCTAATGATTTTGGTTCAGAACTAGTAATATTGTGCCATTTTCTTCTTCCTCACAAAGATGGTTTTTGATATGTGTCAGTCTGACAATAACTGGATACTAATTCCACTGCATATGATGTTGGGCAAATTACCTGAGCTCTCTGTATCTGTTTCCTTACCTGTAGAATGACAGTAATAATGACATCTCTGCTATGGATTGAATTGTGTTCCCCTAAAGTTTGTATATTTAATTCCTAATCCCCAATGTGATGGCATTTGGAGATGGGGCCTTTGGGAGATAATTAGGTTTAGATAGGCTCCATGATGAAATTAGTGCCCTTATAATAAGAGACATCATACAGCTCACATCCTCCCTCTCCCTCTCTTTCTCTCTACCATGTAAGGACACAGGGAGAAGGAGGCTGTCCACAAGCCAGGAAGAGAGCTCTCAAGAGAACTCAACCATGCCGGCACCTTGATCTTGGACTTCTAGCCTCCAGGACTGTGAGAAAATTAATTCCTGTTGTTTAAGCCACCCAGTCTATGGTATTTTGTTATGGCAGCCAAAGCTCAGACAATCTCCCTTTCGAGTGATTGTCAGCATTAAACGAAATGGCACATGTAAAGCACTTAGACCCACGACTGACACATGACATGGCAAGTGCTTGGCAACTGTTATCCGTTGTTATTAGAAGAATAGGGTTCACCTGCCAAGTAAAATGAATGCTTTTGTTGCAAGGTGAGAGCACTTTTCTCCTGGACAACTCTGAAGACACACCAACCAGCATATTTCTGAAGACATAGTCCAACCTATTTCTGTGGAAGAATGCCAGTTGTGTCTTCCCAATGAAATAGAGTTCTCTAGAGGTACCCTGATCAAGAGAGACCGTCAGGGTCTGTACATCTAGAGCCCCAGGAGCAGTAGCTGGAGTCGCCAGCCTGCGGGTGTCCCTGAGAAAATGCAGGAGCATAGGGTAATCCCATTCCAGTGGCATCTCACAGAGGCCTTCCCTGACCACTCACTCTGGGCAGAGGAGCCGCCCGTCCCCCCTCCCCACTGCTCTTGATCCTGTTACTCTGCTTAGTTTTCCTCATGGCATCTGAACTGACAAGCTTTGTTGTGCATTTTCTGTCTCCTCACTGGAGTGGAAGCTGCCTAAGGAAAGCCTCCATTCTTTGTCCCCACTCCTGTATCCCCACTACTTGAACACTGCCTGATACATTCATCGAAGCAGTGAAGGAATTTACTACAGTGGCCAATAACATGAACTTCGGCATCAGCCTTCAAATCTTAGCTCTGTGCCGCGTAGTGTGTTTGACTCGGGGCAAGTTACCTTGGTGAGCCTCAGTTTTCTCAACTATAAAATGGAAGTAGGATGAAATAAGAAAATACATAGAAAGTTTTTAGCACAGTGCCGGTATCTAGTCAGTGCTGAACTGGCTATTTTCATTTTCTTGTTCTAACCCTGACCTGGGGGGCAGGGAAGGGTGATTTGTTCCCCTGAAGCACAAGAGACCGGCTTTCTCTGTGAGCCTGCCCCTATGACAGGCCACAAAGAAACTGGGAGCAGGGCAGCAGGGAGCAGGGGAGTGGGGATCACTCCCGATGCCACTATCCGATCCCACGAGAGGCGCTATGAGAATAAGGATGCAGACCCACCACTAAAACCAACCAACCAACCAAAAGGCAGGGGTTGGAGAGGAGGAAGGAAAAGGAAGAATTCTGGGAGGACAAAATATTCACAGTCACAATAGATGTTACTGCTACTGAGTTTCAGTTAAGCAGCTTCCAGCTCAGGCAGAAATCCTTTAGCAATTTCCCACTTCAGTGGGGGTGACCCTGCTAAGGGCTCCCAGAGAGCAAGCATTTTGCTGGATACACTCCCCTGCCCAGCTCAAAGCTTGTAGTGGGAGTAAGAAACAGACACACTCAGTACTTTTGTTTGAGAGCAAGAGGGAAGGGTGGGGAGGAGAGAATGGAGTAGCTGCTGTGCTCACATTTTGATAAAATGACATTTTTTTTCTCCCATTCTTTGCATCTCCCCCCTGAATCCCTATTGAGCCTACAAGTTTTTCACTTAAATACCCAGCAGACAGCAAAATTAGCTCTTAAAACTGTATGATAAAATGAGAACACATGTTCCTTCAATGTGACATGTTCATCTTGTCCATTTTTAGACTCCTTTGGCTAGTGCAGGTAGTCTTTTGCTGACAGAAGCCCAGAAAAATGCAGAGGCCACTGGAGTCACATACCCTTCCCATCACCAAGTGGTGAGTGCCATAGGAAAGGAGAGAAAGAAAAGCCAACGAATGCTCTAACATGAAGTCACCTGGGTGTGAATTCTGGGGAGCACTCATGTGGATCAGCCTACAAATTTATTGTTCCCATCAAATGAATCAGTTGACAGGAAAACAGTGATTTACTTGACAGGACATACACCAAATGTCTCTTTCGTAAAAACCATCCCATCACCAAAAGAAAGCAAATGTGAGGGTGGCACTTTTTAATCTGTGCTCCACACAATATTGCAGGATATTAATCAAGGTTACAAGATTTAAAATTTTCTTGCTGCGATTAGATACATTTGAAAAACACTGATTTTTTTTTTTTTTTTTGAATTTAGACTAGTTCCTTTATTGCATAACTGCTTGGAAGATTTAATATGCTAACATACATCATGAATCTTCGTGACAGAGATAAAAGGTGCAATATTTCCCAACATTATTTGACCACAGAAACCTTTTACATAAAACATCTCCCAGAAGTAGTGTCCACAAAGTTCATAGATCAGGATATCATGAGAAAGCAAGTGGCATCTTGTGAAGAAATCCATCCATATTAAGTTCACCTTATTGTGCATGTTTTGGCATCCTGTCCCTCCCCAGTTTCCCTGCTTCTTCGTGGCTTGGAATTCCTCCTGTGAGAATAATTCCCCTGGATGGTGATTTAGGTCAGATGTGCCCATAAAGCCCCTGCCCATAAAGCCCCATAAAGAGTTGCACCTTCAAGACCCTAAGCATTAAAAAGATGTTGATGTTTCTCATATCTAATTCCAAATTTAAAAACACCAACCTGGGGGCACCTGCCTGGCTCATTGGTAGAGCATGTTACTCTTGATCTCAGGGTCATGAGTTCAAGCCCCACACTGGGCATAGAACTTACTTTAAAATAAAATAATCACGGGTGCCTGGGTGGCTCAGTCATTAAGCGTCGCCTTCAGCTCAGGTCATGATCCCAGGGTCCTGGGATCAAGCCCGGCATCGGGCTCCCTGCTCCTCGGGAAGCCTGCTTCTCCCTCTACCACTCCCCCTGCTTGTGTTCCCTCTCTCGCTGTGTCTCTCTCTGTCAAATAAATAAATAAAATCTTTAAAAAAATAAATAAATAAAATAATCAATCAATCCTCATCTGTGGCTTTACCCTTCCAAAAAATAGCAGCCTGTGAAACAAATGAAAAGGAGCCCCATATTGTTTGAATTTTCTCCATGAAAGACTGTTTTAAAATGTCCTATCAAACTTGAAATCTTTGGGAGGGGCAGTGCTTTCCTGGTGTGCTAAACCGCCACCCAGTTTGCTCATCGGGCAGTCCAGCACTGGCCCTGGGAGGAAATGCCTTGCTGCCTGGGGGAAGGGGGTCCTAAGGATCCCTTGCTGCTCTACCCTGGTACAGATGGACTTAGTTCAATCTCTTTTTCCACCTGTGAGAGGAGACTCAGGTTGGTGAAGTGGAAGAAAACTTGCAACAGGAAGCCAGGGGAGCCAGGGGGACCAGCCACTGGGGACAGGCCCACAGCAGGGGTGGGGGGATTGGGAGTGGTCTACTTGGATGGTGGGTTGCCTATTGGATGGTTTTGCCTTAGGCCCTCTTTTCAGTCTTTTTTCCAGGATACTGACTATCTGCTCCTGTGGGTTCGTTGCTTAATATCTCTGTGGGGCTATGTTTGCATTTACTTTATGTGACATAAAGTAGTTATCTGTGACTTTATGTGACATGAAGTGACATCTTTAATGTGAATCTTTGATAACACAAGAACAGGAAATATTTCTTTTAGATCAGAACTCCTCCCACCCAACCCCCACCCCCACCCAGACTGTGAGCCCCTAGAGGGCAGATTGCTAAATGCCAAGCACCTGACAGCTAATCTGGCACAGAGCCGGCCTCCATCAATGCCTGTGGCATGAAGGAATGATAGGGTCCTTTCAGAGGGCAGAATAGCTTTCCCTTCCTTGGCTTGGCATCTCCCCCACAGCATTCAGGCCAGGACTCCGCAGTCAACAGGCTCCCAGCTAGATGTTATTATCTGGGCTGGCTTTGCAGGGAGGTGGCTCATGCTGCCCTTTTGTCCTCAGCCCCAGCAGCCCCAGTGCCAACTATGATGATGGCATTTGTGATATTGTCACTCACACAGCATCAAAGGATCAAATCCTCTCCTCTTCCCTCACATTGGCCACCAACGCTCCATGGAAGGTAATTTATTTTTCTGAATACCAAACTAGTAGAGTGTCTACAGGAAAACAAGCTGCTTGTAGTCCAGGCAGAAGCTGGAAGATGCCTGAGTCTGTTAGGGCAGGGAACAAAGAGACAAGGTCACGTGATAAACAATATAAAAAGTAACTATAGTAAGTTTATTGGCAAAGAACTAGAGGTTTGGTAACATGCATGGTAGATAAGAAAGATGTATGATTATGCAATAGAACAGAATTAAGTCAGATTTATCCAAAGATTGCCTATGTAGAACCCAAAGATGAGCTATCAAGAGAGTTATGGTTTTTCCTTTTCTAGAGGAGTTTAGGGTGAAGAAAGATCCCCATCTTCCGAGCTGAAATGAGGTCTGCCCAGAGGAAAGAAGATTCAGATGGTCTCAGATTTTCAAAGCCTACGAGTATTCTTACTTCTCTGAAAACCTTTACTGTAGTCATTAAACAGATACTTATTACACATGGATTCTAGGCCAACTGCTGCTAATTGCAAAATATACAAAATATACAACCATAACGAAGACACAGTCTCTGCTCTCAAAGCCTACACGGAGAGCCAGGAAGCCAGATTTTCAACAAGAAATTTAAAATAAGTGTGAGAAGTGTCAAGTTGCATGTAGCATGGGGCCCATGGAGAAATGGGTGGGTGGGCGGCCTTTAACCTAATGTAGCAATAAGAGAAGGCCTGCTTGAGAAAAAGTGATATTCATGCTGAAAACTGAAAGGATGAGTTGAAGGCAGTGAGGTAGTGTTCTGGGTAGAGAGAAGAACATGTCCTAAGAGGAGACAGAAGAGAGATGTAAGAGGAACTTAAAGGAAGCCAGGGTGGTCAGAGCTCAAAAGGTGTATAATAGAAGATGAGTCTAGGGAGGTAGTCAAGGGATCAGAGGCTGGACCAAGAAATTTGGACACAAGGGGAACCACTGAATAATTTTAAGCAAAGGAATTAGTTACATGATGAGATTTAGGTTGTTTAATATAGAATGACATTATTTCCAGGCTGAGCTTCTACCTGGACCTAAGTACAGCTTTGCTCTGAATTAGGTTCTTAGGAAGCCCTATTTTCCCTTTCCCATTGCTGGATATCAAGTAGAAAGTTGACACCTGGTTCAACTGCCAGGTCTTGCAAGCCATAAGATACAAACAGACACTTCGAGGAAGGAAATCTTCTTCCCTTGATCACTGTATGAGAAGTAAGTGATATATTTTTGTGGGATATATTTGTATTTCTCCATTTCCTGACCCTTGTTTGATCAGAAAGAGGCATGGTGAACTCTCTCTGAGTTCTTCTCTTCCTCCTACCGTGGCTACCATCTTTAAAGTGCTATGGCCAATCATATAGCCTTGTGAAAAGTTGCTCAATACAATGGACACGGCATAAAGGGACGTTCTGCTCCTTCATTCCATCTTTTGAGGAAATGTTGGCTTTGTCATAAGCTGTTCTTTTTACGACTACTATAGTTGTTCAGAGCTCTTTCCCTTGCAACAAAACCTGTTTTAGCTCTTCGGAGCCATTCCAAATGTTTTAGAATTTAATCAGATCTTAAACCAATTTCTCCAATGGTTTAGGAAGAGAACAGGTGTAGACATTTCATGCAGGCTGTAGCTCAATAGCATCAGTACATCTCGAAGCACAAGAGGCAGTGTGCTCAGCCATGCAGGTGTGATTCTGTGTGCTTTCGATCCTGGAGAGCTTGAAGCAAGAACAATTTCCTTGTTGTTCTTGGCAATTTAAATTATCCTTTGTGAATGCAATACTGTTGGCAGGCCAGAATGCTAATTACTTGGAGCATCTGATCAGGCTACCAGAGACCAAGATCAGCTAGTCCTCCAATCTCCTGTCCTAAGTCTTCCCTAAGCCTGAGCTCTCCATGCTTCTACGACCTGTTCTCATGATAGCATGCTCCCAATTTCACTCAACTTTTAGTCAGAATCCAAAGAGCCACATGTGTTATAGACTTTGCTCATTGAACAAAAGACAAAAGGGGCGCCTGGGTGGCTCAGTCGTTAAGCGTCTACTTTCGGCTCAGGTCACGATCCCAGGGTCCTGGGATCGAGCCCCACATCGGGGTCCCTGCTCAGCCAGGAGCCTGCTTCTCCCTCTCCCACTCCCCCTGCGTGTGTTGCCTCTCTTGCTGTGTCTCTCTCTGTCAAATAAATAAATAAAATCTTTAAAAAAAAGGCAAAGAAAATATGACACTTATATATCTCTTGCTATTGAGGGGAAATTCTGTGATGACCTTCTGCAAGGTAAAGAGTAACAGATTTTTGGCCTTTTTAGTTGACAAAAGTCCCAGATACAAATCCTGCACAGGGTCAGGTAAATGAATGCAGTAGTCCAGGAGGGGACTGTAGGAAGTGGAGAACATAGGGCCCATCGAAAGGGAGGACCACTACTTCACTCCAACAGACTACTGCAGGGAAGGCCCACTGAAGCTGAATCTCCTGGTTTTCTTTTTTTTTTAAAGATTTTATTTATTTATTTGAGAGAGAGAGAATGAGAGACAGAGAGCATGAGAGGGAGGAGGGTCAGAGGGAGAAGCAGACTCCCTGCTGAGCAGGGAGCCCGATGTGGGACTCGATCCCGGGACTCCAGGATCATGACCTGAGCCGAAGGCAGTTGTTTAACCAACTGAGCCACCCAGGCGCCCTGAATCTCCTGGTTTTCTAAGAGAAGCCAGACATATGGGCTTTAATGTGAAAACCCCTCAATTTTTAATTATTTGCCACTATATATATAAAAAAATTTAGTATGTGGGGACCAAAACAGAGCATGTTTGTGACCACATTCAACCTGTTCGGGTCACCAGTTTGGGATCTGTGGTGTAGAGTCTGTTCTAACTGCAAAAATCTGCAACTAAAGAAAAAGCTTTATATTTCTGAGAAGGATGGATGAAATCTAAGGATAAATCCAGGCAGTGTCCTTAAAATTGGACACCTTTTTTTTTTTGAGAGAGAGAACAAGCAAGTGGGGGCAGGGGGAGGGGCAGAGGAAGAGGGAGAGAGAGAATCTTAAGCAGGCTCCATGCCCAGCAGGGAGCCTGATGCAGTGCTTGATCTCATGACCCTGAGATCGTGACCTGAGCCAAATCAAGAGTCAGATGCTTAACCGACTGAGCCACCCAGGGGCCCCTATAGTTTGATACTTTTGGAAGAGGTTTTCATAAACAGAACATTCCACTCCTTTTCTCCCTACCATGTGTGAGGAGATGTGAAAATAGCATGTCTACAAGTCCACTAGGACTGCTGTAATGGGGTACCATGGACTAGGTGGCCTGAGCAACAGAAATCCATTTTCTCACAATTCTGGGGGCTAGCAGTTTGAGATCAAAGTGTTGGCAGGGTTGGTTTCTTCTGAGGCCTCTCTCCTTGGATTGTGGATGGCCATCCCCCTTCTGTGCCTTCACGGACCTGTCCATATCCTAATTTTCTCTTTTAATAAGGACACCATTTGTATTGGATTAGGCCCACTCATATAACCTATTCTAACTTAATTAGGGTCTTTTAAGACCCTATCTCCAAATACAGTCACATTCTGAGACATTCTGAGGTTCTGGGGGGTTAGGAATTCAGCATATGAATTTTGGAGGGACACAATTCAACTGTAACAGCAGGTTCTCTCTCTTCATGTAGCCTTCCCTGGAGCTTCCCATTGCTCTCATTTAATGGAATGAGGTAAACTGGAAATAAGTATGTATTAACTCCCATCTGTACCCAGCCTTGTGGGAAAATTCAAAGAAAAAGAGATACAGAAATACAGTCTGTTCAAGCAGAAAAAGAGCTTGGAGATCAGAGTTCTGCTCAGAGATCATTTTATACATGAGGAAATAAGACACATAGGGGTCCTGTGACGTGCCAGAAGGACAAGGCCACAGCCTCTTTGAACTGGAAGGGACCTGGGGCATCATCTATTCTATCATTCTCTGAGGGATGCCTTCCTCCCAAAATGTCCCTGCCAAATGGCCCAACTTCATTCCAGATTGGCATGTCAGAGCTCCTGATATTTCAAGACAGAAATCATTTCACCATCAATGTTTTTCTTTTAGATAAAAATCTTTGATTCTAGGTAAAATACTGAATTCCTTTGACCATTCCTTTTAAGACATGATTTCAAGTGCTTTTACTGTCCTGTATATATCTTAATATTTGTTTTCTTACAGGGTGTGCCTAGAGGGGCACCTGGGTGGCTCAGTCTGCCTTTGGCTCAGGTCATGGTCCCAGGGTCCTGGGATCGAGCCCCACATTGGGCTTCCTGCTCCGCGGGGGGCCTGCTTCTCCCTCTCCAACTCCCCCTGCTTGCATTCCCTCTCTCACTGTGTCTCTCTCTGTCAAATAAATGAATAAAATCTTAAAAAAAAAAACAGGGTGTGCCTAGAATCTGAGAAGTAAATTTGTAGATGTGGCCACACTAGTATAAAGTGGATCAGGTCAATCACCTCCCTTACTGTTGCCATTATGCTTCTGTAATTATAGCCTTTAATCATCTTAGCACATCTCTCTGTTCTTGTACATTAACCTAGTCTTAAGTCCTTTACATATATGCTACAAGATGCCCATCTTCTCACCTAGTACCTGTGTACTTGGCTTTTTCCCCCTGTCAACTTTCATGTTGCCAGATTATCCCCATTGCTCCAGCCTGTTGAGCTCTCTTTGGATTCTGATTCTGATATCCTCTCTACTCACTGTCTCCTCTGGCTTCAGGTCAGCTGCAGATTCATCAGGTTGTCTCTGTTGTACTCATTCAAGTCATGGGCAAAATTTTGACCAGGACTGAGCCTGAGTAGAGTCTGTCCTCTGGATTCACATGGATCCAATCAATCAGAACTCTGGTGTGGCAGATCATATCCATTCTCATCGAGTTTGTATTTCTCCACCTAGTTCAGAATGATGTTTTTAGAGATTTGGCTCAAGTCCCGTGGCTGTAGCCTTTCCCTACCTTAGGGCCGAGCAGCCTTAATTTTAAATACTCATCCAACAAGTCAGTGGCTGAGCTGAAACAGTATAGTCTCTGCTGTCCCAAATATCCCAAATATTTGGAGATATGAGAGACAGACAACTGGAACACAGTCAAGAGGACTGGGCTCTTCGCTTCTCCATCAGTCGAGAGAAAAAGGGGTATGAGAAGGGAGGGCTTTAGAGTGACCTGTCCGTGAGAACATAGTTGCAGGTAGATTAAAATCTCTTTGGCTAAATCTGCTTTGAGCACGCCATTGTCCTTTCCCACGATTTTTCTGTTCTGCAAATTAGAGAAAATGATATCTTCTTAGGGCATCTGGCTGGCTCAGTCGGTAGAGCATGCAACTCATCTTGGGATTGCGGGTTTGAGCCCCATGTTGGGTATACTTTAAAATAAATCTTAAAAAAAAAAAAGATATCTTCCTTAAGTATGGGCTGGTAGTCATTTGAAACAGTCAAACATGGATCCCCCACTATGGTTTTAAGATATTTCTTAGTTATCTTCTGTTTTCTCAGGTAAGAGAATTTTTTAATTATGTGACTAACCAGGAGAACATACTAAATCTGCACATACTAACTTGCTAGATATGAAGCTTTGCAGACAGTTCTAGTCTAGTCCAATGCTCAAAAGCTTCTATGCCTGTCTTGAGTTCCATAGTCTGTGACGTCATAACTCTAATATCACAACTGACCTCCTGTCCTTATCCTTGTCTTTAAGAGTTGAACCAAGAAAACTGAGCTCAGCTTTAGGTGGGAGATATTGGGGTATATTCCTGCCTATGAAAGTATGGGGAACCCTAAGATGAGTCTATAAGGAAGATATTGGGAATTCTTCATCTCTAGGGCTTAGGCAGAGAATTAACACCAATCTGTGAGAGATGGGGTTGGTACAAAACCTAAGGAAGGTGTGACCCCAAACAAATCTGACCTCAGACCTTATAAGGGTTTCAGTTTTTTTCTTTGAAGATTTATTTATTTATTTTAGAGAAAGAGAACACATGTGTGCTAGCCAGGGGAGGGGCAGAGGAAGAGGAAGAGAATCCTCAAGCAGACTCCCTGCTGAGCGTGGAGACCAATGCAGGGCTCGACATGATGTTCTGGTCCCAGAACCCTGAAATCATGACCTGAGCTGAATCAAGGGTCAGACACGTAACCGACTGAGCCACCTAGGCATCCCTAGGGTTTCAGTTTTTTTGATGATTAAAAGACCATTAGTAAAAGAGCTGCCACAGAGGGGGAAAAGGGGAGGGCCTTGTTGTAAGTCAACGATCTTCTAGGACCAAGGCTTACAGCCAACCACCAGTAGCAGTGGTGGCCATTTGGTGGGACACTATCTCCTGAATGCTGCCTGGAGCATCAGCTTCATGTGCTGCATTGCTCCAAAAGCCTTTTCCACTTGGCCCGACTTCTCCCCTTTATCACCAGATTCCTCTTTAGGTGCAAGCCTTCCTAGGAAAAATATATCACATTTCCATCCCTTGTGCCATCTCTTCCCAAGTGTATCCATAAGAGCTGTCTTAATCCATTTGGGCTGCTCTGATAAAATCACATAGACGGGGTGGCTTAAACAACACTGATTTCTCACAGTTCTGGAGCCTAGAAGTCCAAGGTCAAGGCACTGGCAGATTCAGTGTCCAGCAAGAGCCCACATCCTGGTTCATAAACAACCATCTTCTTACTGTGTCGTCACTTGGCAGAAGGGGCGAGGGAGCTCTCTGGGGTCTCTTTTATCAGAACACTAACCCATGCATGAGGGCTACGACCTCAGGACCTCATCACCTCCCAAAGGCCCTACGTCCTGATACCATCACATTGGGAGTTAGGCTTTCAACATACGACTTTTGGGGGGACACAAACATTGAGTCCAGAGCAAGAGCTGTGAATGGTCCTTCCCCATCTCTGACTGGATTCGGATAAACTAGTGTTATTCTCCGTAGTCCTGGGCTCAGTCATATTTCAGCTGATATTAATTGGGCCTAAAGTAATGTTAGAGTTATCTTATCATCTCATCCATCCTTTAATGCTCCAAAAATCGATTTAGCCATGCCAAGAAGATGGGCATCTAGTTTTGTTTGTTTTTGTTTTTTTTAAAGATTTTATTTATTTGACAGAGAGAGACACAGAGAGAGAGGGAACACCAGCAGGAGGAGTGGGAGGGAGAAGCAGGCTTCCTGCCGAGCAGGGAGCCCAATGTGGGGCTCGATCCCAGGACACTGGGATCATGACCTGAGCCGAAGGCAGACGCTTAGCAACTGAGCCACCTAGGTGCCCTGGGCATCTAGTTTTTTAAAAGACTATTTCGAGAAGTAATCTTTTTCATAAGCAATTTATTGAACACCCATACAAGCACAGTCATAGTTAATAATAAAAAAAATTAGAAACAACCTAAATATCCATTAGGAGGATAATGTGTTGTTCCTGAAATAGTTTCTGTATTATTTAAATATCGGATAGTGAAAATGCTTTCATATTACTTGTGTCAAGTTATCACTATAGACTTCAAGTAGTCCCTTTCCTTTGCTCTTGTCTTTTATAATTGTTCTCACCGTGTTCTCTGTGATTATTAAAAATGCAAACGTGATTGTGGCACATTGGGAATTAAAGCTTTCTTGTGGTTTGTTCCTCATTATTTATTCATTAAGTGCCAAGCTCCTTGGCATGTGCAGTGGCCCTCATGATCTGTCCCTGTTCTCCTCCACAGCCCCGGCTCCAGGGCCTGAATGCTGCCTGCCAGCCACACGTGACTTCTATCAATCCCCTGAACCCGGCGGGTTCCCTCACAGCTACGGGGCTTTGCACGTACTCTGCCCTCTGCTTTCAGTACCTCCGCCCTTTTCTCAAAATCAAATTTGAGCATCGCCATCCCTCTTTACCCTCAGAAAAGTAAGCGGCTTGTTCCAACAGCCTCTCTGGGCTCTTACGACACTCTGCCCAAAGCTGTGTTCACACCTGTCTGCCCAAATAGAATGCATGCTCTTGAGAGTGGAGAGGTGTATTCATCTCATATTTCCCACTGACAGGCCCTATCGGATGCTAAATATTGAACGGATGAACGAATAAAGTACTGTATGAACAAGTGTACAATTCTTCTAATGCTTATATCTTTTAGTTCCTGAAGTTTATTTTAGGCTGTACTTGATCTTTTAAACCATATTCACATATATGAAAATGTTGGGCTAGGGGAAGAGGGGTCCCATGCCCAGTCTCAGGCTCGGACCCTCCTAAGGATGGCCCTGCTCACAATAATAAAGCCCATCTGTAGTCCTCAGTTCCACGAGATCTTCTGTGACATTTGGAACACGTCTGGGTACTTCAGCTGGGATATCCTATGTCTCTGGGAGATCAGAATCATCTCAGGATTTGAGCCCAATCTCAGTCACCCCATTCTTATTTAGTTTTCACCTCAGGCTGGCACAGGTACAGGGGTCTCTATTGTATAAACCTGTTGCCAAGATAATTTTGAAATATGAAAGTGTTCCAAGCATGATGAAAATTAGTTCCCCTAGAATGCCTTATCTGCATATGTGTGTAAATTTGCCTTAGGAATAATAGCTGATCGGGACGCCAGGGTGGCTCAGTAGGCTAAGCATCTGCCTTTAGCTCAGGTCATGATCTCAGGGTCCTGGGATCGAGCCCCACATTGGGCTCCTTGCTCAGCAGGGAGCCTGCTTCTCCCTTCCCCTGCTTGTGCTCTCTCTCTCAGACAAATAAATGAATAAAATCTTTAAAAAAAAGAAAAAAGAAACGGTATTCTACTATCTTAAAAAAAAAAAAAGGAATAATAGCTGATGCTGACCAAAGCACTGATCTCTTGATGTCCTCCATGCTTCTAGTACAGTACCTAAAGTGCACTTATAATTGGTCCCCTACAGCCCCACTGGAAAGTAAGCCCCACAGGGCAGCTAGGTATCTTTGATATATAGAAAATATATATCTCATACATGTAAGTTATGGAGCGTAGCACTATTTCTTGTCTTTCTATCCCTACTGCCCGAGAAACGTATGACACAATAAATATATGTTGAATATATGAGTGATTCTTCTATGAATATATGATGACTCTTCTATGAATAAGAGGACTAGAAAGACCAGCATCTCCCAGATAAAATGTCCATCAGTTGTCAGACAGGTGGAGGTATCATTCTCGGGTCTCCCCTATTAAATCTATGAGAACCAAATTCTATTCTACTTTCTAGACTGATTCTCTTCCTTTCTACCTTTTGTGAGTTCAATAGCGTGGCTCTTTCATAGAGCTGTGTGGTGGAGATGACATGGTGCTGTTGAAAGACCACGACTAAAGTCAGACAATTCTGAGTCTGAATCCTTGCTCCACCATGCTATAGTTGCTCCACCATGAACAAACTACATACCATCTCTACAGATCAGTTCTCTAATCTATTACGAGTTATGAATACTTACCTGCTAGAGTTACAGGGAATGAAAAGAAAATAATAGCTGATGTCAATTAATTTCTCACATTAGGGGCACCTGGGTGGCTCAGTCGGTTAAGCGTCTGACTCCATCTCAGCTCAGGTCTTGATTTCAGGGTCGTGGGTTTGAGCCCCGTGTTGGGCTCCATGCTCAGTGTGGAGCCTGCTGGAAAAAAAAAAAAACTCGCATTATTTCTGGTAAAAAAAAATCTGGTCTAAATATTTCTAGACAGAAATCATCTGAGCTCCTCTATTGATGGCATACTGGGAAGTTGATTAAAAGCTATATTTGTAAAGGGTCCCCATGAGCTGTAGGTTTCTGCTCCCCTCTTGAACTCATTTGCCTTATGAAACCTTTTTCCTTACTACCTTTTATTTTTTTATTTTTTTTAAAGATTTTATTTATTTATTTGAGAGAGAGAATGAGAGAGAGAGAGAGCACATGAGAGGGGGGCGGGTCAGAGGGAGAAGCAGACTCCCCGCCAAGCAGGGAGCCCCATGCGGGACTCGATCCTGGGACTCCAGGATCATGACCTAAGCCGAAGGCAATGGCTCAACCAACTGAGCCACCCAGGCGCCCCACTACCTTTTATTTTTTAAAAACATTTTTAACTTTAAGTACTCTCTACACCCAACGTGAGACTCAAACTCGCAAGCTGAGATGAAATCACATTCTCTACTGACTGAGCCAGCCAGCCAGCCACTCCTCATTACCTTTTGGTTGCACCTTTCCTTGCTGGTTTTATATTGCTTTTTACTCCTTGTGGCAGCTGATTCCTACACACGGCATCCCTGGAATCTTATCTTTCATGTATTCTTGTTGAGTCGCTTTGGTTTTCTCCCTGGATTGAATCCTAGAGACAAATCAATAGGTAACTATGGCTCTCTCCCAAACAGTAAAAGAAAATGAAAACAAAAACAAACCAAAAGACAAAGAAAGAAAGGCAAAAAGAAAAAGAAAAGGGAATCCTCTTTGGGGTAATATCTCACAGTTTATAGTAATGCCATGTTTTTATATTCTTTTCAGAAGTACGCACCATAGTTCAAGCAGTTCCATTTGGTTCTATACAAGCAGTCCCCACTGTTAGAGTAGGCTCTGTATTCCAAAGTGTATTTATAAAGCCAGTTGTGTAAAACTCACAATGCCAGTGCCCAGAGAAATGAGGTTACGTTGGGTCATCAGGTTCTCAGGGCAGTCCCCAAAAGTCTATCTAATCCCGAATGCGGACAACCTGGCACACTAGATGTGCTGTTCACTTAACTCAAGAACTCTGTACAGCCTTGATTCTGCAAGCGAGGGAGAGAGAGCACTCTGTGTTCCAATTCTGGGTACTGGGGACCCTCCTCTACTCCCTACTTGGCTGGGCCTGCAGAGAGGGGTGGGTCTGTGCCAGGGAGGGGGTTGGGACAAGGGCAGACAATCCTGGGCACCAGCACCAGAAATCTGATTCTCTGCCTCAGGACATCTCTCCAGTCCTTTCACTTGTAATTCCGAATTGGGATATTAGAAATAGTAATGATGTTTTTATAGTGCTTTATAGCTTATAAATGACATGTTTTCATCCCTAATATCTCACCGTCTCTTTGGTTCTTAAAACAATCCTCTTGAGTTAGTTATTGTCGTAATTTTTACTTAACAGACAGGAAAACTGAGGTTCAGAAATGAAATGGTTTTTCTAAGTCCAGTTGTGGGGGGAGGATGTGAAAAGAAGTTCAACTGCCACCCCAGCATGGTTGCTTCTAACTAGGTCTCCTCCCACACCCACCTGGCTATATTTTCTTTATTTACGAAACATTTAAATTGTGTTTACTAGGTGCCAGGCACTGTGCTAAGAGTTCTACAAGTATTAGCCCACTTACAATGGCTCAGTCTTAAGTTACAATTTACTTTCTTTTAACCTGTGTCTCAATCACTATGCAATCATCTTGGCAATGGATGGTGACTTTAGCAACATTCCCTCGTGGTACATTTTTTATTCAGAGGAGTTTGGGCTACTTAGTCAGGTGATCTCTGACTCTCATATTTCCATTATCAGATGAGTCGCTTTTCAAGAGCCAGATTCTTGGCCAAATAGTTTGAATATGATGTGAGATTTTATACGCTCAAATCCAGCAGGTCTTTCCACCACAGCTTTTCTTATTTTAAGACAAAATAAACTGTCTCTAGCCAGAGCTAAAGTATCAGCCAATGGAATATGTCTCTTAATGAACTCTCTATTAAATATGTCATCTAGGTCTGGCAGTTTTGTGCTTGTTAGCTCCTAGACAGCATTTGACCAGCCTAAGAGGAGAGTAGCTTGGCAGTTACTAGCATGGGCTCTGAAAAATAGACCTCTGGCTTTGAATTCTGGCTCTCCCTCTTTCTATTTTATGATCTTGGGCAAGTTCCTTGCCCTGTCTGTGCCTCAGTTTTTCTCATTTTTAAAATGGGGAAAATGGGGCACCTGGCTGGCTCATTCGGAAGAGTGTGCAACTCCTGACCTCAGGGTTGTGAGTTCAAGCCCCATGTGGGGTGTAGAGATTACTTCAATATAAACAAACATGGGGCGCCTGGGTGGCTCAGTCGTTAAGCGTCTACCTTTTGCTCAGGTCATGATCTCGGGGTCCTGGGATCGAGCCCTTTGTTGGGCCCCTGCTCAGCAGGGAAGCCTGCTTCTCCCTCTGCCTGTCGCTCCCCCGGCTTGTGCTCGCTCTCTTTCTCTCTGACAAATAAATAAATAAATAAATAAATAAAATCTTTTTTAAAAGCACACAAAAAAACACTTCATACTCTAAAATGGGAATAGTAATAGTACCAGCCTGGCAGTGTCATTGTGAAGATTGTCCCATTCTACAGATGAGGAAATGGAAGCTCAAGAGTACAAGCAGTACAAGGGATTTTCCCAAGACAACACAATTAGTACGTGCTGAAGCTGAAGTTTGTCAGAGCTGCCTGTTTCCAAAGCCCCTACACTACCAACTGCAAGGACAGGTTCAGCTCTTGGCCAGCTGATCCATCAGATGTGCTGTGTTGAGAACAATTTGTAACTGTATTGGCACTCGGCACATCCACTGATACACCTGGACATCAATTAAGAAGAGGACCCCAGGGGCGCCTGGGTGGCTCAGTCAGTTAAGCGTCTGCCTTCGGTTCAGGTCGTGATCTCGGGGTCCTGGGATCGAGCCCCGCATCGGGCTCCCTGCTCGGCGGGGAGCCTGCTTCTCCCTCTCCCCCTGCTCATGAGCTCTCTCTCTCTCACTCACTCACTCTTTCTCTCAAGTAAATAAATAAAATCTTAAAAAATTTTTAAAAAAAGAAGAGGACCCCAGCTGGGAGCCCCTCCAGGGCAGGCACCATGTCTTATTGCTACCTGTCTCCCCAGCTCTCAGCACAGCACCTGGCCCGAAGCAGCAGGAACCACACTGAATGGAGGTTGTACAGAGACCTGCCCCCAAGGACGGGTCCTCTATGCTCTGGGTTTGGGCAGCTTCCTTTGGTTTGCCTTAAAAAGGCAAATGTCTAGTCCTTAAATGAGATGTGGGGAGGCTCACATGCCCAGATTTTAACACCTTTTATGGCTTCCATTCTCATTTCAAGGGCAAATTTAGTGTAAGAAGGATACGAATATGGTATGTAGATTATAGTTTACTTGAGTCATTACAGTGAAACAACAGTCAGTTTACCCCACCTACCCTCTTTCTCTCCGCTGTGCCTACTCACTCTTCCTCTGTTGCCAATTACCAAGGCAAATGGATATTACCTTAAGGGTGAGAAGTAAAAAGGATTGATGGGTGAGAGTTTAGAAATAACATCCTCTCCTCGAAACACAATCAGTCTGGGACCATTGATTCTGTTTCATTTTTCCTTCCTGATTTATTTATTTAATAAATTCTTTTTTCTTTTATTTTTTCAGTAGGCTCCACACCCAACATGGGGCTCAAACTCACAACCCTGAGATCAAGAGTCACCTGCTCTACTGACTGAGCCAGCCAGGTGCCCCCTCTTTCCTGATTTAGAGAGTGATGCAAGTCTGGAGTGTTTATTATGTCGTGAGAGTCTAGGTAAAAAAAAGCATATGACTTTCATATGTACATTCCTCTCACCTACTTAGGTGCAGCCCAGGAAGAGTGCACTCTGGGAGACCTTGCCCTTCAGAGGGTTGCTTCTTTGGACTGAAATCCCATCTAGTGTGCATCCCCAGAAAGAGGCATGTCGCTACCATCTTCTTCCTTAAATCTAAAATGGTATTTAGATCCTGTAGCATGAGGAGACTGGCTTAATTGTTTTTGATGATGAAAGCAGGGGGCTGGGACAGATAACTTCTTAAACGCTTTTTTAGCTCTGAAAACAATTACTGATCATGTCCTATTGGCCATGTGCTATGCTAAATGCTTTTACATACATTATCTCATTTAGCTCTCTTAACAGTCTTACGGAGGAGGTATCATTACCCTCTTGTGCAGATAAAGAAATCTTAAGACTCTAGAAGATTAAGTGATTTGCCAAGGCTGCATAGCTCCCAAGTGGTTAAACCGCATCTATTCAATAAATGGTTCAGTTGTTAAGCGTCTGCCTTCAGCTCAGGTCATGATCCCAGGGTCCTGGGATGGAGCCCCATGTTGGGCTCCCTGCTCAGCAGGGAGTCTGCTTCTCCCTCTTCCTCTGCCCCTGCGCTCTCTCTCTCTCTCTTTGCTCTCTCTCTCTCATAAATAAAATCTTTAACAAAAGATAAATCAGGTGGTCTACTCAGAGGGAGGAAGGCCTGTTGCTGCAACCTGGAAAATCATTTCACCTCTAATAGGCTCCTGGGCCATCTCCTGATGGACGAAGTATCTAACTAGATAAGCAGCTGAGAGCTAGGAACAGGGATTACAGTCAGTGTGTAATAGTGGGTGATCCTTCTGAAGCCCACACCCCCACTGAATGCAGCAGTTAACTTCAACTTCCTGAGTCCTCCTCGCTTTTCCCTTTCTGGCTTTCTCCCTGTCTCCAGCCTCCTACAAGCTATCTATGCATCTCTGCCCTTTTCCTGTGTTTGTCTTTGCTGTTCCCTCTTTGAGTTTGCATGAGATGCTTGTCAACACTGAAATGAACGGAATGTATGAGTCCTGACCTCCAGAACAGTGTTTCCTAACTGAACTATAGTGCCATCGAATCAACTATTTAAGTCCACTGCTGGGGACCCTGGATTAAGAGAGGATGAAATGAAAGCTCGTAAGTGGGAAAGCAGCTAGATCAGGGTTTCTTAAAGTGTGGTCTCTGGACCACCTACATTAGAAGTGTTTATGATAAGTAGAGATTCAAGGATCCCAACCCAGCCCTATTGATTCCAAATGTCTTGGGATGTAGTCAAGAGTTTTGTATTTTTTTTTAAACATTTTATTTATTTATTTTGATGGAGAGAGAGAGAGAGAGACAGCAAGAGAGCGAACACAAGCAGGAGGAGTGGGAGAGGGATAAGCAGGCCTCCCGCTGAGCAGGGAGCCTGATGCGGGGCTCGATCCCAGGACCCTGGGATCATGACCTGAGCCAAAGGCAGCCACCTAACGACTGAGCCACCTAGGCGCCCCAAGAGTTTGGTATTTTTAACAAGCCCCCTGGGAGATCTTTGAGCAATACAGTAAGAATAATTGCCTAGACTAGGAATCACAAAATGGCAGCAGTAAGTCAAATTCACCTGCAGATATATTTTGTTTAGGCCTTAGAGTATTTTATTTATTTATTTATTAAGGTTTTATTTATTTATTTGAGATAGAGAGAGTGAGAGAGCACAAGCAGGGGGAGTGGCAGAGGGAGAGGGAGAATCAAACTCCCTGCTGAGCAGAGAGACCAACGTAGGGCTCAATCCCAGGCCTCTGAGATCATGACCTGAGCTACCCAGGCACCCTGGCCTTAGAGTGTTTTAAAAATCAGAATGTTTTCCTTAAAAATCTAGTTTTCTGGCCTCTCGAAAAAATTCTTAAGGAGGCAACCTTGAGCCAATATTCAGACAACAATCAGCTAAAGCCATGGTCGGGACCATCCCATTTCACCCAGCATACTCTCAGTCCCCAGAGCCACCAGAGTCTTCCATGGTGTCATGTCCTTACCTTTTGACTTGGGCTCCTCTAGGACAGATACCAGGTTTTGTCATCCACGAATCCTCAGTTCCTCCTAAAACCAAATTTATAGAAGAGAATGAATAAATGCGTGCTGAATGAATGAATGGGGACAAGCTTGATGATGTTTCTCATGGCTTGGATAACCTAACTGCAAATTTTAAAAAAGTCTCTTCCTGGGCATAGGAGACATGGTGTTTCATCCTGGTTCTGCTGCTGATACGTTTCGCTATTATCACCTCACTACTCAGAGTCTAAGTTACCTTAACTACAAAAAAAAATTATGAGGATGCATTGTCTCTAAATTCTTGCATCTCGAACAGTGTGGCTTTTTTGGCTGCGTGTGGGCATTATGGTTCCATTCTTAAATTGTATGTGGAGAAGAGGCTATTGTGAAACTCAGTCCCAACCAGTCTCTCTCTCTGAAGCCCCATACCTCAAAATGCCATCTGTTGACATGGCGGTTTGGCATCTTAGTTGACCTGAGGAGGTGGCTGACCCTCACATGGTCGTAGAATGGCAGGTATTTATGGAGGCAGACTGGGCCAACTCACAGATGAAGTTCAAACACCTCAGCCTAGTGCAGAAGGCTCATCAGCCTCAGATCCCTGCTGATTAACCCTGTGACTCTCCTGTTCCCACCAACAATACTCAATCTCAAAAACAAAACCAAAAAACCCAAAAAACAACCCAATTTCCTATGCCAACCCCAAGCACCATGTTGTTTTCCCCTTCTCTGCCCTTGTTCATGCTGTTCTCTCTTCCTCAGCCCATTCTGCCATCTAGTAAATCCCTACTGGGCCTTAACGCCCAATGAAAGGGATCCCTCTGGCAAGTGATCCTAGCCACTGTCCCCGACCCTTCTGGAAGACCTAACTTTTCACTCTGTCCCTCCTCTCCACTTTACCTTTGCCTTGTACATGTTCCTGCCATTGCATCTACCACAGGGCTCATTCCCTTATGTGCTTGTTCCCCTACTAAACTGTGATGTCCTTGAAGGCAAGAATCTAGGACACCTCACAGAAGCACAACCATTGCATGTTGAATGAAGGCTGACCAGCCCTAAACCCCAGATATGCTGAGATGAGTCACAGAAGAGCTGACCATTAACCCTTGCACTGCCCACGTTCCTCCTTTCCCACCACACACACTTCTGTATTTTGAGATGCAGAGCTCATTGCTGATATTTAGAATGACAGATGATGTTTGCCAGCAGCTGAGTATCCTGGGTCTCAACATCAGTGCTGCATAACATGGGTTGTAGGGATTATGTGTGATTTTTTGTGCATAGCACTTAACAATAACAGCATGGTGTAGGGCAGTATTTCCTAAACTGTTATGAAGAATCCTTTAATCTTCTTTTGGAGAATGTAAATAGACATCGTATTAAAAAAGTAATCTGGTCAAAAACGTTTGGGAATGTCTGAAAACTATATTCCCCTCTAAGAAAGAAATGTTACATATGAGCATATTAAAGCCTCAAAAGTTGTGATATGACCAGCCTAGAAGTCTGGTGATAAAGAACATGGTTTAATTTGTTTCACTCAGCACTTCCAAAGCATGGTGTTGAGGAAGGAACACTGAATTAGAAGTGAGAAGGCCTGAGTTCTCATTTCCCCTCTTTCACTAAAGCAAATGTGTATTCTCAAACCAGACACTTCCCCTTTTGCAGCCTCAAATTCTTCATTTGTAAATTGAAAGAATTAAAAATGAAAATCTAAATGACATAGCTGGATTAGATTATTTCTAACAGCCTTTCTAATCCCCACTTTCTATCCTGCTCCAAGGGATGAACAGCTCTGGCTTTGAAGCCTTCCCTGGGGCTAAAAACCTCACACAATGGGTATTTAGCAACCCACCCCAGGAACAGCTGGGCAGGAGCTTGGCCATTCTCATGACGTGGCTGTTTCTGTCAGATGGCTAGATCTGAAGGGGAATTATCTGGCAATTCCGAGCTGATGTGCCAACTCCGGGATGACTTTTAACACTGCAAGAATCAGTCACCCACTTTTCCTCTCCTCCTTTGCAAGGCATTCACCATTGCAAAATCATTGCTCAGAATGTCCAAAAAACAATATTTGACATAAAGTGAAACTCTGAATTAAGGAAGAGCTTTGAGGGAGGAGAGATTTGATAGCAATCATCAGTCAGGACTATGAAAATGTCAAGTACCCGCAGGGAGACCAGATACCCAAGAACGTAGTAAGGGGAGTAAGGCCCCAAGTTCTCCTGGTTTTGAGAGAAAATACATCCAGGCCCATTCCCTTTAAAGTGCATCTGTGGAAAAGAAAGTACATCTGGCTCAAGTCGGAATTTGGTATCACGGAGTTCATGTGGACAGGGGTCAGCCCATTTCTGCTGATGGAGGCCCCTTTAGCATGATGCCACATTCAGAGCAGAAAGCCCACACTTTCTGGGCCAAAGGACAGCCCCCAAATGGCCACTGTTGAAGGCCCATATTACACATATGCAGAGTGCTGTTTCCCTCTGAATAGCGTCTCAGCAAAGTCAGAAATACCATTACTCAGCATCATCTGTAGCCGAGATTTGCTTCGTGTGTAAGGTCCACCCCGTCCAGGATCCTTCCTTCTTTCTTTTCCTCTGTCCTGAAACATTACAGAAAGTTCCTACTGTTTTGTTTGTTTTTTTAAAGATTTTATTTATTTATTTGAGAGAGAGAGAGAGAGAGAGAGTGAGAGAGCACAAGCAGGGTGAGCGGGAGAGGGAGAAGCAGGCTCTCCGCTCGGCAGGGAGCTAAATGGGGAGGGCTCAATCTCAGTTTTTTTTAAGTGGGCTCCATGCCCAGTGTGGAACTCAAAAGTGGGGCTTAAACTAACAACCCTGAGATCAAGACCAGAGCTGAGATTAGAGTCAGACGCTTAACCTGATACTAGCTGAGGACAAAGCACAAGCTGACACCCTGCAACCTCCCCCTCCCCCACACTCCTGGGTAAGACATCTGTGACATTCTTCCAGGAAACTTCCGACTATCTTAATGTTAATGCTTTGCTAGAGTGAAAAACAACCTTGGTTTGGTAATAGCAAGGCCTCCAGTATCCTGAGGGTCTCCTTTAGCGTGTGAAAGTCTTTTTGACACCTCCCTTTTTCTTTACCTCCCCCGACCCCATAATATATAATCAGTTGCTCCTCACAACCCCAGTGCAGCTCTTTCTGCCCATGGGTCCTGTCCCTGTGAGGAAGGATAGTTGAAAGCCAGGCAGGCAGGGACAAGCCATCCCCCACCCTAAGAGGAAACCACCCTTAAAAGGATTTTACACCACCCTGGAAGAAGCCCGCCACCCTCTCCCACGTGATAGATAGATGGCAAAAACCTGATTGGATGACAGGTGCATGAAGGGTTAATCAGATTGAAACAGCCCACCAACAAGCCCATAAAAACCCTTAAGACTTACAAGACTTAGAAACTCCAGTGGCAACCCTCTTGGGTCGTCTTCCTCCTTGGGAGCTTTGTACTATCACTTTGCTATGCCTCAGTGAACCTCCCGAACCTGTTGAGAACCTTGCTTTCCTGCCCACCAGTCTGTCTGGTGGATCTCTTCATTCTTCAAAGCAGCATGACCAAGAACCGTGGGGACCGATGGAGAAAAAATCTGTAGCACCATGCTTTAATAAAACCACCATTTTGGGACGCCTGGGTGGCTCAGTCAGTTAGGCGGCTGCCTTTTGCTCGGGTCGTGATCCCAGGGTCTTGGGATTGAGTCTCACATCGTGCTCCCTGCTCAGCGGGGAGACTGCTTATCCCTCTGCCTGCTGCTCCCCCAGCTTGTGCTCTCTCTCTTAAATAAATACATAAATAAATACATAAAATCTTTAAATAGGGGAAAAGAAAACCATCACCCACCATTTTGCACCAAAGGAGTCTCAAGAATTCTTTCTTGGCCGTGGGCTCCGGACCTCACCGCACCATACCTCACCTGCATTTTACCTACATCAAACTGACTGAGCCCCCCAGGCGCCCCTCAGAGCGTTCCTATTGTTAAAATGACAGAACTAAATATAGTAATGAGTTTGTCCTTTCTTCAAGGGAAAGCAGTCCGTGGATTGGGGGGTACAGGGCCTCAAAGCACTGACGCACTCTTGCCAAGGGATTTTGGGCAAGAGCGAGTTGTACAGGGTGTTAAAAGAGGCACCGAGGAAACAGGCTAGGAGGAGTTTGGGAATTTATTTATAAGGCCAGCAGGTCCTATTCTCTAGTGTAAGATAAACTAGCTAGAGCTGAATTGGAAGATTGTGATTGGCATTAGGTTTTTAAGCAGTGAAGTGTTTCCCTGATTGAAGGTTGACTCAGGTGTGCTGGGCCACAGGGCCAGCCTCCATTTTGTGGATCCCAATAGGTGAATTGACTTTATCACTATATTTCAGGACTTGCTCTGGGCATCACGGTAATGTCATGGAGCCGGAGTGGGTGTCTGTGGTACTTTTAATAGCAGTTGGGTTCAAAAGTTAGTGTCTATGGACTCTGAGAAACAAACTGAGGGTTCTAGAGGGTAGGGGGTGGGGGGATGGGTTAGCCCGGTGATGGGCATTAAGGAGGGCACGTACTGCATGGAGCACTGGGTGTTATACGAAAACAGTGAATCGTGGATCACCACATCGAAAACTGGTGATGTATGGTGACTAACATAATAAAAAAAATTTTTTTTAAATAAATAAATAAAGCTTGTCAAATTAAAAAAAAGCTAGTGTTAAGTTAGTGTTTAGAGCAAAAATCAAGTAATAGCAGAATTATCTTTGAAAATATTTTAAATCATCCCCATGGATAGTGAAATGGTCCCATTCTCAGAAGCACAGGACAGTTGAGAGACCTGGTTTTTACCTGAGGGATTATGTCATTCACCCTACGTTTCTCCAGGCTATTGATTGACTCAGTGTGTGGAATGGTACTATTTAAATTGCTATTTCATGCTCAGAGTCTTGTTTTGTTCTGTTTTGGCTAAAACTGGATTTGTATGAGTTAAGTATGTATATGACACCATTCGGTGAAATACATAGAAAAAGTATCTACATTCATTCTACTGACAGAGGTTACCCCCTGGGTGAGGACTGGGATCGGAGGTGCTGAAACCAAAAGGGTCAAAGAGGCCTTCAGTCTCCTCTGGGATGTTTTTATTGTTATTTAACAAGGAAAATGTATTCGTATTTTTCTTCTGTAACAGGAAAAGATCCCTGACAAGTCACTCACACGTGGTCAGAGAAAGACAAGCATGAAAAGAAAAAAAGGGTAAGACACTGATAGCAGTGTGCTGTGGGAGGCCTCAGGGTGGGGGGTAATGAATGCTCCCCTGCTACTTAATCTCATCCCTGTCCTTTTGTTCTGTGCTCAGGGAGCGGTGGTTGAATGAGGCTTTGCTTATTCTGCTTCAAGGTGACCTAGATAAGGCTTGGGCAGTTTGGCTTGTCTTGCCAGGTCCCTCCCCTGCCCCAGGGAAGGGCAGTTCTTTTAGTATATAGGTAGGTGAGGAGCACTGACACTAGGAGGAGGCACCTGCATGAGTTTCCAATCTGCTATTTCTTTTTCTTTTCTTTTTTTTAAGGTTTATTTACTTGAGAGAGAGAGTGTGCATGCACAAGAGGGGGGAGGGTCAGAGGGAGAGGGAGAATCTCAAGCAGACTCCCGCCGTTAGCACAGAGCTCCATGTGGGGCTCGATCCCAGGACTCTGGGATCATGACCTGAGCCGAAGGCAGACACTTAACGACTGAGCCACCCAGGCACCCCTGCTTTTGTTTTCATTTTTATTTTAGTTTTTGGTTCACCTACCTTAGGATCAGAGGGACTAACTCCATGGCCAAGCAATCTATTCTTCCAGTTGGTCCTGGATTTAAAAACAGACAGCCCTTGGGGTGCCTGGGTGGCTCGGTTGTTAAGCATCTGCCTTCAGCTCAGGTCTTGATCCCAGGGTCCTGGGATTGAGCCCTACATCAGTCTCACTGCTCCCCGAGAAGCCTGCTTCTCCCTCTTCCACTCCCCCTGCTTGTACTCCCTCTCTCGCTGTGTCTCTCTCTGTCAAATAAACAAATAAAATCTTAAAACAAAAAAACAAAAAAAACAGACAGCCCTCGACACCAGAGTCTGTCATCTAAGACTGAGTGGAGCTCTAGGTTGTAAGTAAAATCTTCAAAATTGCAGACTGACTGCCTGTGACCTACATTGGTGAGGGCTTCAAAACTTTAACTTAAACATAAACCGTGAACAAACAGCCCAAAATTTAAAAATGGGCAAAGGACTTCTTTCTTCCAAAGAACACAAACAAATGGCCAATAAACATATGAAAAGATGCTCAACATCATTAACCATCAGGGAAATACAATGAGATTACTTCTCCCATACTATGATGTTTATAATTAAGAAAGAAAGAAAGAAGAAAGAAAGAAGAAAGAAAGAAAGAAAGAAAGAAAGAAAGAAAGAAAGAAAGAAAGAAAGAAAGAAAGAAAGAAAAGAAGTGTTGGCAAGGACGTGGAAAACCTGGAACCCACATATATTGCTGGTGGGAATATAAAATGGTAGAGCTGCTGTGGAAGACAGTTTGGTAATTATTCAAAAAGTTAAACACAGAATTCCCATATTACCCAGCAAATCCATTCCTAAGTATATGATGTAGGAATGACGTTAGGGTTTGAAGCCGACGGCCAAGAAAAAATTCCTGAGTTGTCTTTGGTGCAAAAAGGTGGTTCTATTAAAGCACGGGGACAGGACCTGCGGGCAGAAAGAGTTGCAATGGGGTCATTAAGGGTGGTGATTATATACCTTCAAGTTGAGAGGGGGTTAGGGATAGTGTAAGTCTCTAAGTAATTTTGGAAACAAGGTTTCCAGAACCTTGAAGGGGATAGCTATTGTTAGGAAAAGGTCATTTATTACATCTAATAAAGTCATGAGACCCTTCAGATGTATATCGGTGGGTCATATGCCGGGGGACGATTGCCATATCTTGTGGGGGGGTTTAGAGAGAAAGGAAATTTCCAAAGGAATTTTTTTTAAAGATTTTATTTATTTATTTGACAGAGTGAGACACAGCGAGAGCAGGAACACAAGCAGGGGGAGTGGGAGAGGGAGAAGCAGGCTTCCCACTGAGCAGGGAGCCCGATGCGGGGCTCGATCCCAGGACCCCGGGATCATGACCTGAGCTGAAGGCAGATGCTTAACCGACTGAGCCACCCAGGTGCCCCCAAAGGAATTTTTATATGTTAAGGTAGACTTACAGGATCCTGAGGGGGGCGGGGGGGTGTAGGGCTAAGATTGACTTTTGCCCTTAGCAAAGTGTCAACATCAGGGCAGTCGAGTCCCTAGAGGATTATCACTCTGCCTCTTTCAAGGACTTGACAGTGGGCTGTAAGTAGTAAGGAAATTTAATAATTTTTCTTCTGCCTTTGTTTCCCGCATCATATATACCAAAAGAATTGAAATCAGGGACTCAAACTGATGTTTGTACACCCACGTTCATGTCAGCATTGTTCACAACAGCCAAAATGTGGAAACACCCCAAGTGTCCACCAACAGATGGATAAACAAAATGTGATATACACATGGTATTCAATATTATACAGCCATAAAAAGGAATAAAGCTCTGATATGTGGCACAATGTGGGTGAACTCTGAAAATATTACTTTAAGTGAAATAAGCTAGACACAAAAGGACAAATATTGTATGATTCCACTTATATGAATTATCTAGAATAGGCAAATTCATCCAGACACAAAGTAGATTAGAGTTTACCAGGGGCTGGGGGGAAGGGGGGCTGGGGACTTATTGCTTAATGGGTATAGAATTTCTTTTGGGGGTGATAAAAAATTCTGGAAACAGGTAGTGGTGATGGTTGCACAGCTTTGTGATATACTTAATGCCACTGCACTGGATGGGTGAAAATGGTTAAAATGACAGAATTGATGACGTTATATATATTTTACCACAATTTTTTTAAAAAAAGTAAAAAATAATGAATAAATGAATAAATCATAAACCTTTTGTCAGGGAAAGAAGGGCTTTCAGTGAATCAACATTGCCACAGGGTAAAAAGCATAGGTCCCGTGAATCCCTAGACTCATAAAGGACAAAATTTTGTTTGTTTATAGGGGCTTGGTGGAGACAAATACTCTGAGGCCTTTGTTATGTAACATAGGGAGCAGCTAAACTAGTTTTATCAAAACTTATCAGCCCTGGGACTGATACACGTGGAACTAACTGTTTCACAAAAAAACTGATTTTAGGGTTTAATGAAACCAAGCAGGAGAAACAAACATTAGGAGATGTTCTGTCTTCCATCTCACCAGGATTTAACATGACTGGGAATAGAGTGTGCTTGTGCTGATAAATCATAGTAGAAAGTACAAAGGGGGGACTTTCAAGGAGGACGTGGCAAACAGAACTGCAAAAAAAGGTCTTTAAGGCAAATAATAGAACAAGTTCCATACAGAAAATTTAAATTTTTTTAGATTTTATTTATTCATGCAGAAAATTTTATTTTTTTTCAATTTTTTAAAAAAGATTTTATTTATTTGAGAGAGAGACAGCACATGAGATGGGAGAGGGTCAGAGGGAGAAGCAGGCTCCCCGCTGAGCAAGGAGCCCAATGTGGGACTCGATCCCAGGACTCCAGAATCATGACCTGAGCCAAAGACAGTCGCCCAACCAACTGAACCACCCAGGCGCCCCATACAGAAAATTTTAATATGTAATCATAGAAGAGAGTTCAAAGCCCATATAACCAGAAGATATATTTGGTCTACACAGTGTTTAAATTAGTTGCTAATGGGTGCCTGGGTGGCTCAGTCGTTAAGCGTCTGCCTTCGGCTCAGGTCATGGTCCGGGGGTCCTGGGATCGAGTCCCGCATCGGGCTCCCTGTTCGGCGGGAGGCCTGCTTCTCCCTCTCCCACTCCCCCTGCTTGTGTTCCCTCTCTCGCTGTGTCTCACTCTGTCAAATAAATAAATAAAATCTTTAAAAAAAAAAAAATTAGTTGCTAATGCTTAAAAATCAAAATATTTCACTTTAAATTCTGTTTGATATTTCCTCTTGAAAAATCAGAAGACCTGGCAAAAGTGGGTCCACAGTCTTGCCTGGAAACCATCCCTGGCACTGAGAGGTGGTTGCCCCCTTGGAAGGGCTGGGTGGTCTGTAGGTTGTCCCTTGCCCAGCAAAGCAGGCTTCATTCACCCATGGGTGTTGGAATACCACGGTACCACCAGGGCCAGTCCCCCCTAAAACATCTAGCTCTTTAAAATGGAAACTGTCGGGGCACCTGGGTGGCTCAGTCAGTTAAGCGACTGCCTTCAGCTCAGGTCATGATCCCAGGGTGCTGGGATCGAGCCCCGCATCGGGCTCCGTGCTCCGTGGGAAGCCTGCTTCTCCCTCTCTCACTCCCCCTGCTTGTGTTCCTTCTCTTGCTGTCTCTCTGTCGAATAAATAAATAAATAATCTTAAAAAAATAAAAAAATAAAATGGAAACTGTTAAAACAAAACAATTTGGTAGGCAAATACATTTTCTCTGACCTGTGTAAGGAAAAATGTGTTTAATTAGTTTAAATTTTGGTATTGAAAGAGGACTTCGACTTCCTCCATTTTTTAAAAAAGATTTTATTTATTAGTGCAAGGCGGGGCAGCAGAGGGAGAGGGAGAAGCAGGCTCCCCCTGAGCAGGGAGCCTGATTTGGGGCTCGATCCCAGGACCCTGTGATCATGATCTGAGCCAAAGGCAGATGCTTAACTGACTGAGCCACCCAAGCATCCCTCAACTTCCTCCATTTTTCTCCTCCAACTTTCTAATTCAGTTCTTCTTTCCAGCTTCTCTCTCAATTCAGGCAAAAGACTCTGCAGGCAAAGCCTCTCCTGATGGGAACCGAAACTAGCCCCTGGCAATAAGGACTGCCCTGAGCCAGCAAGACCCCGCCCAGAACAGTGATCCATCTGACCTTCACTGTCCACCCACACTCCCCAGCAACGTTTATCGCACATTTTCCGTATATAAACTTGGAACTGTTTTCTGCACCTTGCAGACAGTCTGAGACGCTGGTCAACAGTCTCACCAGTGTTGGCCTCACTGAGATAAGCTCCTTTCTTGTTTCACCACCACTTGTCTCTCTGCCTTTGGGTTTTGTCAGTGGCAAGTGGCCAAACCTAGTCTGTTTGGGACCCCCGGAGCAGGTGTTCCTGTGCCCTGGGCGCCCCAGCTACAGTACACCGTATTGTTGTAGAAAATTTAGGCAAAACAAGGGCAGGACTGTGAGCTGGGGACTGGTGTGCTTATTTATAGCTGAGTCCCTCATCTTTAGAACATTACTGATGCCCATAAATACAGGAGGAGGAAATGAAGATGTCATGTGGTATGCAGTAACCAAAACATTCGTAGGAAGAACAGAGCAAGCTTGCCCTAAGGGGACAGTGCATGAAGAAAGAAAAACACAGAAGCACAAGACTTTGACAGATGTCACTGATTTGGGGGCAGGAGCCCAGAGAGATGAGAATCATGATAGAGAACTGAGCTGGACTTAAAACTCTGTGCTTAGTAGGGCACTAAGGCAAATGACAACATTTCCAGAAGAATTTTAGTTATGTGGGGGAAAAAAAGGAATATAAATAAGTAAAATGATTCCATAAACTTGTACGCTATATAAAATGTCCTTGGTAGTAAAATAAAAATGACTCTGGGGATCTCTGGTAATGGAGATGTCTCAGTGTTTCTCTTGGATTTGTAGGGGCCAATCCAAGATGGGCTGCTCTGGCATAAAGATTATTTTGAATTAAAAGCAATCAAGACGGGTTGCCTGTCTGGCTCAGCAGGGTTGTGAGTTTGAGTCCCACGTTGGGTGTGGAGCCTACTTAAAAAAAACAACCAAGACCCAGCAGATTCAGGTAAAGTTCTTTATCTCCCCCCACAACTGCTTAAAAAGAATTTAGATAGAAGACCTGCTCCAGGAAGAGAGCATAGATAACTATATTATGATATGAACTAGGTATAGTAGACAGAGAGGAACCTAGCAAGGCCTTTTTGAGCAAAGTCCTCTCTGATGTGGAGAACAAAGGCAAAAGAAAAAAATTAAATTTCTTTACAGTTGGGCATTTCTTTACAGTTTACAGCCCATTGACAAGTACTTGAGAGACAGGCAGAGTGACCTTCCTGAAGGATTTTAGACGTCTCAAAGTTAATACTTTGCCAGAGGCAAAAGGCAACCTTGGCTTGGTATTAGCCTGACCTCCAGGATCCTGTAACAATCACTTTGGGAACTTCTTTTATATCTACAAATCCCCCACCAAATATATATGAGTAATCATCCTCTAAACATATGGCCCACTGATATCCATCTGAAAGGTCTCATGACTAGAAGAGTTTGCTATGCTGCAGGATTTCTTTTCCTTAGTGCCCATGGTTCTTGGTCACGCGGCACCAGACGAAGAGTGGTGGGCAGCAAAGCAAAGGTTACTGGGCAATAGTCCAAAGGTCCCACAGAGGAGGGGACCTGAGAGGGTTGCCACTAGAGTTTCTAAGTCCAGGAGTTTTTATGAGAATGTTGGCGGGTGGTTTTAATCTGATTAACCCTCCATGCGCCTGTCACCCAATCAGGTTTTTGTCCATGCGCCCATCTACCCATCAGGTAGTTGTTCACGTGGGAAAGGGTGGCGGGCTCCTTCCAGCGTGGTGTAAAATCCTTTTTAAGGGTAGTTTCCTCTTAGGGTGGGGGCCCTTGTGCCTGCCTGCCTTTCTTCGGAGGATCCTTCATTAATATGATGGAGAAGGGCTACTGTGGGTCTGAGATTATGCAAAGGTTCAGTTGTCTAGTGAGACAGAGAAACTAAAGGAACCCCATGAAAAACTGCTTTCTTCACTCCTTTTCCTGCTTCTGTTCTTGCTAGGACCTACACCCCAGCCTTACACAGGCCTTAGAGAACAGATAATGTTATGAACTTGTAAAGGTGAAGAAGTTAACGATCTCTTCGGAGTCTTCCAGCACAATAGATAGTATCTAAGGAGTCACTGGGTGGGGTTGTCATGAATGTTTTCCAAGACCACTGACTCATCAAGATCCCTGGCTCCAGGGCATAAGTGACTTATGAAGAACACTTAAAACACTCCTTTGTTCCTGGATGTCTGAGAAGATATGTGCAGTGGACCACAATCCTCAATAAAAACCCCAGACCCCAAGCAAAGATGAGACTCACCTTTCCTTTCCAGGTCTCCCGGACACTGTACCTGCACTCTCTCCGTGTCTTCAATAAACTCCACTCTCACTTCCTCTCGCCTCACATTTGATTTTTATCCTGCGCAAAGCCAAGGACCCTCTTGGCTCATCCTGTGGTACCTCTTCTGGATCCTTGAGCCTGGTCAACCTGCATAGTCTAGCATCTTTTCTTTCTCTTTCTTTTCTTCTTTTCTTTCCTTTCCATTCTTTCCTTTTCTTTCTTTCTTTCTTTCTTTTCTTTCTTTCTTTCTTCTTCTATCATCTAGCATCTTTTCTTTCTTTCTTTCTTTCTTTCTTTCTTCCTTTCTTACTTTCTCCCTCTCTCCCTCCTTTCTTTTTCTCTTTCTTTCTTTCTTCCATAGTCTAGCATCTTTTCTTTCTTTCTTTCTTTCTTTCTTTCTTTCCTTTCTTTCTTTCTCCTTTCTTTCTTTCTTTCTTTCTTTCTTTCTTTTCTTTCTTTCTTTCTTTCTTTCCTTTCTTTCTTCCTTCCTTCCTTCCTTCCTTCCTTTCTTTCTTCTTTCTTTTCTTTTTTCTTTCTCCTACTAACTGATCACACTGTTTGGATAACACTGTCTCACCAAGACGGACACAAGCTCCATTCTCACTGATGAGTTTAGGGTTTGAGGCCTCATGGCCAACACTTTACAAGCCTATGGGCCAACCAACACTCCCAGACTTTTCTGGTCACCCTCCTTGCATTTGCAAAGATGAACCAAGAAATTAGCTTTGCATGGGGTCTGGCATGCCCCCCACACCTCCCCCTTGTAACGTAAACAGTTGCTGGAGGCTGCCCTGACAGGCTAGCTGCACAGTCCAGAGTGAAGACACAGACTTTAGGGACCAGAGTTTGGTTAATTACTAAATTATTTCTTGAATTATTATTTATTAAGCACCCATGGTTTGGGTGCTAGGGATGTAAGGGTGAACTTTAATGGATAAAGGGTCTGTCCTCATGGAACTGATGTGCTATCGAGGGTGTGGGATGGGAGAAAGAATAAACAATGATGCTTGTCAATGTCTTCTGCAAATAATAATTTTCAGATTCTAGTGTGCAGTCCAGTTGCTTGGTGAGCTCAGTGAAGTGGATTGCTGGACTCCATGCCCAGAAACTGATTCAGTAGGTTTGAGGTGGGGCAAAGAATTTGCCTTTCTAACATTCTCAGGTGATACTACTCAAAGTGGAGTTTGCACAAATCATAGAACTCCAAGGTCACTACCTGTAAGATGAAGGATTTCATACCTTGCTTGCTCCTCCGAGTGTGGTTCGCAGGACTACCTGGTGATCTTTATGAAAAGTACAGAAAGAAGTGAATTCTTCCCCTAAAGGGAAATTGCTCAGCTAATAACAAAGAAGGAATTACTTGGTTAAATATGGAGAAATGACAATGTGTTGCTACATTAAAACCTCGAAGGAATTAAATACTGATGAGAAATAATTTTGTTGATTGAATTAAAGGGTGTTTATAATAATAATATTCAGTGTTATGAGGTAGAATTCTTATACCATTGGCATGAGCATAAATAGCAATGTGTACCAAAAGCCTTTAAAATAATGCTTTAATTCAGTAATTCCTCATTTGAAATTTTATATTAATAAACTAACCATTGGTGTGCATGAATTTTTTCAGTTTTAGAAAAATTAAGCCATTTATTTTGAGGTAATTGTAGATTCACATGCAGTAAGAAATAAAATCTTAAAATATATATATATTAAGTGAAAATTTTGCAAGTGTATTTTTATTTTCTTTTTTACTTATTCATATTTTCTGAAAGTTATATAGTTACCATCTATTACTCAAAAATTGTTGTATTGTGGTAAAATACATATAACATTTTTAAAAAGATTTGTTTATTTATTTTAGAGATAGAGAACAAGCACGAGCTGAGGGAGGAGCAGAGCGAGGGGGACAAGCAGACTCTGCACCAAGGGCAGAGCCCAACATGGGGCTCAATCCCACGACCCTGAGATCACGACCTGAGCTGAGTAGGACACCCAACTGCCTGAGCCACCCAGGTGCCCCACATAAATTTTGAGCGTACGGTTCAGTGGCATTAAATACATTTACGCTGTTGTGAAGCCATCACCACTATCCATCTCTAGGACTTTTTCATCTTCCCATACAGAAACTCTGTACCCATTAAACAATAACTCTCCATTCCCCACTTCCTCGGGATCCTGGTAACAACTGTTCTAGTTTCTGTCTCTATGCATTTGGCTATTCTAGGTATCTCATAGAAGTGGAATCATATAATATTGTCTTTTTGTGACTGGCTTACTTCACTTAACATAATGTCTTCAAGGTTCATCCATGTTGGAGCATGTACGGGATGCCACATTGATTATGAATCCATAGGCTACCACTAAATATAAAGTCGCTTACAATAAGCCTCATATTTGTGAGATGCTTGCACGTTTGTAGCTGTGAATTGCAAAGCTAAAGGTAAGTCTGAAGTACCAAGGCTAAAGCATCTTTTGGACTGAATTTGGCGGGGGTGACCTGCTGGGAGGCAGGTTAGTTTAGGCTGGGGAAAATGACATTCATGAGGACAGAAAAGTGGAGACCCATGCAACACATGTGGTGACAAGAAGCCAACTCACCTGGCTATGCTCGGGAGCCTGAGTAGGGCAATACTGAGAAAAACAGAGAAGATGCTATGGTTTGAATGTTTGTGTTATCCCCAAGTTAATTTGTTGAAAATCCTAATGCCTGAAGTGATGATATTAGGAGGTATCCTTTGGGAGATGCTTAGGTCATGAGGGTGGAGCCCTCATGATTGGGATTAGCACTATTTTATAATTGTTGTTTTTTTTAAGATTTTATGTATTTATTTGACAGAGAGAGACACGCGAGGTAGGGAACACAAGCAGGGGGAGTGGGGGAGGGAGAAGCAGGCCCCCCCGTTGAGCAGGGAGCCCGATGCGGGGCTCGATCCCAGGACCCTGGGATCATGACCCAAGCCAAAGGCAGCCGCTTAACTGACTGAGCCACCCAGTCGCCCCTAGCACTATTTTAAAAGAGATCCTGGAGAGATGCCTCATCTCTTCTGCCCTTTGAGGTTACAAAGAGAAGTCTGTGACCTGGAAGAGGGCCCTCACCCTACCATGCTGGCACCCTGAGCTCAGACTTCCAGCCTCCAGAGCCATGAGAATAGCAGCCCAAATGGACTGAGATGGATGATAAAGGCGAAGATGGAGAGGCAAAATGTACATATAAACAGTTTCAACGTAATCAGAGATGCTATTTCAAGCCAGAGGGAACTGAAGCTAAGATGGGACATATTCCAATTACTGTTTAGAGAAAGAGGTATTGTTGATTTGTGTAGTTTGAATGGCAGGAGGCTGGGACAGGCATGCAGACGAGGCACAACCTCTCAAGTTGGGTTCAGATGGGCTCAAACTTGCCCTGTGAGGTTCATTGATGCACCCACACTCTACCGTGCCAATCAGGATTTGTTGTGTAGACTGCATGTCTAGTTAAGAGAAGGAAACAGAATGCAACAAAAGGAAACCATCAGAAAATGGAGCAGTCAGGGGTATGGTTTTGGAGGGCTGACCTAGAGGCAGGGTAGAGAGACCCCTTTCTCAAAACGTTTGTCCGGAGTTCTGGGGCTCCTGGATTTCACTCTGGTCTGAACCAAAAGATAAAGCCTGGAGAACTTAGGAGAACCTTGCTTCTTATGGCCGTTGCTGGGGATGGAAGCAAAGGCAAAACCCAGGACAGATGTTGCACCAGCCGCCCCAGCCTAGCTGGTGAGTCACACCCTGAATTCGGACAGGAGTCAAGGGCCTGGGGTGGGAGTTTACCTGCCTAATCTTGATTCGGTTCCTTGATATTTTCTTCATTGTTGTGCAGAACCACACAGTAAGAGAGTCGAAGGAGCCGAGAGTAGATGTGAAGAGGAAGGGCTGGTGGTTAAGGGATCCATGGGGACAATCAGAAGCTCCCCTTTTGTTTCAACCCAACCAGCACAAGGATGTAATCCTGGACTGGGGGATAGCTATTGAAATGGATAGGAAAAGGCAGACCCAGATGAAGGGGAAAAATCACAAGATTAACAAAAACATCTCACAGTGTGAAGGACTTTAGAAGCCACCCAAGGTCAATTTCCCCTCTAAAGAAAATGATTACTAACATTTTTGAGGACTTCCTTCACATTAGGGTGTTCTAACTGCTTTAAATGTAAGTCCTTTAATCCCCTCCAGAGTCCCGGGGCCATTAGGGCCCCTGTTTATAGAGATGAGGCAACAGAGGTTAGGCAGCCTGCCTGAGGTGGCAGATGGTGAGTGGTGGAATCTGGATCCGAACCTGGGCATGCGCTCCAGCACCTGCAGGCCAGCCATCAAGCAATTCTACTTTCTTTTCTTTCTTTTCTTTTCTTTTTTTTTTTTGGTATGTGTACTTTCAGAGCCCAACATCCCTGTATACTTCTGCTCCCTCGTCCCCTCCATTTGTGCACCCTAGTGAATACATTCAGAGTCTAAAGAACAGAGCAAAGTATTTCTTGCTGTTCCGATGCAGTTTCCTTTTGGGTGACGAGGCACCTCTTTCTTGTTCTCTGCCCTTTTTCTACCCTTTTCCCCATGCCCAACCTCAGGAGCCCACCCAGCTTCATCCTACCATACTCTGTATTCAGGCCAGCAGGGCCCATCTGCCCCTCCTGTCTGAGATTGCCAAATCCCTTTATCCTGGTCCTCAGATTCTTAAGAGCAGAAAGGCCATTTTAAAAGATAAGCCTCTGGGCGCCTGGGTGGCTCAGATGGTTAAGCGTTTGATTTCGGCTCAGGTCATGATCCCAGCGTCCTGGGATCGAGTCCTGCATCACACTCCCTGCTCAGCGGGGAGCCTGCTTCTCTCTCTCCCTCTGCCCCTCCCCGCTTCTTGTGTGGGCAAGTGTGCACAGGCTCTCCCTCTCTATCCCTCTCTCGGAAAAAAAAAAAAAAAAAAAAAAACCTTAAAAAAAAAGACAATAAAAGATAAGCTTCTGTCTTGCTACTATTGCTTACCTTGGTTAAAAGGAAAGTAAATTAGGACCCAAATAGTCTGAAACAGGGCCTCTCCAGGCTGAAAATGAAAGTGCTAGGTACACCAAAGAAGTATACTATTATTTAAGGCAGGATTATGAGTTCAGGTCTCTGGTTGACTCAGAGAGGAATTATAAACTCCTATTCGCCATCCGCAGCCTTCCGTTTTCATGTTACTGGTTCTGGGAAACCAGGTTTCAAACAGGTCCAAAATGGGTAGCATATGATTCCAGGGGGTCTAGGGTCATTCAACAGAGGTACTGGTGTGTACGTATTTGAAGCTTAGTAAGCTGTTTCCCTAAGATTCTCACAGCAGTTGAATATATCTTTTTCCTGAAATCCTCATCCTCTTGGTGGGAATGGGAATGGAAAGAGCAAGTAGATGAGACAGGGACACAGAACCCCAAATGACTGCACCCACCCCAGTGGCCAAAACTCTAATCCTCAAAATGTCCTTATGTTCAGCAGAAATCCACTTCCTATGGATCAAGTCTGCACTTCGAAGCCCACAGAGAAAGGACCTTCTTTTCCCAGTGACAACCCTTAAGCTTCTGTTCTAAAGGAGAAAAATCCCCATTTCCTTTATATATATATATATGCTCATTCTACTCCACCACTTTCCAGACCTCCATCATCCTGATCATTCTGCTCTGATTTACTCAAGTTTGCTAATATACTTTTAAATACGGCACCAGGAATTGAAAGATTATTTCCTCAGGAAAGAGTAGTTATGTTGCACGCACAATGTCTGAACAAGGCAGAAGGAGACAAGAAATGGAAGTGATTTTAAGGAAGTGAGCTTGAGGACTGGAAAGATGGTATTGAGAAACTGCACATAGTGGTTCAGATGTAAGATAATTTGAGGGTGGCTGTGTTTCCTGGTGGGAAACAGGAAATACATACCTGACGGGAGAAGAGATGAAGACCGAAGGTATAAAGAGTCTTCAGCCTAGATGTAGACAGTGGTAGCAAATCCAGTGAGGGAGGGGGAAAACTCCCATTTGTGGAGGACAAGGATGATCAGGCTGTGCTGCTTTCCCAGTGTTAATATCATCTGGTCTTCACAATTTTGTTAGGTAGGAATCCTAGCCCTCATGAGGAGGGTGAGGCTGATAAAAGTTAAGTAACTTGCCCAGGGCCACTGAACCACTAAGTGAAAGGGCTGGGACTCCAATTCAGGTAGTTCTCAGGGAGTGTGATGAGAGCCTCAAGAACTTGTTCTCAAATCTTTGGAGTCAAGTATAAATCACTGAGGAGCATTAGTGCATGAAGGTTTCCCAAGTTGTCTGTAGACGGAGTGCAGATTTAGTGCTTATGAAATGAAGTCTACAGTTTGTTGGGAGGCTGGGAGAGCACAGAGCTTAATGGTTAGGAACACCAGCTATAAAGAGACCTGGCTTCAAATCATAGATTTGCCCCTTGCATGTTGCGTGTTCTTGGGAAAATTTCTCCACCTTTCTACCTTTTCTTTGTCTATAAAATGGTATGAGTAATACCAACTTTGTAGCATTGTTACAAGGACTAAATGAGATCGTGTTTTTAATGGGGTATATTCATATATCTATATAAGTAAAATATATGTAAAGAGTATATATGAGAAATGCTTAAGTGGTAAGCATTCAACAAAGGATAGCTATTTCTATATAAATTATTCATTTGTCTTTGGCACTCAACATTGAGCCTCTTTTAACTTCATTATTAAAAAAATTTTGGGGGGGCAACCGTCTTGGGTCCCCTCCCTCCTTGGGAGCTTTCTACTATCAACTTCGCTATAGCTTAATAAACCTTGCTTTGCTGCCCACCGCTCTTCAAAAAAATAAATAAATAAATAAAAAATAAAAAATAATTTTTTAAAGATTTTGTACACCCAATGTGCAGCTCAAACTCACAACCCTGAGATCCAGAGTTACATGCTCTACTGACTGAGACAGCCAGGTGCCCATTGGGCCTCTTTTCAAAATGGAGAATGAGTGTGGTAGATCATAATGTGTCACTTGGCTTAGGTTGAGCTACTTTTCCCAATTCCTTTCCATGTGTGTTTCCAGTTAGGATGATCCATGAGAGATTCTTGTGGCAGATTCTTGAGACTGAGGGCAGAAGTGAAGGAACTGCCATTTTGTAGCTTACACACATTGTCATTTATTATTGTGAGGAAGCAGCCAGGCTTACAACTGCTCCAGCTTCCCCTGTATCCTCCTCCAGCATCTCTGGCTTCTGGGCCGGAAGTGGGTGGTTAGCACTCTGATGAAGGGTCACAGCTTCTGCAAGACAACCATAGCCTCACGGTTGGAGGCAACAAGGACTGTCACCATTTCATTTCATCTTTTGGCTCCAGCATGTGCTTCCTGTCTTCCACCTTAGATCCAGCTTCTCTTCCCCACTGCCTGCCTGCTGACTATGTATACCTCCTAGTTAGGGTTGCCAGACTTAGCAAATAAAAATATAGGATGCTCAATCAAATGTGAATTTCAGATAAACAACAATTTTTTAGTGTATGTTCCTCTGTAATTCACATTTCACTGGGCATCCTGGTTTTTTTTTTTGTTTTTTATTTGCTAATTTTGGCAACGCTAAGAGTGGAAGGTAAGTGACTGGGGAAAGATGATTGCTGGGCAGAATCCCGTTGAGGATAGTGACTGTGAGTTTACAATGACACCAATTAATACCCAGCTGAATGCTTTCCTCCAGCTGGGCTCAGCTGCTTGGGAGCAGGTAAGGCCTAGATAATTGGGTTTCTCCAGAGTTAGGATTTTACCAGGTAGATGCTGGTAAAAAGCACAGGAGAGTTTAGGGCAGAGGTTTGCAAACTTGAATTGGTCACAGCATCACTCAGAGGACTTTGTCAGAATGCAAACTGTGGAGCCCCACCCACCCCTGAAGTTGCTGATTCAGTAGGTCTGGGTGGGACCCAAGAATGTGCACTTCTAATGAGTGCAGCACTTTAAGACCCACTGGAGTAGAATGAAATGGGGGACAATGAGATTGAAAGTAGATAAGGGGAAGGAGTGACAATGGAGGGGCTGATGGGGCAGAGTGTATTTCCTGCCTTCACAGTGAGCACAAGACTGTGATGGTGACTTAGGGGGTGGGGGTGGGGGGTTGTGTTCCTTCAATCTGTTCTTTGCTCTCTAATTTTGGGCTATGTATGTACTAACCCTGTCCTTTCCTAACACTGGCCTCCCTTCTAACCAGGGAAGTTTTGAGAACTCTGGTGTCATGACACTAGTATCCAGTGTGATCTATGGGAAGCTGGGCATTAAAACAGACGCACTGATGGAGGCAACATCAACCACAGAGGTATGGAAGTGAAGGTCACAAGATCCCACACAGAGACCTATAGGAAGAAAGGATGAGAGAGGGGAGAGGCGAAGGAGGACACGCAAAGAGCACAATGCACAAAAAGCCAGAACGCACAAAGAGAAAAGCAAAACCCAAACAAAGAAAACTGCACAGAGGTAAGAGAAGCACAAATATACAAAGGTGAGGAAAGCAAAGAGGCTAACTGCCTCAGAGAGTTTCCCAGAGGGACTGAGTGATGAAGAACAATAAGGCATCAGGAGCCATAGGGAAGATGAATAGAATTTTGTCATCTAAATTGTGTGTTCTGAGAGTGTTTGATCATGTCTCATGTACTCATCCTATATCCTACTGAAAAGTACACTACAGAGAACAAAATTGCCAAATTGAGGGGTTATGAGTGTATGGGTGTGGGTGTATCATTTTTGATTCTGTGCTTTATTACTCATGCTGTTTTTCCTTTTGCATGTCTCATTTACAATGGCCTGGCAAGATTGTGAGAACCATCACCAACATCAACATCATCATCATAATCATCATAGGAATAACACAATAGTCACAATAATCGCTCCCATATCCCAGACCCCATGCCTTTCCATATATATTATCTCAATCAGTCCTTTTTTCCTTTCACCAACCCACGAGATTGGTAAATCATCCTCCTTTTTCAGATGAGGGTACTTGCCAGTAATGGGATGTGAAGCAAAGTCTCTTCCCCACATCCTCCCACCTACCCAACACGAACAGTCCAGGCCTAAGCTCTGCATTTGTCTCTGTTCTGATTACATTTCTGCAATCAGGAAGGGACACTTCCGCTTGGGAGGTACAAGGGAAGGCTGGTTTGAAAAGCCAGGAAATGTGAGGTTGGGGAATGGGGAGGAGAAGGAGAAGTGGAAATTATTAATCTTACCTCAAATTCACTCTGATTTTCCACATTCTTCTTTAGGGTGTATAAATGAGGAGCAAGGGAGACCTTTAAGGGAGTGTTTAAACCCCCTGCTTTGAAATCACTGTGATAGGAGACTGACACAGTGGAGAGAGCTCTATGAGGGTACAGAACATAGAGCAAGGGGATGTTGGGGTGACTGGGGTCAGGGCTGAGGAGGCTTCCTCCCAGAAGAGGAAATCCCTAAAGGCAAATATCAGTGATAGGCAAAGGGTTCCTATTCCTAATATGTATAATGCACTTACTTGCAAATCAGTAAGGGAAAGGCAAACACCTCTAATGGAAAAATGGTCAGAATTGAACATGCATGTCAAAAGAAGAAATACAGGTGACTAATCAGCATGTGAAAAAAAGGCCAACAAAAATATTTTTAGATAACTTCCATTGTCAGTGGTTGTGTGGAGAAATGAGTAATTTACTCCAGTAGAGGGCAGTTTGCATGTATGTATTCACGTTTACTTTTACTTTTGTACTGTGGTAAAATATACATAATATAAAACTTACCATTTAACTATTTTAAGTATACAGTTCAATGGCATTAAGCCCACTGACACTGTTGTGCAAACCACCACCATCTCTAGGACGTTTTTCACCTTCTCAAACTGAAACTCTACCTGTTAAACAATAAGTCTCCATTCCCCCTATATTCACATTTTTTAAAATTTTATTTTATTATGTTCTGTTACTCACCATACAGTACATCATTAGCTTTTGATGTAGTGTTCCATGAATCATTGTTTGCGTATAAGATCCAGTGCTCCATGCAGTACGTGCCCTCCCTAATACCTATATTCACATTTTAATATGATTTATGGTTTTATTTCAGTAATTGCTCTTCTAAGAATTTATTCTAAGGAGATAATCGAAAAATGTGAAAAACATACATGTACAAGAATGTTCCCAGTAGAAACAACCTACATATCCATCAGTAAGGAATTGGTGAAATAAATTATGCTGCTCAGGGACAAGGGAACACAGTGCAGTCATTAACAATTATGATGTTGATTATGTACACTATCAAGGAAACATGTCCATGATCTACTTAATGAAGGACAAAGATGATAAAAATGGATATCATGGCTCTATTATATAAAACTATGTATGTGTGTGTCTGTTGTATTTCATTTCTAGAGAAAAAGAAATACTCAGATCCCCAGTTGAGGCAACGTCTTGTTTCACTTGATTAGGAAATATATTGTCCCTGTGGCATAGATGAGTGAAATTTCCAAATGCATCTGGCTATGCAAAGTAGAATGTCTCTCACCTGTTTGTTGTCTGAAATACAGTCAGAAATAATACAGGGGTGCCTGGCTGGCTCATTTGGAAGAGTTTGTGACTCTTGATCTCAGGGTCATGGGTTCAAGCCCCATGTTGGGTGTAGAGATAACTAAAAAAAAAAAATCTACTTCTGAAGTAATATGTAGCGATTGTATCCTATTGGTGGACTAGAAATATCCTCCCCTCCTCTCCATCTATTGCCACATATTAGAATTTGAGCGAGTTGTAACAGATTGTGATGTTGCAATATTCTTTAATGTGCACAGGTTGGTTATATTGTCTTTAATTGACTTAGAATGCATTTCTTCCCATGTTGGGTACAGCATAACCAGGAAAATAATGTTATCTCATTATAACATTACTATAATGGCAACAAATCGTATCTGTCTAGGAGGGAATGTGATAGTTTTGTTAAAAAGGGATAAATAGAGGGATGCCTGGGTGGCTCAGTCGGTTAAGCTTCTGCCTTCGGCTCAGGTCATGATCCCAGGGTCCTGGGATCAAGTCCTGCATTGGGATCCCTTCTCAGTGGGAAGCCTGCTTCTCCCTCTCCCTCTGCCTGCCGCTCCCCCTGCTTGTGCTCTCTCTCTGACAAATAAGTAAATAAAAAATCTTAAAATAAAAAAAAAGGATAAATAGAGGGGCATCTGGGTGGCTCAGTCAGTTGAGCTTCTACCTTCGGCTCAGGTCATGATCCCAGGGCTCTGGATTGAGCCCCTCATTGGGCTCCCTGCTCAGTGGGAAACCTGCTTCTCCCTCTCCCTCTGCCTCTCCCCTCCACTTGTGCTCTCTCTCTCAAATAAATCAAATCTTTTTTTTTTTAAAGATATTTTTTATTTATCTATTTGACAGAGAGATAGCACAAGTAGGCAGAGTGGCAGGCAGAGGGAGAGGGAGAAGCAGGCTCTCCGCTGAGCAGGGAGCCCTATGCGGGGCTCGATCCCAGGACCCTGGGATCATGACCTGAGCTGAAGGCAGCTGCTTAACCAACTGAGCCACGCAGGTGCCCCTAAATAAATAAAATCTTTGAAAAAATGGATAAATACCTCTGTTCAATAGAGGAGATATATACTGCTTTTTTTTTTTTTTTTAAGGAAATATCAAAGTTAGGCTCGAGTTTTGTAAAATCTTGGGTCCATTTGTGACCACCTAAGACCAGTTTATTTCCCAAGCATATTCTGTGAATACTGTCTCACTTCTATACATTTTATGAATAGTAGGCATACTTTTAAATCTATACTGTCAATGGAAATTTCACTTGAAAGATGTTTTTGTTATATTTTAACCTATAAGATAAAGTTCCAGTATATGTAAATGTAAATTGTATGTAAATTTTATTAATGAATGAAGATAAATCAAATCATATACATTTGGAAATATTAGCATTTTTTTTATTAAATGTAATAAAGCTTTTAAACTACTCTGATGTGCCCTCTCTGAGCAAAACTATTAAACATAGTAAAATAAAAATTAAAAGTAGCTGATAAAAATAGGATCCCGTGACCCCATTATAGAAAACAGTGTGTATACGTGTATGTATATAAGTGTGTAGATTAAGAACAATATCTTAAGGGATGTTTGGCAAATTGAGTTGTTGGGTTTTTTTCAAAGATTTTATTTATTTATTTGACATTTATTTGTTCCCTCCAGAGAGGGAACATAAGCAGGGGGAGTGGGAGAGGGAGAAGCAGGCTTCCCGCTGAGCAGGGAGCCCGATGCGGGGCTCGATCCCAGGACCCTGAGATCATGACCTGAGCTGAAGGCAGACGCTTAACGACTGAGCCACCCAGGTGCCCCAAATTGAGTTTTTTGAGTGATGAAGTTTTGTTTTCTTTATTCTTTCCCTTTCTTTTTTTTTTTAAGCAGGCTCCTTACCCAGTGTAGGGTTTGAACTCATGATCCTGAGATTAAGAGTCACGTGCCCTGCCTACTGAGCCAGCTGGGTGTTCCTCTTTCCTTAATTATTTAATTTTTTTACAACAAGCATTTTATTTTTATATTTGGGGGGAAATAATTTTCTTTTGCAGGGGAAAAGTGTGACTCTGAGACTAAAATGCTTTTGAGTACTTCCCTGAAACCACCAAAGCTTTATAGCCATCACTCTACCCACTTGCCCTTTCTCTCCTGAGAAGAATCCACTGAGATTCTTACCCATAGCTCTTCCCTTGTTTGACTTAGTTTTGAAAGAGCCATGTTGTGTCTTCTATTTCTTCACCCTCCTGGTTTTTTCTCCCCTCTCCCTATTTATCTTTTCTGCCAGGGTGGATTCTACAATATTGAGGCCCTGGGGGCTGGATTCACAGATACCCAATGCTGCCCTCTGTTGGGACTCATTTTTGCCAATGTATTCTCCAGGGGTCCCGTGGTTCTTTCCACTTTCCTAGAGAGCTGTGGTATGACTGACCTCATTATCACTTCATACAGTCTGGGGGTGGTGGTAGTCCAGGGTGGTGTGCAACATAGGCTTCTGGCTGAATACTTTGTGTTCAAAAAGGATGAACACGTCCAGAGGAGAAAGGTCCTCATGGGAACAGAGTCTCTGGATAGGTTACGAGGACCATAGTTGTGTCCCTTGGTGGGAGTGTTTGGCTTAGCTGTGAAATTCAGTCTGGGCTCTCAGCTCATTTGGAGAGGAGACTCACTTGGTGGAAAATTTAATGTACTCTCTAATCACTTTTTCATTTTTATGGAAATCATACTGGGGAGAGGTTTCGCCACCTGCAAATATTTGTGATCTGTTTCCATGATGCCATGGGGGTGCAGAACACTAGGGAGAGGTGTCTTTTAAATACTGAGTGATGAGAAAACCAATGCATATTTTATAGAATCAGTGGACAAAGTGCACCTTGATCAAAGATGGGTAATTTCAGCACCAGCACCAGATCTCCCCCAAGACCTGGGACCTTCTGGTTCCACCTCTGCCAGGGACCATAGATGGAAGTAAAAAACAAAGCTTTCTTTACAATCATAGGAATAAAGAAGAATTTTCTATTTTATGTTTATTAACCGCCTTTCCATATGCTCGGGAAAAAATAACAAAAGCCACCTGCCTTCAGTGTTGCTCACAGCATAAAGAGGAAGACAAACTACCAAATATATAATTACCATCCAACATGGGAGCAGAGAAGGAGAAGCCTCCATCCTATACTAAGGTGTGGAGGTCAAAAGGCCAGGGAAAGGCTTTCTGCAATAGGTGATGCCTGGGCTGAGACTTGAGACAGAATTGAATTTGGCAAGTGTGGGCTTATGGGGCGGGGGGTGGTAAGGGCCTGCTCCCTGCCCCTTTCTAATAATGCCTCTAGGACCACCTGGGTGACACAGTCGGATAAGTGTCTGACTCTTGATTTCACTCAGGTCATGATCTCAGGGTCGTGAGATCAAGTCCCATGTCAGGCTCCGCGCTGGGTGTGGAGCCTGCTTAAGATTCTCTCTTTCCCTCTGCCCTTTCCCACCCTCTAAAGAAAATAATAATGCTTCTAGGTATTTAACTATTAATCACTATGCCCTTATTTACATATGTGCATGTAGACAATATTTGCATACAAATTTCTGAATGCATAAAACCCTCACAAGGTTAATTTTGTGACTTGACTGGATGGAAAGCTGTTTTCTGTGGTTTTGACCTGAGTTCCTTTTATGATGGACATCCTTATAGTGAAGTTCTGCGTGTGGATTAGATTCATCATCTGGATTCACTCCTGTAGGACTGGGAAGGCAGAGGTCACTTTGGACGCCTGGCTAGTTTTCTGCAAGAAGTTTATCATGGAGACGGCGGGTGGGGAGGGGAGGGCTGTTGTTCAGCAGTGCTCTAGGAACTTGCCGCTAGCATTGTGCATGGCAAGCAGGACAAAGTCGCTGCAGCTGCTGCAGGAGCAGCTTCCTGACTCTCTACCTTCCCTTTCTTGCAGAAGAGACAGCAGCTCCGATGGAGCCAAGTTCTCCAGGGTCGTTCTGGAAGACACTCTTACAGGACCAGCACAGAGCCCCTTTCTCCAGCTCTTCCAAGTGTCCTGTAAACACCTCATTCCTGTATTCAATCACTCTCAGCTTAAAAATATGGTTTCTGCTTCTTGTAACTGAACCCGGACTGATAAATCTTTAATGAACATTTTCCCTACTTTAGAATGGAGGCTATTAACTCCATTGAGAGAAAGATAAAATTTTTTTGAGCTACAATTTTTTTTAGGGGGGGGACAGAGGAAGAGGGAGAGAGAGAACCTGAAGCAGGTTCCATGTCCAGTGCATGAGCCCCATGTGGGGCTCGATCTCACAACCCTGAGATCATGACCTGAGCCGAAATCAAGAGTCGGACACTTAACTGAGCCACCCAGGCGCCCCTTGAGCTATAATTTATAGAGAAAGACTCCAAGTCCCAAAAAAATAACTAAAGCCTCAAAGCCAGATCTCTCTGCTACCAAAGCTTTTGCTCTTATTTACCACCTGTTAAAAAACAAAATCCAAATGAGTAAATTTGAAGATCTAATTGGCTTTATTAAGCAATTCATGAATCTGGCAGCATCCCATCTAACAAGTAGAGGGGAGTTCATAGGAAGGAAAATTATTAGCAAAAGACAAGAAAGCACTGTTTTAGGCAAGATCACCTTCACTATGGAGAAGGGCAGGAGGTCTTACTATGCAGATTACCTCATCTTCCTTTGGGGGATGGAGAAGGCCTAGGCAACAGATTACCAAACTTAAATTTCTCAGGGAGCTTGGAACTGAAATTAGGTTAGGTATTAAGCTCTGGTTTGGTGACTTGGCCTGGCTCAAGAGGCACCATTTTGGGCATGTGGTTTCTTTTTAACACACCTTATGTTGACTCCCAAAAATTCACATACACACTACTTCACACACAAAATCTTCTCTACATTGGTGGATAGTGTGTTCAAATTGTCTTTTTCAGGTTTCCTTTGTTTGTCTTTGTCTTCCAAATAGGTTGTGAGGGGAAGCCAGCTAGGGCAGAATATGCCTGAAGAATCATTCCAGTACACAGCAGTGGATAATTTGCAGGGTCAGCCCTTTAATCCAGTTTAACCACTAACAAAGGGAGCCAAGGCAGAGCTGAAGCATGCAGCCCCAGAGAATGAGGCCAGCTTCAAAGCCATGCTACTTTCTAATGATGAGGAAGGTATATATGAACCTGGGAAAGAAGGGGGCTAATTTCTGGGAAGAGGTGAGTTTTGGATTTTTATGCTTGAATTCTTTTTGGCATTGGGCCATTTTGCTTTCTTTTCCAGGGAAGTGTTTTCCATGACTCTTCAAAAATCTATTCCTACTGGTTTAATAAATGACACTAGAATTGCACTTGGAAAAAACTAAGTTAGAATCTTTCCTCAGGTCAAATGTCAAAATTAATTCCTGTCGGGGCACCTGGGTGGCTCAGTCGGTTAAGTGTTTGACTTCTTGATTTCAGCTGAGGTCACGATCTCAGGGTTGTGAGATCCAGCCCCACGCTGGGCTCCATGTTGGGTGTGGAGCCTGCTTCAGATTCTCTCTCTCTCTCTCCCTCTGTCCCTTCCGCTCACCCCCAACGCATACACTCTCTCTCTCAAAAAAAAATTCCTGCCATATTAAGGAACAAAATGTAAAAATTAAGAGAACCAGAATAAAATATAGGCGAATAAACTGGAAATAACATAAATGCCCATCAGTATGGGCAGTAGGGAAATGGCTAAATAAATGAGGCCATATTCATAGTAAGCACCATAAATCATTACAAACTATGAGGTAAATCTCAGTTTACAGACCGAGGAAGATGCCTGTGTTGAACCTGTAAGCAATAAATACAAGATACCAAACACTGAGGAGAGGGATACCACTTTTATTTTTTAATAATTGTATACCTAATCTATATTTATGTATATATATAATAGTCCAATTTGAAAAGTGTTAGAAAAGAAACAACCGGCCAAAAATGGAGTACTTTGTGCTAAGCCCCACGTCAGCAAACCAAGACTTAATACCAACCTAACCTAACTGCAGTTTCAACCTCTCCCAGGACTATAACCAACTAGTAAATCTGAATTACCTTGTCCACACTAGTGAGGTAATCCACCTGATAGACTCCCACCCTTCCCCAAAGCATGGTGACCTTGCCTGAAACAATCCACTCTTTGCTAGAAACGTCCTTTTCCCACCCCCTTCTGCTTATAAAAGCCTTCCATTTTGCACAGCTTCTTGGAGCTCCTTTTTATTTCCTAGATGGGATATTGCCTGATTCATGAAATTTTGAATAAAGCCAATTAGATCTTCAAATTTACTCAGTTGAATTTTGTTTTGTTTTAGTTTTTTTTTTTTTTTTTTTTAACGTAATCTCTACACCCAACATAGGGCTTGAACTTACAACCCTGAGATCAAGAGTTGCATGCTCCACTGACTAAGCCAGCCAGGTGCCCCTTGAATTTTGTTACTTAACAGACTATGTACCAAACTGGGGCCCTCTAGGTTACCTCTGGCAGGATAGAAATGGAGGGGCCAGAAGAAGCAGGAGCTCTTTTACTTCTTTCTCCATATAATATTTTAAAGAGTGGCAGAGCTATAAATTATTTCTATTATTTGTTTTCAGGAATTCTCTGAAGAAAAAATTTAAATGATCTTTGAAAAGTGAAAAAAATATATAGTCATGTAAGGAAGTTTTTCTAAGCATAACACCAAAGATGAAAACCATGGAGGAAATTATTTAAAGAGCTGAAACTCTCATCTCACAAACAATAAACTTGTAAAAGGTATTCACAACATAGAAGGTCGTGATAGATACTGTGAGTTGGCTCACCCAACCTCCATTCCTTCACCCTTCTGTGTATAGAGTGTATAAAGCTTAGAACTACATTTCTGAGATTTCCTTGCAGCTAGGGTCCTGGCTGTAAATGAGATTCTGCCCGTCAGATGCACTCACAATATTTAGAAGCAGATGTGAAACCGAGCCCGTCTTGCTGCTGCTATTAGAAAACAAGATTATGGAGACCTAAGTCTTTAGAGGCAGCTGCAACCATACCTGGAGTTCCAGCGTCCAGGCATCAGCTTTGTGGATACTGAAGGCAGCTGTGGGCTCAGGATAGATACCATAGAAAAGTAAAACCACAGAAAAGAGAACAAAAATGAAAGGAGCATAAGGGACAAGAGACGTTGTTGACAACACCATAAAAAACAGAGTGGGCAGAAATGAGAAAAAGACAAGGAAATAAAAAATTAAGTAAAGTGATAATAGTTGAAGACAAACATATACATAATTGGCATTCCTAAAGAGGAAAACTGAGAACAGTAAATAAAGATGAAATTCAAAAAAAATTATGTGAAATAAAAGACAATTTGAATCTATGGACTGAAAAGGCACATACTGTCTTCCAGGAAAAATGGACTCAGAACAGTCACCAAAAAAGAGTATCTCTTTGCAAAAGCTTAAACCTTCAATATTCTTCAAATCTCAAACCACATTCATGGCAGACAATGATGACTTCTTTTCTAGAGGCAGGAATTTAGTTTCGAGCCACCAGACCCAACAAATGTGCTCCTGCTTCCTTCCATGTCCTATCTTACAGTAGATGGGGTGGTCCATTCCCCATGCTCTGGTCCCAGCTTCTATCTTCTCAGAGCCTGACTTTATTGGGTGTCTCAGCCTCTTGTATCTTCAGCCTTGCTCTCTCCACTATTTCCCATGCTATACATTTTCTCTTATCCACTTCAAGTCTATACTTTACTGTAAATGCTTGTCCAATTGTCCCCATCCGTCACTGGCTCCAGGACAAAGACCATGTCTGTTGGTTTCTTGCGGACCATGGGAAGACCCAGTAGAGTGCCTGATAGAGTTGATGCCAACTACGTGTTGAATATAGTAAGTACACAACAAAGACTATTCCAATGTTAAATCACTAGATTCAGTATCTCCACTGTGCTAAGTATCAGAAGGCACTCTCAGTGCACTTAAACCTGGGAGTCCAGAACAAAAGGCAGCCCCTCCCCAATCCAACAGAACGTAGTCTGGTCATTCTGCATTCACTCTTGTTTCTCTGGTCCTGTAAGCCTAATCTTTGACTAATTCCAGGACTTCTTTTTTTCCCTGTATATAGATTCACCTTCACCGTTTCTGCCTCTGGACTAAATGATTTCTGCATCTATGCCTTTGGCTTATTTAGCATCTGACAGCCACACCCAGGCGGTACCTACCCACCCTGGAGTTGTGTTCCTCAGCTCGTAGACTCCAGTCTGCTCATTTTCACCACCAATGCCTCCTGGGCCATGGTGCATGGGCAGCCACAGCAGATACTGTCATTTCTGACCTGGAAACTGAATGGTGGTAGGGAAATTATAAAACAGCAGGAGCAGACTGAAGGGGCATGGGAGCTTCTGGTTTCTACCAGATTAGTAAATGAGTGAGGGCTGCTGGCTCCCTCCCTCTGTATCAGTGTTTGAGAAATGATGGGTGGATAGGACCCCCTATACCACTCCCAGGCAATGAAGCCACCAAATAGATATGTGCATACACGTGACAAAACAGGGCTGTTTTGAACTGGTGATGGGGAAGCAGGAGGCATGAACACAGCCTGGGGTGGAGTGAGAGGATAAATGAGACAAAAATGGATAAAACCCGCCATCTATGGAGATCCGGCATGGTGCACAGTGCTGGTGCAGGGGTTCTGGGGCAAAATCCCAGTGTGGCAAAGCCGCGAACTCACCTCAGTCTGAGCACTGACTTGCTTCAGACATTTCACATCTTCATTTTTTTTTTTTTTCCCACTGTGAAGATACTTATCCCTAAGGGTTATTTAACATCTATATAGCACTTACTAACTCCCTCTTCACTCCTTTGTCAAACCTATTATAAGAAAAACAGATTTTACAGATTTTATTTACTTAATAGCAAGCATAAAACTTCACAAATAACCAAATCATTTCATTTATGTTTTTTAAGTAGGCTCCAAGCTGGGCCTCATGAGCCTGAGATTAAGACCTGAGCTAAGATCAAGAATCAGATGCTTGGAGCACCTGGGGGGCTCAGTCAGTTAAGCATCCAACTCTTGATTTCAGCTCAGGTCTTGACCTCAGGGTTGTGAGTTCGAGCCCTATGTTGGGCTCCCCATTGGGTGTGGAGCCTACTTAAAAAAAAAATTAAAATTAAAAAAGAGTCTGATGCTTAACCGACTGAGCTACCCAGGCCCCCCCCCCGCCCCGCCCAAATCACTTTAGAATAGTGGCATAACCTGTTTACGATTTAAGACTCTGGAGACTGGGGTGGCAAACTGTGCTGAGGGGTGTGATAATAGAGCAAACTCTACTTGGTTATCTCACTTACATTAAATTTTCATGACCTCAGCCAAATACATCAAAAGCTTCACTGTATACACATTCATGAACAACCACAAGTGGGAACGCATGTGAAAATCTCTTCCAAGTGGATTGTAGCCTTCTTGAAATGTCACTAGGAAACCTAATGGGGTGAGGGAGAAGAAGCCAGGAGGTGTTCAGATACTGTGATTTGAGTATTTCCAAATGTGATAATGTCAAGAAAGTTGTTGAGTCACTGTTTCTGTCTAAATTGAAAAAATTAACTATTAGTGGCTTTGAGTGTTAAAGTGGCATTGAACCTAAGATACACTAATGTCCATAGGTAGAAAAAAACCCATTTCTATACATATAGAATGGGAAAGGTAGTGGCTATCTACTGGAACATCAGAGCACATATTTGGACTACCATCTCCAAATATGTCCAATTTAATTTAAACATTAAAGAATGAACTTCTGGGGGAACACTTAACAAAGCTGATTTAAATAAACCCCTCCATTTCGGCAAATCTATCAGAGAGGTTATAGACAAAAGACAGCTTATGAATAATGCCTACTAAATAAGCTATACTTGATCAACATACCAAAAGGTGAACAGCGTAATATATAAGATATAGACAGCTTTATCTTCAGTGCACTATGCAAATAATATTGGCTTAATTCAACTACTTGAAGTAATTTATTACATATAGTTTTAGCTACTTTTATGAAATATTTAAAACTTTAAAAATCTAAATATTATTATTAAAATTTCCCACAAAGATCTCAGCTTGGCAATTAGGTTCCACATGCTATGTCAGTCAATTTCACGAAGTGCATGGCTCTGTGCCACAGGGCAGACTGGCTCCAAGTGCACATGGTGAAGGCATGTCCAGGATATCCTTCCTCAAACTATATTCAGGTTATGAGGAACAATCACACTCCAAAACTACAGCCACAGTCTACTTGCTGCTACTGCACAGAGCATGGCACATGAATGTGCAAGGGTGCTCATGCAATGAGACTTGTGGCCCACAGCATAAAACAAAAGGGACTGGGATCATCTGCAGCCAGAGGAGCTTGCCCTGAATTGTTTTAGACTGCTCTCTTTCCTACATAACTCTTTGAGGAGGGCTTCTCCCTATGCTTTACGTAAGATCTGTCCCCATTCTTTAAGTAGGACAATTCTAGTCCAGTTAAAGTAGAAATGGAATTATTTCACAATTAACACCGTGTGTTCCCCAAATGGTGCACATGGCTTGTGTTCTTCATCCAGGTTTTAAAAACTGATGGTAAGTAGGGTGCCTGGGTGGCTCAGTTGGTTAAGTGACTGCCTTCGGCTTAGGTCATGATCCTGCAGTTCCAGGATCAAGTCCCGCATCGGGCTCCCTGCTCAGCAGGGAGTATGCTTCTCCCTCTGACCCTCCTCCCTCTCATGTGCTCTCTCTCTCTCAAATAAATAAAATCTTTAAAAAAAATTGATGGTAAGTAAAGACAAGATACAGATTAGTTTCCATTTTTATTGAAGTTGTTTTTTTTTTTTACTGAGGAATACATTACACTTAGAGTTCAATAACACAAATAAAGATTAGTTCTTAAATCTTCTATTTCATTTACCAAAAATGTAAACATAAAAGAAAATAATTCATCACTCCTTCCCTATCCTGACTGAATGTATCAACAAAAAAAGGAAGAAGGAGAAGAAAGAAGAAGATAGGAGTAGGAGAAGGAGAAGAAAGAAGAAAGAAGAAAAGAAGAAGAGGAAGAAGAAGAAGAAGAAGAAGTCGTCGTCGTCATCCTTTCAGGTGAGTTCTTTCTTCAGAATGAGTAGCACAGACTTTAATATATTCGTCCTCCAGGGCTGCAAGGACATGGCATGAATGACTAGTGCCCACTATGAAATGGGTCTGTGGGGCTATGACTAAAGTCCACCTCCTTTACCAGGATGGCTCAAATGCCCTCAGAGATGGCTCTTCTCTCTCCAGTCCAAGGACATGGACAGCACTACGGCACTGAGCACAAGACCGTGATGAACATGACGTGCAAGCTGGCGTACTCGAGGAAGCAGATCAGAGCCAGCAGTGACCTACCGAGTCTGAATGAGTGTTAGTCATAGAATATTAGAGGTAAAAGAATCTGAGAAAGCAGCTAGTCATAGTCATTTTACAGTTGCTCTTCTAATATTGAGGAGAATATTGATAAAATTTTATGGAATACTCAGATATGTTTATTTATGTATCTTCCTAAAGCCATTTAAACTTCACTAATTTACGTTTCATCTTCAAATACTGATAAACTCTAAGCCAACATACTAGGCTGAAACTAATTTCAAGCATAATTTATAACATTTTAAGAATGTCTATTTGTTCTTAACAAAAATAAATATCCTTGAGAAATAAGTAAGGGAAAAGGATGTTCTTCAGGAGAATATTAGACAGGTCTACCTTAAGACTACCCTAACAGCTTGCCAGTTTCTTTAAAGCTGTCAGCTCAAGTCTGCTGACATGGCTTTTGCTGCCTTCCTGTAAATTCTGTTCTTGAAAACCTGAGAGACAAATTCACTTGCTATTTTTAACAATTGGGACCTTAATACTATCAAAATGAACCTAAATCTGAACTGAAAACTGAGGTAGTCTAGTCTGTTTTTATATGCACTCCACACTTTTCGAGTAAGAAAGAGACTCTAGTCTACTGTCCCCAAATCGGCTACTCTTTATTCTCCTTCCGTGCCCCACCTCACTTCCACCATGGCTGCAGTCTGCTAGTCTTCTCAGTGAACTGGTTTTGTTAACATAAAAGGCATCCTACCACAGGAGGCCATTTCGAATTCTTCATTTCAAAGCTGAATTCTAGCCCACTAATTCTGCACTGAAATTTCAGATTTTAAGTCTGCTTTTAGAATATGGTCATATTCTAAGTGACTCAAATGTTCCTCTTAACATTTCTTACAGGTTCAGTGGCCTTCTAAGTCTTCACGGAGTACACTAGGAAGAATAAGTGATAAGCAACCACTCTCAAGACTTGTTGAAGAGGAAGGAAGACACTAGAGCTGTTAGTTACCCTCAGAGGCTCAAGATTTCTTAGCCTCATACCTTATCAAGTTCCTTATTTGTGCAGAGAAAACACTAGGGTATCAGATTCCAAGCTTAATAAATATATATAGAAAAAATGTCATCTATAATATTTTCTCCAGAAAGTCATTAGTGCAAATATAATTATATCAATAAAAAACAAAGCAAAAATATATTTCAAGTATAAAAAGCACCATGCTTGGAAACAATACTACCTAAATGGCGTTACTGCACAACAGTCAAAATATAATTGAACCCACCACTGTGAATCTCAAATAGATTATCCATCATATTTTTGGTGAAATTCTTTTTACAACTTTGCAGGATGATTCATAATCACAGTTGATATGTAAGTTTAGAGTTTTATAATTTTCTTTAAAAATATACTCTATACTTTTCTCTGACTTTTAAAGTAATGTGTGACAAAGGCAGAAAACTGAGCACTGGCCTGACACCATTACTATTAACTTCTCTTTAGCTGAAGTTGGCTATGCTAGAGACCCCCACTTTTTTTACAATGACAAATACCTCCAATTTAAAACTGCATGCAAATACATATTTAAAATTTATGCATTAGAAAAAGGTGACTTTCCTCTATGCTGGGGTTGCAGTTTGGCTCCAATACCAAATAGTCAGTTGGAATTACTTTTTAATAATTATACTGCTTGCTCACTTAGCATAATCTCTTAAATGGAGTGCTCAATAACTATATGCTGAATTAAAAGGCAAATGAATGAATGAATGAATGAAAAAATCTTGTCCAGGAGTTATGTTTATAATGCCACAGGACTTCATTAGCTTTAGAGAGAACAACTGGGCATTACTCATCATTAAAAAATTTCAAATTGGAATTACTAAGAGGGGATGGTAAGCTCTAGTACCAGAGGAGAATTGCTTCTGAGGATGAGAATCTATTTGGTAATGGGAGGAGTGTCAAAAGCAGGAAGCAAAACATATCACCTCCTTTTATAGTTTGTTTCTGTTTTGTTTTGTTTTGTTTTGTTTTGTTGTCTGTTCCTTGGTCTGTGGTTTCTCTAGATAGTAGGTAGGGACAGTGGGAATCTCGTTCATCCATTCATATGCATTACTAATTAGATGAGGCATTTGGCTACCTTAAGAGAGTCATAGTTGCTCCTGCCATTTACTTGCGCTTCATTGAACTTCTTCACTTTGACATTGAGAGCACTGGGCAGGAATCACATTGCGTCAAGAACATCACCTCCTTTTAAAGCACAGGCAATTTTCTGACTTCTGTGGACTGAGGATTATGTTGTGGGTAAAGGGAGTCCTACTGAATAGGCCCTACTACAAACCTACACTTTGCTATTAGTAAACAATTCAGACCACCTTGTTTTGACTTATATTTTTCTTCTTATATATAATTTTCAGATAGTAGAAATTGTTCTGTAACAATTTCTTAGCCCACTTGAAAATAACTGCATATCTCTCTACGCAGTACCATAATTTCTTTTTATCTTCATTGGTCAAAAAGGAATAGTTCTATTTTTGTTGGGTTACAGTTGTCAAAATTATTATCTGAAAAACATACAATTATGTTTTCTTCTGTTTGCATGTCTTCAATGTTTTTACAGGGCAGAGTATTTTTCTCTCTCTGTGTCCACAGTTTTTCAAGTCATGATTAAACTACTGGAGATACAACTGGAAGGGCTACCAACGTGTAATCGTTCAGTAGTAAACTGCCACAGAGCTGGTTTGAAAAAGGCAAGCACGGTTAAATCATAAGATTTAGCAAAACATAATTAAAAAAAAACACCTTTTAGAACAATGAGAACAATGATTTAAGTGTACCAGGCACAGCCATTAAATTCAATAAAGATGTAATAGTGATGTAGAAACCCAATTCAATTACTATCTGTAAGTCAAAGGACAATTTATACTTTTGAGGACAGGATCCACAATTTATAATCTTGTAATAGCCATTTTAAAAAATTACTGCAGTACTGATGAACTTTCCCATCATTTTAGGTTAATGAAAATGCTGGGGTATGTAATCACTCTGAAAATTTCACCAATTATCCCATTTTCAAAGGCAAACTTCAGGCAGGTTATATATCCTGACAAATAAAAACGTGGTGACTTAGAATTCCTTCTCCTCCTCCAAGCTCTGAGGCTGCTGGGCTGCTGCTGAAGAGTGACTGCTGTGAAGTTCTGCTTCAAGGTCTGATTGTGGTCAATGCTTCCAACCCAAAGTCAGGAACGCCACTTCTGCCATCTGCCTAGGCTGGCACTCTCCCAGATTTTGTGCTTTGTTCAGAGGAACGTGACACAAAGGAATGTCTTGAGAATTCACTTTTCCATTTCTAGTGCCATACACACAGAAGAAATCCAGCCAGCAGAGGAAATAGATTGCCTAGCAGAAGCCAGAGGGTGACCACCAGGCTAGAGGAACGGGAACAGAGATCTAGGATTGAAAACAAAAAATTGACTTTCTGGAGACATTTTTGGAATAAATCATAGCAACTAGAAATTGACAGATGAGTAGAGGTGACTATTAAAAGATGAACAGGGACCACCTTGGAGAGCAGAATCAAAAATAACTTCCTGAGACCTAGATATGCAAAGTCATTTTTATACATTTATGGAAAAAGAAAATATTTTATGCAGGAAGAAAAGATGATGTACCCACCATATTGAGGTTAAAAGCAGCACCCCAAAAAAGAAAGAAGTGTCTTCAGGAAGTATCCCAACAAAGCTAAAGATGCTACACAGGAAAGTAAATAAATATATTGGCTATTCTAACATGGGATGCAGGACCTTCTTCCTCTATTCTTCCTTGTCCTTTTTAAGTAGGGTAACCCTATAATTTATCATCCCAAATCAGGGCATTTTGAGACAAGTGTTGCAATAAATTTCCCAAGATGGAACCACTCGTGCCTGTGGTGCCATGGCAGCAAACTGAAACTTAGATAACTTTTGTGTTCCTCCGTTTGACCAGAAACACAGTATAACTAGTAAACTAATCTTCAACTGCCAAGCCAACTCTGGTACTTGTACTTATTTCCTTTTTCCTTGATCTTTCTATTTTTTTTTTTTTAAGATTTTATTTATTTGACAGAGACACAGCGAGAGAGGGAACACAAAGGGGGGAGTGGGAGAGGGAGAAGCAGGCTTCCCGCAGAGCAGGGAGCCCGATGCGGGGCTTGATCCCAGGACCCTGGGATCATGACCTGAGCCGAAGGCAGATGCTTAATGACTGAGCCACCCAGGCGCCCCTTCCTTGATCTTTCTAAATAAGGTCAGCTTGCCAGCCCAGCTAATCAGCTTAACCCAAGTACTTCTTCCTTGTTCCCTACCTGTAGTCTTTTCCCCTTATTTTGCAGTTCTTTATACTCTTGAGATGAGACTGCCTACTTTATGAAGTGTGAAATAAAATTTGCTTAGATCAACTAATTTGTTCTTTTTGATTAACACAAGGGAATGCTATTAATAATTATACCAAGCCCACAGTACATGGACTGTCCCAGGTAAACCAGGACATGTGGTACCTGATCTCTAAATATCTGCCCATCTATCCATATTACCCCAGGCAGATATGGAAATGGCAGAAGAGGGGCGCCTGGGTGGCTCAGTCAGTTGAGCATCTGCCTTCAGCTCAGGTCATGATCTCAGGATCCTGGGATCCAGTCCTGAGTCGGGCTCCTAGTTCAGCGGGGAGCCTGCTTCTCCCTCCCCCTGCTTGTGCTCTCTCTCTCTCTCTCTGTCAAATAAATAAATAAAATCTAAAAAAAAAAAAAAAAAAAAAAAAAGAAATGGCAGAAGATTCTATGGGCTTTGGGCACTAGGAATATATTTTAATTTAGCCACGAGTTGTTCTCAGGGCTAAAATGACTTCTCAAAACAATTCTCAGAATAGAAAACATTTTTATTGCAGTCAAGAGACCAGGTCAACCTGACTTTTAGAATGAGCTGTCCTTTCTAATATTTTGATCAATAAAGAACCAACCAAGCTTCAAGTCTGACGTGCTTAAAAGGTAAGAAAAATAGGACTGGTCTTCAGCTATAGGATGAATAGAATGATAATGTCAAGGCACTGGAGCTTGTACTTCTGAGCACTATGCAGTGTGGAACAAGTATTTTAAAAAAATTATTTTTAAAAAATACTTGTGGCTGTAAGCCAGGTAAACCATGGGGAACTTCTATTCTTCCTCAATGGAATCATGCTGGTATTTGTTAAATCTTAAAAAAAAAAAAATCCCACTTAGCTAAGAATGGTTCTTCTAAAAGTGTAGTCCTTGTGTCAACAATATCAGCATCACCTGGGAACTTGTTAAAAATGCAAATTCTCAGGCTCTGACCCAGATCTTCTGAACCCAAAACTCTGGATTTTAACATGATTCTGATGTATAAAGTTTGAGAACTTTTGACCTAGGACTGCAATATCTAATACGGCAGCCACAGCTATATGTGCTATTTAAATCTAAATTAATTAAAATAGTTTCGGGGTGCTTGGGTGGTTCAGTTGGTTAAGCGTCTGCCTTTGGCTCAGGTCATGTTCCCAGGGTCCTGGGATCGAGCCCTCGTTGGGCTCCCTGCTCAGCGGGGAGCCTGCTTCTTCCTCTCCTGCTCCCCCTGCGTATGCTCTCTCTCTGTGTCAAATAAATAAATAAAATCTTTAAAAAAATAAAAATAGTTTCTCACATTAGCCACATTTTACATGTTCAACAGTCATATGTGACTAATGACTATTGTACTGGATAGTGCAAACTATGGAACATTTCCATAAACCCAGAGTTGATGTGGTAGAGTGGTCTGGGCTGCATTAAGGAATAGACCCTGAAGTGACTAATAACATAGGCATATTCCTTTATCTCCTGATTTTCAAGTTGGCCCAAAGGAAACAGGAGAAGTAGGCATTGTTTATCTACTGTTGGTACTAATATTTAACAAGCTTTTAAAACATTAATGGCAGTTCTGGAACATTTGTTCTTCAAAAACACTGCACTTTCAGTGCTAGTACTAATTAAAACGAAAAGATTCAGAAAGAGGGTTTCAAAATGAATTAGACAGATAAGATAAATTAGTTTTTATCTGAACTACATTATTTATTAGCTCATGGATAATACATTACTTTATCTCTTTATACCTTAGTTTTCTCATGTGTAAAACAATAATTCCTACCTCATTAGGTTTTGTGATGATTAAATGCAATGATACGGACATAAAGCACTTGGCAAAGTGTCTAGCATTCAATAAATGGAAACAAAAACAACCCCTACAATCTGAAGAGACTTGAAAGAATTCAGAAATAAATCTTTCATAGTCACTAATGGAAACTATTTTGGGCAATATATAGAACTATCTAATCACACCCTAGCACTTAGAAGTGACAACTAGAAAAAAGGAGAGAGAAAAGAAAGTCAGAGGTTTTTTTTTGTTTTTGTTTTTGTTTTTAAAGATTTTATTTATTTGACAGAGAGAGCACAAGCAGAGGGAGAGGGAGAAGCAGGCTCCCCACTGAGCAGGGAGTCCAATGCGGGACTCGATCCCAGGACCCTGAGATCATGACCTGAGCCAAAGGCAGCTGCTTAACCAACTGAGCCACCCAGGCGTCCCAGAAAGTCAGTTTTACATTCTTTTTTTTTTTTTTTTTTTAAGATTTTACCCACCCATCTGAGAGAGAGAGAGAGGAGAAGGAGGAGGGAGAGCACGAGCAGGGGGAGGGGCAGACAGAGGGAGAAGTCGGCTTCCCACTGAACAGGGAGCTCCACCCCAGGACCCCGAGATCATGACCTGAGCTGAAGGTAGACGCTTAACCAACTGAGCCACCCAGGCACCCCAGAGTTTTACATTCTAAAAGAAATTACAAATATAAGAAAAGGCTATGCAAACTAACACCTAAGAACAACAATAACAAAAATCAGAAGAATTTAGGGAGAATATCTTTTACACTTCCTCCAGAATATTAGCATTTTTAATGTTTTATAGGCATGCTTAAAAACCTAAAAAAATACTTTCCTAAGACAGATCAGGGGTGATAATTTGTTTAATAAGGTTCATCATAGGTTAATTCTAATTATTAGTATTTCTCACACAGGTACATTTAAAGCATCAAAATATTTTTACATATTTAGTGGGTCATAAAAAAGTATTACACAGAAACAAACTATTTACCTGAAAGAAACATTTGTCATAGTTTCTGGCACATAGTTCAATAAACATTCAGTAAAGGCTAGTATGCTCAGTGAACACATTAACAAATACAGTAAGTCAGGATATTTTAGAATTTCAACAGTGATGTGTATGTTTAAAAAGCAATGCCTAAAATGTGTCTGTTCTTGTAATATTTATACATTTTTCAAAATTGTAGTAGTGATTTGGTGCTTGCAACGCTCTTTTGAGCATGCTTCCTCATAGAAATGGGCAAGTTAACAGGGAAATCAATCCCATTATAGCAGCACCATATCAGAAGGGTGACTGATAAAGCAGGAGCAGGATAAGCAGAGTTTAAGGTGCAGACTGTGCAGGTGATTTGCAATCTCCACCCCCCACCTCCTTTTAATAGATTCACTTCTCTTTGTCAGGCTCCAAGGACAGGAAATAATCATCTCATAGCCTCTTGACCGGGTTTGGATTTTCTCTCATTCCTAGACATTCTTCTACTCTACTCCCAAGATTCTTACCCCTGACCTAGCTGGAATTAACTATTTCAACTCTGCCAGTGGCTCAATCCTTGCTCATGTCTTGGACAATGAGATGGTGACAGATTGTCACAGTTACCTGAGATTAGGCCTGAGGATGGGAACTCCATCAGAACCACCTAACTTGTGGACTATCAGCCCTCTTATTCTAACCAAAGCAATTTAACAGTAACAACAAAATTAAGTCATCCTACCAGCTTCATATTAAAAGTAAAAGTTAACTAAGAATATTTAACACTATTTATACTATTTACCACACCAAAAGGACCTAAGATCTTTTTTTTTTTTAAAGATTTTATTTATTTGTCAGAGAGAGACAGAGAGAGAGCATAAGCAGGGGGAGCGGCAGGCAAAGGGAGAAGCAGGCTCCCCGCTGAGCAAGGAGCCTGATGTGGGACTCAATCCCAGGACCCTGGGATTATGACCTGAGCTGAAGGCAGATGCTTAACCAACTGAACCACCCAGGTGTCCCTAGGATCTTTTTTTTTTTAAGAGTTTATTTATTTATTTGAGAGAGAGAAAACAAGCTGGGGGGAGGGGCAGAGGGAGAGGGAGAAGCAGACTCCCTGCTGAGTGGGGAGCCCCACGTGGGGCTCGATCCCAGGACCCTGGGATCATGACCTGAGCCAAAGGCAGACGCCTAACCGACTGAGCCATCCAGGCGCCCCAGGACCTAAGATCTTACATCATTTCAAACGATTCATTATGTCATTATTATTATAACTGCAGAAAACAGCTGACTCCCTGAAGTTCTGTTCAGAAAAGAGTTAACATAGCAGGCCTGAGATTGCCATCCTTTGAAAGTCCTGCTTGCAAGGATGGTTTAGCTGGTATCTGAGAACAGGTTTCTGCCAGACTTCACCCTATTGCCAACCTTTGCTGATTCTGCTTTGTATCTCTTCACTTTAACAAATCTTAGCCATAAGTACAACTACAGGCTGAGTCCTGTGAGTCCTCGAGAATCACCAAATCTGGAGGTGGTCCCAGGCACCCCCACAAGTACCAGTCTTCTAAAACTCACGCTCTACCTAACAGTTCGTATCTGCAGAAAGTCCCCAGGATTTGGGAAATAAAGGAAACTAAATCTTAGAGGTGGAGAAACTGAGGTGTAAATGAATGCAGCCCTCCATTTTCAACCAGACCATGGAACAGGCAAAGGGCTACCCAGTTCCATTTAAAAAATACCTCCAACTGAGAAAATGAAACAGTACATAAGATCTTTATTATTCATATTCTAAAATATCAGACTGCCATAAAATCACAGAGGTCATTTAATTAAAATCTCATAGATCTTAGGTCAAAGCTTTAATTGAGAATTCATGAAATCTGCTTTTGTAACTCTCAGAAATGGGTCATCAGGCTCAGTTCACACAGCTTCAGTAATGGGAAATGGCCTTTTCTCAAGGTAGTTCTTTCCACTCCTCTCCTGGACTAAGGATCAAAAGGATTTAACTGGAATCTGTCTCCCTACAACTCTGTTCTGTTGTTCTCAATTCTACTCTCTGGAGTCTCACAGAATGAGAAAAACATACATCCGTGAAAACCACTTTGTCTCTACTAGCCCATCTTTCTATCTTGCTTTGTGCATATTTATGTGTCCTTGCACCTTTCTCTTCTTTGTGGGTATGTCAATCCCTTCTTTAACCATATTGTCCAGTGTCCTTCCCTTTCTTTTACCTCACCTACTCATAATACAGGCATTCCTTGGAGATAGTGCAGGTTCAGTTCCAAACCACAAAATAGGCAAATATTGCAATAAAACAAGTCAAATGAATTTTTTTGTTTCCTGGTGCATTTTAAAAGTTGTATTTACACAGTACTGCAGTCTATTAAGTGTGTAAGAGTATATGTCTAAAAAAATGTACAGACCTTAATTTAAAAGTACTTTGTTGTTCAAAAATGCTAACCATCGTCTGAACTTTCTGCAAGTTATAATCTTTTTTGCTGGTGGAGGGTCTTGCCTCGATGTTGATGGTTGCTGACTGGTTAGGGTGGTGGCTGTTGAAGGTTGGGGCTGGCTGTGGCAATTTCTTAAAATAAGACAACAGTGAAGTCTGTCACATCGATTGACTCTTCCTCTCACAAATGATTTCTCTGTAGCATGTGATGATGTTTGATAGCATTTTACCCACAGTAAAACTTCTTTCAAAATTGGAATCAATTCTCTCAAACCCTGCTGCTGCTTTATCAACTAAGTTTAATGTCATACTCTAAATCCGTTGTTGTCCTTTCAACAGTCTTCACAGCATCTGCACCAGGAGTAGTTTCCATCTCAAGAAACCACTTTCTTCGCTCATCCATAAGAAGCAACTCCTCATCCATTCAAGTTTTATCAGGATATTGCAGCAATTCAGCCACATCTTCAGGCTCCACTTCTAATTCTAGTTCTCTTGCTGTTTCCCCCACATCTGTACTTACTTCCTCCCCTGGAGTCTTGGACCCTCAAAGTCAACCATGAGGGCTGGAATCAACTTCTTCCAAACTCCTATGAATGTGGGTATTTTGACTTCTTCCCATGAAACACGAATTTTTTTTTAAAGATTTACTTATTTATTTATTTGAGAGAGAGTAAGACAGCGAGAAAGCACATGAGCACAGAGGGAGAGGGAGATGCAGACTGCCCACTGAGCAGAGAGCTGGAAGCATGGCTCGATCCCAAGACCCTGAGATTACACCTGAGCGGAAGGCAGATGCTTAACTGACTGAGCCACCCAGGCACCCCCCCTTTTAAGATTTTATTTATTTATTTGAGAGAGAGAGAGAGGGCACAAGCAGGGGGGAGGGGTAGAGGGAGCAGATTCCCCACCGAGCAGGGAGCCCTATGCGGGACTCGATCCCAGAATCCTGGGACCATGACCTGAGCCAAAGGCAGACACTTAACCGACGGAGCCACTCAGGCTCCTGGAACAGGAATGTTCTTAATGACATCTAGAATGGTGAATCCTTGCAAAAAGGTTTTCAGTTTACTTTGCTTGAATCCACCAGAGCAGTCACTATCTATGGCAGCTACAGCCTTATAAAATATAGTTCTTAAATAATAAGACTCAAAAGTCAAAATTACTCCTTGACTTGTGGGCTACAGAATGGATGCTGTATTAGCAGGTATGAAAACAACATGAGCCTCATTGTTCATTTCTATTGGAGCTCTTGGATAACCAGATGGATTCAAAACGAGCAGTAATTTTAAAAGGAATCATTTTTTTTCTGAGAAGTAAGTCTCAACGCTGGGCTTAAAATAGTAAACCATATTGCAAACAGATGTGCTGTCATGCAGGCTCTGTTGTTCCACCTACACAGAACAAAGGCAGAGTAGATTTGGTGTAATTCTTAAGGGCCCTAGGATTTTCAGAATGGTAAATGAGCACTGGCTTCAACTTCAAGTCACCAGCTGCATTAGCCCCTAACAAGAGGGTTGGCCTGCCTTTGGAAGCCTTTGGAAGATTTGAAGCCAGGTATTGACTTCTCTCTAGCTTTGAATGCTAGCTCAATGGCATCTTCCAACAGAAGCTTCATGTACATTGCAAATCTGTTGTTTAGTGTAGCCACTTCCACTGTTTATCTGAGCTAGATCTTCTGGAGAACTTGCTGCAGCTAATACAACAGCACCTGCTGCTTCCCCTTACACTTGTACGTTATGGAGACGTCTTCTTTCCCTAAACTTCATGAACCAACCAATACTAGCTTCCAACTTTTCTTCTGGAACTTCCTCACTTCTCTTGGCCTTCACAGAATTGAAGAGAGTTGGGGCCTTGCTTTGAATTAGGCTTTGCTTAAGAGAATGTTGTGTCTGGTTTGAACTTCTATCCAGACCACCCAGACTTTCTCCATATCAGCAGTAAGGATGTTTCACTTTTTTTTTTTTTTTTAGTCATTTGTGTATTCACTGTAATATCACTTTTCATTTCCTTCAAGAACTTTTCCTCTGCATTCACAACTTGGCCAACTGACACAACTAACTTTTGACATGCTTTCTTCACAAAGTTGAATCGTTTCTAGCTTTCGATTTAAAGTGACAGACATGTGACTCTTTCTTTTACTCAAATGCTTAGAGGACATGGTAGGGTTATTAATTGGCCTAATTTCAATATTGTTGTGTCTCAGGGAATAGGGAGGCCCGAGGAAGAGGAGGGAAATGTGAATCGTTGGTTGGTGGAGCAGTCAGAACACACACAATTAGCAATTAAGTTCACTTTCTAGTGAGTGTGGTTCCTGGTGCCCCAAAACAACAAAATTACACTAGTAAAATCAAAGATCACTGATCATAGATCACCATAACAAATATAATAATAATTTAAAAGTTTAAAATATTGTGAGAATTACCAAAGTGTGACACAGAGACATGAATTGAGCCAATGCTGTTGGAAAAGTGGTGCTGGCAGAGTGGCTGATACAGCGGGCGCAAGCCTTCCATTTGTGAAATATGCAGTATCTGTGAAGTGCAATAAAGTAAAGCAGACTAAAATGAGGTGTGCCTGTATAACGGAAATACATTTAATTGCTTTTTGTGTTTAATGAGCAGAAGTTCGTTTACACTTAATTTCATTTTTTTTTTCCCAAATCAGAGGGTCTTTAGAAAGGTTCCTTATCCTTGCTCTTACTGAATGGAAATATAATGTTTACTCACCTTCAGTTTCTAACAATGGTGGGAAGAAGGCTTTCCCATAAAATTGCAATTAGAAGAGAAGATGTTCCACCTGTTTTAAGAGTTTCCTTGAAGGGAATTTCCAACATTATATAAGAAAAGTCCTTGTCTTTACTCCAACCACAGAGACTACTCACCTAGTGGTAGAGCTCGGGTCAAGTTAGTAGCTGGAGGATCAGTTTCTGGAGGACAGAGCTCACAGAAGTCCCAACATGATGGGCAGAGCAGGTTACCATCATGAATCCAGCCATTCATCTGAATACTGACGGGGAGGACCTGCCCAGCTCGACTACACAAATATGAAGTGTTCTGAACCCAAACTGTCAGACCTTGAGGAGAACAAGAAACCTTCAAATAGGAAGAAAAAAAAATCAGATCAATAAGATTCTCATATATGATATATGAGCCATTTTCAACTACAGGAAAATACATTAGAATTTACTAAAAATACTGACCATAAAACACAATTTGGGACGTAGGCATATCTTTAATCTCATATAAAGAAAGTTAAATTATTCCGGTTCTAAAAGAATTTTCACTCTGTGGTAGTAGTTCTTCAACTTTTAGTTTATCACTTTCAAAAAATCTGAGGAAAGCTACAGATACTTTTCTTTAAATATACAAGACAACACACAACTTTACATACAATCTGGATTTATAGACCCCAAAGCCAATTTGTCAAGAATAACATTTCTGTAGGGGTGCCTGGCTGGTTTACTCTGTGGAGCAATGCAACTCTTGATCCCAGAGTTGTGAATTTGAGCCCCACATTGGGTGTAGAGATTATTTAAAAAAATCAAATCTTAGGGGCACCTGGTTGGCTCAGTCAGAAGAACACACAACTCTTGATCTCAGGGTCCTGAGTTCGAGCCCCACGTTGGGTGTAGAGATTACTTAAATAAATAAAACTTTAAAAATAATAATAATAAAATCTTATTAAAAAAAGAACAACGCGGGGCGCCTGGGTGGCTCAGTCGTTAAGCGTCTGCCTTCGGCTCAGGTCATCATCCCAGGGTCCTGGGATCGAGCCCTACATCAGGCTCCCTGCTCCGTGGGATGCCTGCTTCTCCCTCTCCCACTCCCCCTGCTTGTGTTCCCTCTCTTGCTGTGTCTCTCTCTGTCAAATAAATAAATAAAATCTTTAAAAAAAAAAAAAAAGAACAACGCTTCTATAGATTATAGTATCCTCATTATACTTCAGCTTAAACCTTTGTCAAAGAGTCATTACTTGTGGGGCACCTGGGTGGCTCAGTCGTTAAGCGTCTGCCCTCGGCTCAGGTCATGATCCCAGGGTCCTGGGATCGAGCCCCGCATCGGGCTCCCTGCTCTGTGGGAAGCCCGCTTCTCCCTCTCCCACTCCCCCTGCTTGTGTTCCCTCTCTCGCTGTGTCTTGCTTTGTCAAATAAATAAATAAAATCTTAAAAAAAAAAAAAGAGCCATTTACTCATATCATTTTCTCAAGTTACAAATTTTATAAATCAAATTTTTATTAGTTATTTTAAATTATAAAAATAATATATGCTCATTGTAAAAAAAAGTATTACAGCACAGAAATGTACATAGTGAAAATTTTTATTTTTTTTATTTTTTATTTTTAAAGATTTTATTTATTTATTTGACAGAGAGAGACACAGGGAGAGAGGGAACACAAGCAGGGGGGGTGGGAGAGGGAGAAGCAGACTCCCCGCTGAGCAGGGAGCCTGATGTGGGGCTCTATCCCAGCACCCTGGGATCATGACCCGAGCCAAAGGCAGACGCTTAACGACTGAGCCGAGCCACCCAGGTGCCCCCACAGTAAAAGTTTTTAATTCTTTTTCACTATCACAGATCCTCTGCTCAGGTATAAAAAAGGTTCTAGTGATTTTACATGGACTGGTAACATCTTTAAAGGTAGGACTCACATCTTAACTGCAAGGGGTAGCTAATCAAGTCAATTTTAAAAAGCAAACACATTAAAGCTAACTTTTTTAAAAAAGATTTTATTTGGGGTGGGCAGACGCTTAAGCGACTGAGCCACGCAGGCATCCCTCAATGTTGTTTTCTAAAAAGACTTCACATTAATTTCAATTATGCTACTTCACTTTATATATTTCTGGAACTTCTCTCCTGGGCCTAACTTCAAACCAAGTACATGGTTCTGAATATGTCTGATGGTGGCAAATTTTTACTTAGCAAGTTAATGTAATTTTTAGAAATAACCAAAAGTTGCCCAGAACCAAATCTAGTAAAGGCAGTTGACTAAACTGGCTCACATTAAGTTAATATAGGTAGGGGGATGTCCTTGAGTATAATACACAAAGTACTCGGGGAAGAGGGTGAAGCATGTCAGCAATTTGCACTTAAATGACTAAAAAAAAAATTTTGTACCATTCTTGCAGCTTTTCTGTCAAAATAAATAAAACAAACAACAAAAAACAAAACAGCTAATCCCTGTTAAGTGTTTGGAGACTATATACATTTTCCCACATAAATGGTGGTTAGTATTAAATTAACAAAATTAACTGACAACTCTAAGTACAGGGAAGCCAAGTACATTTATTCAATCTTTGTAGATGGCATTGCAAAACTGCATTAATCCCTTTGTGGTGCTGTGATGTTGACAGACTTTTAAAATAGCCTGAAGATGGGATGCCTGACTGGCTCAATCAGTAGAGCATGCGACTCTTGATCTAGAGATCATGTGTTCAAGCCCCACATTGGGTGTAGAGCTTACTTAATAAATAAAAAATACAATAAAATAAAATAGCCTGAAGAGGTCATCTTTGTATTATAGTTGCCACTATTCTAGCTTTATCCCCTTTAACATTTTCACTTAAGGGAATTTATTTCAAAAAATATTTTTTTTGTAAATGTGCTTATGTAAATGTGCTTTTTACACATTTACATTTTACATCTTACATAAATGTGCTTATGAAAGCATATTTTTATCATGAAAAGTGAAAATTAAAGCAATATATAACAGGAAATGGCCATAAAGAATAGTAATTATTGGGGCAGCTGGCTGGCTCAGTCAGTAGAGCATGCAACTCTTGATTTCAGGGTTGTGAGTTCAAGCCCCACATTGTGGGTAGAGTTTACTTAAAAAACAAAACAAAACAAAAGAATAATTTTTATTATTGGAAAAACTTGGAAAAGGTGTTTTGCTCCACACTAAGTGAAGGCAGTAAAACAAAATTTTATATTATGATTACAACCAGGTCAAAACTATGAATTTAATAAATACATAAATCTGCAATGGAATTTATCAGAAAATGGTTGCTGGATTATAGCTGTCAGATTATAGCTGCAAAGTATTTATTTTGAATTGTCTTTTGTAAGATTTCAAAGATAACTGAATTGGATAATATGTGAATTATATCTCAATAAAGCTGTTACCAAAAAAAGTTAATTTTATAAGTAACTTTAAAAGTAATAATTAAATTCCCAGCTACAGAAGTCCATTTAGACCTTGCAGCTGAATGGTACAAAGAATTCTTATTTTTCAATTTTTAGGATCACAATTTCCTCCCTGATATCCATTAGTAGAGTACGTTATACTCTTTAAGTTGGATGCTCCTAAGTTACAGAATGCCTCTATCTTAAGTTTTTTTTTTTTTTTTTTAAAGATATTATTTATTTATTTATTTGACGGGGGGAGAGAGAGTGACAGAGTGGGAGCACAGCAGGGGGAGCAGCAGACAGAGGGAGAAGCAGGCTCTCCGCTGAGCAGGGAGCCTGATGCAGGTGCTTGATCATGACCCGAGCTGAAGGCAGACGCTTAACCAACTGAGTCACCCAGGTGCCCCTCTTAATAAGTTTTTAATAAGGTGATGCAGTCATTTAAAATCAGATGTGCAAATGAGACAATTAAGAAAAAAGTAGTTTGCTACCTTTGGATTTCTAATTATAAAGGAGAAAACCTATTATTAATCTGTAGTTGATTTATTAATTCTTAAATCCATGGTTTCCTCAGATCTTATGAAATAAAATTGCAAATTTTTTCCATTACAAAGTAATATTTGTTCAAAAACAAAATTACATATATTCCATTATTTCCTTGGGATATATGCCCAGAGTAAAATTACTATAAAACTTGCTGATACATAACAATTATATGTTTTTTTAAACAAATGGAAAAAGGTAATTTCTCTCAAAGAAATGACAATATTTTCACAAAACATAAGCATCCAAACTAATATTTACATAAATAAATAAGTTAAAAGTATTAATCAGTACATTATATAAAATATAAAATATATTTTAAAATATAAAAACCACCGGTAATAAGATAAAATTATATAATATTTGATAATAATTATTAACAATCTTTTGTTTACCTGATAACATCCACTCCCCCAGTCTGGGTAACTCAGCTTCCTCTCACACTTTTCCATGACAAATGCTGATTTCTGAATTAGACAAACTGAATGAGGTCCATACTTTTCAGCACCATAGTTTTTAAAACGATCTGAAGCAAACCAGAGAATTTCTCTTAAAAATTGACTTTTGGCTCATAGAACAAGAAGCTGAAGCATTCCATTCTTATGGTTAAAAGTTGTTTTAAAGAAAGAAAATGTTTAATGGAAATTTTCCATTAAAAAAAAAATCAAGAGAAACGGGCTCCAAAATCAAACTGGGTTCTCAATAAAGGACTCAGTGGGAGGAAATTATTGTATCAAAAACAGGAGATAAAACTGGGCCTAGGGGCGCCTGGGTGGCTCAGTCGTTAAGCGTCTGCCTTCGGCTCAGGTCATGATCCCGGGGTCCTGGGATCGAGCCGCACATCGGGCTTCCTGCTTGGTGGGAAGCCTGCTTCTCCCTCTCCCACTCCCCCTGCTAATCTCCCTATCTCTCTCTCTGTCAAATAAATATATAAAATCTTAAAAAAAAAAAAAAAAAACTGGGCCTAAAGTATCTAAATTAGATATGGAGAGGAAATGGCACGAAGAATCATCTTTACTGGTAGTCTAAACAGGAGTCACCTCCGAGATGAAGCCAAGTGATTTATCTAATGAGGGCTTTTTTGGGGTGCTGCAAAAAGTTTTTGCAAAGTTTTCTTGTACTTTCATCGTATGCTATCTCCTGGAGGTCCATACATAACATGCTGATCTAGTCTCAGACTGAGCACAAGCATGCAGAGGTATAAGGTGAATTAAATGACCTCTAAATAGCTAATGGACAAAGGAATGAGGCACTTAAGCCCTAGCAATAATTTGTTCTCTTCACATTTAATACAAGTAAGTTTCATCTTTTTTGAAAGCAGAGTTCTTAAAGATAGGTATTTTATGTCAGTTTTGAAAAATCTTAATTATATAAGCTAAGAAAGAAAATGTAAAACAGAATAAAGGAGAACTTTTTTTATATTTATGAATATTTCAAAGTCCTTGAAAAACCAAGTGATCAGTGTCAAAAAAAGAAAACGGGGTGGTCAGCAAACTACAGCCCTCAGGCCAAATCCTGAAGGCTACCTGAAGGTTTTTACAAATAAAGTTTTATTGGAACGTTGTCATTAATTTACACATTGTCTATAACTGCTTCCACACTGTAACGCAGAGTTCAGTAATTGCAACAGAGACCACATGACCCACCAAGTTTAAAATATTTACTACTGGGCGCCTGAGTGGCTCAGTCGTTAAGCATCTGCCTTCGGCTCAGGCCATGATCCCAGGGTCCTGGGATCGAGCCCCGCATCGGGCTCCCTGCTCTATGAGAAGCCTGCTTCTCCCTCTCCCACTCCCCTTGCTTGTGTTCCCTCTCTCACTGTGTCTATCTCTGTCAAATAAATAAATAAAATCTTAAAAAATAAAAATAAAAAAAAATAAAATATATACTATTTTTCTCAAAAAAAAAATTACATTCTCTTTACAATAAACGTTTGTCAACTCCAGCTCTAAAACAATAAAGTGTGATACTATATCGTTGGCAAACCCATAATTGATAGATCCCTGCATTTCTCGGCTTTAACATGGAACTGCTGAATAGTTATAAGTTTTTAGACATTAAATAGGTGAGTGATGAAAAAAATGACTGTACAAATCCAGTTAAATCTACCAGGTTTAAAAACAAAAGGAAAAACCATTATGGAAATTTAAAATGTAAATAACAGAGTCTGTAATAAAGTACGGAATTGGGAATAAAAAGGGATCAGGTTTTGGGGTAACTGGGTGATGGACATTGGGGAGGGTATATGTTGTAATGAGCACTGGGTATTATATAAGGCTGACAAATCACAGACCTGTACCCATGAAACAAATAATACATTATATGTTAATTAACTGAATTTAAATTTTAAAAAAAGGACCAGGTTAGAAATTTTTATGACCACAGAGTGAAAAACTACCTATTGCTCTTTATTAACATATCAGATGTGATAAGTTTGTTTACAAAGGTGAATACCCATTATCATACTCTTTATGTGTATTAAAAGGGAATAAATAATATGGCACTATATCTTACTAGCCATGGGACAATAGTATTATTCTGATATCTGGAGAATCACATGTTACTTCTAAACTACATAAAATGCACACTCCTCAGAAGAGAAAAAAAATAGGATACCTAATATGATTTAATAAAAAGAGCTCTGCATTGGAGGATCTTACACTGGCACCAATTAATTGTATTACTAAGTGTCTCTTCGTTCACTTGTGAAATTCAATAATATGTTCTCTGTGTCTCTCATCAGGTTTTTCAAAGAATAAAATGAAATGATAAAAATGAAAGTGCTTTGCAAATGAAAACTGTCATGCAGATGTAAGGTACTACAAAAAAGTAGGGTGCATACATGTGCAAATGTATCTAAACAACTAACAATCCTTGTTATGTGTCCTAGTTCTAAGCATTTACTATGTGAATTCATTTAGTTCTCACAAGTACTCTATAAGATAGGTATTATCATCCCCTTGGCACAGAGGAGGAAATTGAGGCACAGAGAAGTTAAGTTACTTCTAAAAAATGGATACCAGTGGAACCATAATACAAATTCAGACAGTCTGCATCCTGGGTCTGTGCCCTTAATCCCTATTTTATATTGCTGATATATAATTTTAATATACACACATTTCATTTCACTAGACTACTAACCTGGTTGATTTTCCAATATTCTACAATCTGAGCTGCGCTGATATTCACCACTTAAATGCCAACTGAATTCCTGACTGAAAGGGCAGTAGTCAGCGATTTCTACTGAACCACCATAATAAGGCAAATCTTCTGTAGGTATTCCACTTAGTTCATCGAAGTACTACAAAAAAAAAAAATTATTAGGAAGACAGGAAAGTAAGAAAACATTCTGTATAATAAAAACAAAGTCCACAAGCAATTTATAGCAACCCTCTAATGCTGCATAATATAAAGAAGGTATCAGTGTACTTTTCTTCATATATAATAGAATATAAAGACAGTAATATACTACCTGAGGGCTATTTCAAGGTTGTTGTAGTTTTAGAAATAAGCAAGGTAAGTATATTCAAGTTTTTTACTAGATGACAAATTTGACTAGTGTTTTAAAAAGATGAATAGGAAGAGTTTTAAGAGTTGACAAAACAGGGCGCCTGGGTGGCTCAGTCATTAAGCGTCTGCCTTCAGCTCGGGTCATGATCCCAGGGTCCTGGGATCGAGTCCCACATCGGGCTCCCTGCTCTGCGGGAAGCCTGCTTCTCCCTCTCCCACTCCCCCTGCTTGTGTTCCCTCTCTCGCTGTCTCTCTCTCTGTTGGAAAAAAAAAAAAAAAAAAAAAAAAAAAGAGTTGACAAAACAGAAAACTAATCCAGAGAATTAAGATATTTTAAATATAATGTACTTCAAGTGTTTTTAGAAGACTTAATTTACGTGTTGTTTTGACAAACTTGAAAAAATAAAACTGTGATAATATGAATGAGATCATATATATAAAATACTTTGAGGGGCACCTGGGTGGCTCAGTCGGTAAGTGTCTACCTTTGGCTCGGGTCATGATTTTGGGGTTCTGCACAGGAGGGATCTGCTTCTCCCTCTCTCTTCCCCCTCTTTGTCTCCCCCCACCCCCACTCTCTCTGCCTCCCCCCTGCCCCCGCTCATGCACACTCTCTCAAATAAATAAATAAAATCTTTAAAAAAAAAAATACTTTGAACACCAAAGGAATAAGGCACCAGATAAATTTTAAAGATTTCACATTTATACCAACTCCCTGAATTATATTACTATGCCTAGAAATATAGTTGCCATCTTATGGTATCTGAAGCATTCAGTGGGATCATAAACATATGCAGGAAGCTCAAAATTCAGCAGCAATCATTTTATTTTTATTTATTTATTTATTTATTTATTTAAAGATTTTATTTATTTGTTTGACAGAGAGAGATATAGCGAGAGAGGGAACACAAGCAGGGGTAGTGGGAGAGGGAGAAGCAGGCTTCCCTCTGAGCAGGGAGCCCGATGAGGGGCTCGATCCCAGGACCCTGGGATCATGACCTGAGCCGAAGGCAGACGCTTAACAACGGAGCCACCCAGGCGCCCCAGCAACAATCATTTTAAATTATCTTCTGAGATAACACTTCTGACTACAGAATCCTTTGTAAATGGCAGGCAGAACTGAGGCGTTTCAGAGATGGTTACTGCAACAACAAACTTAAAGATCCAATCAGAGACTCAGACTGAAAGTGTGGGACCATTTCCTTCACCTTTTTTTTTTTTTTTTCCAGATAGAGAGAAGAGGGGCAGATAGAGAGAGAGAGAGAGAGACTTTTAAGCAGGCTCCATGCCCAGTGTGGAGCGCAATGCTGGGCTGGATCTCAGGACTCTGAGATCACGATCTGAGCTGAAATCAAGAGCCTGATGCTTAATTGACTGAGCCACACAGGCACCCCTCCTTCACCTTTTAGATCCCATGTGTCAAACCTTTATAAAGTAGAACTTGAAAGTTGGATAATATAATTGGATTTAATGAATTGGATTAGAGTAGCTCAGTTATTTCCTTTAAAGAACCTTGTTCTTCTGTGTAAATTAGAGGAAATTAAACACGAAGACTTTGGAAACAATTAGAAAAAAATACAGACCACTTAAAAATAGATCCAATAAATATTCTAAATGCTTTTTACTATTACTACAAGGCATTGCTAGATATTAATTGTTGTTGATTAGCACACTGGCTTTAAAGAATTGTAAGAATTCTTCATTTTTTTCTAACTTATAGAAAACATAAGTTTCATAAGTTGAAAAACTTAAGAGAATTCACTCTTCTAATTAAAAATGGAGACTTCTCTTTAAAAAGTTGAGTTGATTTCTAAAATTGCCCAAAACAAGTGTTACCTGGTACTCTTGAGGTAAAGGTTTTGAAAACTTCTGCAAATTACACACTGCAACTGCTCTCTGGTCCTGTCTGCAAGTTAACTGCAATGGATTACTTCTGAGTGTGTCACAGAAAGGGCTCAGCATCTGCCTCCTGCACGCAAAGATAAACACCATGGTATCAAACTCTAAAGAAAATATAACAAATCCATTTTAGAGCTTGTCTTTTCTATTATCATTTCAGTATACTTTAATAGCTTAATACTAAATGCTGAATCAGGTTATGAAGTTATTTTTAAAAGTGTAAAAAGAGGGGCGCCTGGGTGGCTCAGTTGTTAAGCATCTGCCTTTGGCTCAGGTCATGATCCCAGAGTCCTGGGATCGAGCCCCGCATCGGGCTCCCTGCTCAGTGGGAAGCCTGCTTCTCCCTCTCCCACTCCCCCTGCTTGTATTCCTGCTGTCACTATCTCTCTCTCTGTCAAATAAATAAATAAAATCTTTAAAAATAAAAAAAAAGTGTAAAAAGAAATGCTTAATGTAGATATGAACGATTAATGCTACGTGCACTATAACTTTATTCCACCATTATTAAACACAATTCTATTTATCTCTTCCTCTCCACTTTCGCCAGTAAAATGGAGTTCTGCAGACCTGATCTGCATGTTAAAGACAAATAATGAAATTCCTGATACTGCTTGGAAATGCAAATCTTCATAATCAATATAATGGAGTCTCAGAAAGAGATGGAGACGATGCCCTTCTGTCCTGAAGCTTCAAAGAGTGAATTTTTTCTATGCCATAATATAATTCAAAGACTCTTGTTTGACAGTTTGTTAAACTGAACACATTCACAAGATATCCTGCTTTCATGTGCAAAATGAAGATAGTGTGAATACTCCTAATTATTACAAGTTGTTCTGTTCTGTTAAACCTAATCTTGAAAGAATAATTTGGAAAAAGATGTCTTGTAATTTTCCAAAGACGTTGGAATCTATTGCATTGTTCTGTAAAAATAATCTTCAAATTAGTTGCCTTATTGATAATTACAATACAAATTATATTAATGTCATAACAGTAATGTTATAAATGAAATTCCAGTATTCTTAAACAATATAAATCCTGTTAAGACTGGTTACCAAATTGTAATAGGATTACTGCTATTTTTCCTCTTCTCCCACATGCTTGTTGGGGGAAAAAGCCTAGGTTAGATTTCTTATTTTAAGGAAAATTGATACTTGCTTCATTTAAGTTAACAAATATAGCAATAAAACATTTTTAGGGGAATTATAGCTTCTTGAGATAAAATGTGTAAAAGACCTACCACAGTCTTTGGTAAATGTGAAGCAGCACAGTGTAATAGGAAAGCAAAGGTCTATAAACCTTCACACAGGCTTGGTTTCAAATACCAGCTTATTTGATATTTGATATTTACTTAATTTTCCTGAGCTTCAACTATAAAGCACTCAGTGTCTAGCACATACAAGTTACTCAATAAATGTAATTTCACTGTCCACACCACTTTTATAAAATCTTTATATAAGGCAATTTTATAACTTTCTATGATAAAGTTTCCAATGAATATGACCAGCAGTTCTTATTAAGTCACTTCCTCGATACAATGAAATTCATTTCCTTTTTCTTTAAAATAAAACAATACATAATATTTACCTTAAATTAATTAAAATATGAGTTTTGCCTAAATGGATAAAGAGGAGTAAGGAACTTAAAAAATACTGATTTAAAAAGTTCCAAAGTTAGAGTTGGTCAAGATTCATGGCATATAATTCTACAGCAGTTCGGCCTAATAGAACTTTCTGCAATGTGCTGTCCAATATGTCTAATCATATAGTGGCTATTAACCACTTGAAATGTGACTAGTGCAACTGAGGAACTGAATTTTAAATTTTATTTAACTTTAATTAATTTAAATATAAATTTATATAGCCACATGTGGCTAGTGGTACCACAGAAAGAACTTTATTTTGTGTGTACATAGATTCAAATGATTCCAGTGAGTAAGGCTCTGTCTTTGCTCAGCTGTTCCCTCCTCACACCAGTCACCCAACAATGAAGGAGGTATCACAGCTGAAGTTAAGCACCAGCCCCTGCACTCAATAATGGTCATACTGGAATCTAAGATAACTCAGGGATATAGCCAGACTGGGTCTATGGTACCAGAAGTTGGCTTCTGTGCTATAAGGACTCCTGGATGTCAACGTTTCAAAAGTGGGACATTTGAATGCTTATGACAGGGATTAGCAAACTTCAATTTTTGGGTCAAATCCTGCCCATAACTGCGTTTTTGGTTTCTATGTTTCTTCTACAACTGTTTTTATAAATAAAGTATTATTGGAACATGGCCATGCTCATTCATCTTGTCTAGGGCTGCTCATGAGGTACGAAAGCAGAGTTGAGTAGTTGTAACAGAGACTGTTATGACTGAAAAACTAGGAAGAGGAGTTAGGTAATAATGCACCACTTGTCTCAAAACATAGAACCTTATTTTGTGTACAAAATATTTGCTACTTGGCCCTTTACAGAAAAGTTTGCGAACTTCTGGCTCATGGCTAAAAGGAGAGAATTCAGGGGACCAAAAGTTTTAGTTTTGAAGAATGGAGAAGAGGAAATTCCCTTCTGTTTTTGGTTTTAGGTGATCCTATAATCAGGACCTAAAGCAGAACAGAGTTGCAGCTGTTAAAAGAAAAAAAACTCTAAGCTCTTGTAGCTGCAATGTTAATTACATACTTCCTTTAACACAGTGCAACAGCAGTTCCCAAACTTTGCTGCAAAGTGAATTTTAGGGATCCCTAAAAACAATACCAATGCCCGGTTCCCACTTCCAGACATTCTGATTTAACTGGGATGGGCTGTAATGTGGGTATGGAGATTTAAAAAATCTCTAAATGATTCTAATGCACAGCAAAATTTGGGAAGTACTACGCTAGCAGACCAAGTTGTACTGCTGGATAGAACTAGCTGCCCCCAAAGTGGCTGCAGGTGCTTCCTGATACTGCTTATTAGCAGCTCTTTTCACGGCAGGATTATAACTCAGATGTCAGACTCCTTAGTAGAAGCTGACTTAAACTGCTTCGAGACCTAACCCAGGGGAGAAAAGATACGAATAACATCTTCACAAGAAGTACCTGTGATTTAGTGGACAAGGCACTGGACTTGGAAAGAGAGAAGCTAAAGTCCCTCATCAGCTATATGACTCTAGGCAAGTCACTTGTCTCAAACTTTAGCTGGGACACAGCTAAAGAAATGCTGAGAGGGAAATTTATAGTGTTAAATACATATGTTAGAAAGATATAACATCTCAAATCAATAATCAAGAACCTAGAGAGAGAAAAATAAAACAAATACAAGCATAAGGAAGGCTATAATAAAGAACAGAAATTAATAAATTAGAAAACAGAAAAACCATAAAAGACATCAATGAAACAAAAAGCTACCTCTTTAAAAAGATCAATGATGTTGACAACCTCTGCTAGAGAGCAAAACTGAAAAAGAAATGGAGAAGATGCAAATTACCAAGATCAGGAATGATATGGGCTTTCACTACACAACCTACAGACATTAAAACAATAGTAAGGAACTACTACAAACTATTCTGTACACATACATCTAGTAACTTAGACAAAATGGACGAATACCTCAATGACACAAATTACCACAATTCATCCAATATGAAATAGATAAATATCAATAGCCCCGTAAATATTAAGGAAGTTGAATTAATACTTTAGAAATTCCTGAAAGAGAAATCTACAGTCCCAGACGGTTTCACTGGAGAATTCTACCAAATACTTAAAGAAGAATCAACACCAATTGTACACAAATTCTTCCAGAAAATAGAAGAGGTGGAAATACTTCCCAATTCATTTTATGAAGTTAATATTACCCTGATACAAAAAACCAAGACAGTACAAAAAAGAAACAAAGGCAGTACCATATTCTTCATGAATATGTACAGAAAAATCCATAATAAAATATTAGTACATGGAATTCAGCAATATATAGGAATAATTATATACCATGACTAAGTGGGGCTTATTCTAGCAATGCAGGGCTGGTTTAATATTTGAAAACCAATCAGTGTAATCCATCATATTAACAGGCTAAAAAAAAAAAAATCACATGATTATATCAACCAAAGCTGAAAAAGCATTTGGCAAAAGTCAACATCCATTCATGATAAAAACTCTCAGAAAGATAGTAAAAGAGGGGAACTTCAACTTGAAAAGGAGCATCTACAAAATACCTACAACTAACATTATACTTAGTGGTGAAAAACTGAATGTTCCCCCCTCCATTGTGTCCATGGATTAAAAACTCAACTGAGCTAAGATGTCAATTCTCCTAAAACTGATATATAGGTTTAACACAATTCATAGAAAAATCCCAGCAAAATTTTTTTGTAGACAAGGTTATTCTGAAATTTATATGAAAGGCAAAGGAACTAGAAGAGCTAAGATGATTTGGAAAAAGAATAAAGTGGGAAGAATCAGTTTACCCAATTTTAACACATAGTATAGCTACAGTAATCAAGGACTGTGTAGTATTAATGGAGTGACACACACATAGATCAATGGAACAGAAGCAAGAACACAGAAATAGACCCATATAAATACACCCAACTGATTCTCTGACAAATATAAGAAAGCAAGTCAATAAAAGAAAGACAGCCTTTTCAATAAACAGTGAACCTTGACCTAAGTCTCCCACTTTATACAAAAATTAACTCAAAATGGATCCCAGACTGCAATATAGAACATAAAGCAATTAAATTTTTGAAAAAAAAATACAAGAATATCTTTGAGGGCGCCTGGGTGGCTCAGCTGTTAAGCGTCTGCCTTCGGCTCAGGTCATGATCCCGGGATCCTGGGATCGAGGTCTGCATTGGTCTCCTTGCTCAGCGGGAAGCCTGCTTCTCCCTCCTCCACTCCCCCTGCTTGTGTTCCCTCTCTCGCTCGCTCTCTCTCTCTCTCTCTCTGTGTCAAATAAATAAATAAAAAATCTTAAAAAAAAAAAAAAAGAATATCTTTGAGATTTAGGACTTCACCATTCACTTGACATTGAAAGTATGTCTCAGAAAAGGACATACTGATAGTTTGGACTTCACCAAAGTTAAAAACTTTTGCTCTATAAAAGACCCTATTAAGAGAATAAAAAGAAAAGTTATGGATTAGGAGAAAATGTGTGCAAATCACATATCCGACAAAGGACTACTACTTAGAATATATAAAGAACTTTCAAAAATCAACAGTGAAAAAAAAAAAGCAAACAATGCAATTAGAAAACTGGCATAAGACATGAAGAGATATCTCATCAAAGAGGATATACAGACATCAAATAAACACATGAAAAGATATTCAACATCATTAGCCATTAGGGAAATGCAAAGTAAAACCACAGTGAGCTATCACCTTATCTTTCAGAATAACTAAAATAAAAAATAGTGACAACATCAAATGCTGACAAGGATGTGGAGAAACGGTCATCACTCATACATTGCTGGTAGAATATAAAATGGTATAGCCATTCTGGAAGAGGTCAGCAGTTTCTTAGAGAATTAAACTTGCAACTGCCATATGACCCAGCAATTGCACTCCTTGGCATTTATCTTGGAGAAATGAAGATTTATGTTCACACAAAAACCTGTACACAAATGTTTACAGAAGCTTTATTCATAATAGCCCCAAACTGGAAATAACCTAGATATCCTTCAACATGTGAATGCTTAGGGTGCCTGGGCGGCTCAGTCCGTTAAGCAGCTGCCTTCAGCCAGGGTCTTGGGATGAATCCTGCATCAGGCTCCCTGCTCAGCGGGGAGTCCACTTCTCCCTCTACCCCTCCCCCCTGCTTGTGATCTTTTTCTCTCACTCTTTCAAATAAATAAAATCTTTACAACAACAACAACAAAACATGTGAATGCTGAAACAAACTGCTACATCCATATCATGGAATATTATTCAGCCATTAACTCGAGCAAACTACTGATATACACAACCCAGAAAATTATGTGGAGTGAAAAAAGCCAATCCCAAAAGGTTATATACAGAATGAATCAATTTATATAACATTCTTTTTTTTTTTTTAAAGATTTTTTTTAATTTTTATTTATTTGAGACAGAGACAATGAGAGAGAGAGAGAGCACATGAGAGGGGGGAGGGTCAGAGGGAGAAGCAGGCTCCCTGCCGAGCAGGGAGCCCGATGCGGGACTCGATCCAGGGACTCCAGGATCATGACCTGAGCCGAAGGCAGTCGCTTAACCAACTGAGCCACCCAGGCGCCCTATATAACATTCTTTAAAAGGCAAAATTATAGAAATGAAAAACAGATTAGTGCTTTCCAGGGGCTTAAGAGGGGTTGGAGTGAGAGGGAAGTGGGTGTGTTATAAAATGGCAACATGAAGGATTCTTGTGGTAACTGAAGTGTTCTGTATCTGATTATATCAATGTCAATATCCTGGCTGTGTTATTGTACTATAGTTTTTACAAGATGTTACCAATCAAGAAAACTGGATAAAGTATACATGGAATCTGTATATTTCTTCAAACCTGCATGTGAATCTATAATTATCTCAAAATAAAAAGTTAAAAGATACATATTTATAGGGGTACCTGGCTGGCTCAGGCCATGAAGGGTGAGGCTTTTTTTTTTTAGATTTTATTTATTTATTTGTCAGAGAGAGAGAGAGAGAGAGAACACATAAGCAGGGGGGAGTGGCAGGCAGAGGGAGAAGCAGGCTCCCTGCTGAGCAAGGAGCCCAATGCAGGACTCGATCCCAGGACCCTAGGATCATGACCTGAGCCAAAGGCAGCCGCTTAACTAACTGAGCCACCCAGGCATCCTAAAGTGTGAGGCTCTTGATCGCAGGGTTATGAGTTCGAGCTCCACATTGGGCATAGAGCTTACTTAAAAAAAAGGAAAAAAAAAATATGCATAAACATATGAATGTGTGGGTATGTGTATCCCCCAAACTTGAAGAATGTATTTTTAAAAAGTTTGCTAGGTGATTTTGATATTCATCCAGATTTGAGAACCATTATTCAAAAGTATCTTCATGTTTTTGGATACTCAATCAACAGCTGCATCTATGCTTATGGGTGCATTCTCTGAAGAAAACAGTAAGAATGATAGAATATGCAAAAATTTTACAGTATATAATTTATTAATTATAAATTAAACAGAAATGCTTATGGCTCTGGCTCCCACATTGTAGATTCTTTTCATATATGATTTAAAACAATAATGTAGCTACTTATTATATTACCATACATTATTGTACATTACTGTACATTTTGAAATTGAACTGTTTAGACCATATTTTCAAAATAGTGACATTTTAGGTTCAGGAATAAAGAACAATAGCAGAAATCAACTGTGTTATCAAAGATATAATGAGGAAATGTGTTCTTACTTTTGTTTCTGCTGGTCAATCCAGAATTTACAGCTCTTCCTGACGAAGTCACAGCCCATTCCTCGACCCCAGTCTAACTTCTCGGCCATGCTATAATTAGCCTTATACCAGCTGTGGAAATAATTCAAATAAAGCACTTATTACTGTCATTTTAAAAACAATTCCAGCATACCAATTACAATCTCAACAATGAGCAAACTAGGACCTCAAGATAGAGGAGCATTTACAAGCAAAGCCCTCGTACACGGGAACTGCTGCACATAATCACCGTAGCAAGGACTGGGAAACTTGTCTTATGGTGAGGGTACTTTCATATTTGAAAAAAAAAAAAAAATCAAAACCAAAATATGTTGTCACTGTAATTTTCAAAGATGACAGAAGTCACAGAGTAGAAAGTGGTTAAGGTGTGAGACAAAGGGATTAAGGGCCAAAGAAACAAAAAGAGAATGAGAGAAAAAGACAAGGTAGTAAACTGAGGAAGAAATAGTGGAAATACTAGTTGGATAAATGTTACCTAATCTGATTCAGTTGGCCCTAGTTTCTTGCTTCTCTGGCCTTGAATTTGTGATATTCCATCAATACAGGTTCTGCTTGTGACTAAAAATTACACTATTATAATAAGACATAGGAATACTATGTCTAATACTTTAAAGATGTTCTAATTTCAGAAAAAAAAAAACACATTTATTTGGTTTCCTGGCAAATTTAATCAAAGCCTATGAGCCTACTTTTATTAGTTTTTCTTCTTCCTTTTTTTTTTTTTTAAGATTTTACTTATTTATTTATTTGAGAGCAAGAGAACACAAGCAGGGGGAGTGGCAGAGGGAAAGGGAGAAGAAGGCTCCCCACTGAGTAGGGAGCCGGATGCAGCACTCAATCCCAGGACCCTGGGATCATGACCTAAGCTGAAGGCAGACGTTTAACCTACTGAGGCAGGCGCCCCTTTCTTCTTTATTCTTAATAACAAGATTAGTTTATAAAAATTATAAAATTATAAAAAATAGCTTAAAAAATATTTTAAAAAATATTTTATTTTAAAAATATTTAAAATAATTTAAAATTATTTTAAAAAAAATTTTATTTACTTATTTATGTATTTGAGAGAGAGCGAGTGAGTGCACACATGCATGCCAGGGGTTGGAGTGGGGGGGGGGGGAAGAACCTCAAGCGGACTTGGTGTGAGCCCGACCTGGGGCTCAATCTCATGCCCCTGAGATCATAACCTAGTTGAAACCAAGAGTCGATGCTTAACTGACTGAGCCACCCAGGTGGCCCAGTTTCTAACCTTTTTGTATTGTATCTTATCCCTTTAGCATTACCAAAACAGTAAAATAAAAACATAGGCTCAAAGGCCGAGGGAATGATGAAAATTATTTCCTCCATTCCAGCCACCCTCCCACAAAATCAAACACAAATAGAAATATGATACAACATCTTCAAAACCTTTTTTAATTTTAATTTTTTTTAAAGATTTTATTTATTTATTTCAGAGAGAGAGAGCAGGAGCAGGGGGAGAAGGAGAAGGAGAGGCAGACGCTCCCTGAGCAGGGAGTCCGACGCAGGGCTCCATCCCAGGACCCTGGGATCATGACCTGAGCCAAAGACGGACGTTTAACTAACTGAGCCACCCAGGCGCACCCCCAAAACCTTCTCCTTTTTTTTTTTTTAAAGGACAGAACTCTCTGAGACAGAAACTGAAGACATGAATCTCAGCACTCCAATAACCAAAATGCCAGCAACCTCTGCAGCTATAACGTGACTTACGTTAATCAGCTAACACAGTTATCACAGCAGGTCAACTTGCCCAGATAGTAACAGAGGCCCTCAGTATTGCACATTAGCAGTCATTTTAGCAGTGCCTAGGTTAGGCAGTCCTTCTTCCTATGGATGAAATGTAAAGTAATAAGATTCCCTTGGGAATTACCGTATCTAGAATAGGTTGAGTGCAGAGCATAGTATGAGCACTCGGTCACTCAGTCACCAGCTAGGCACTCCAGCTACATTTCTTGAAACCGTCCCAATACCTTCTTTGCAGCTCTTCCTATGCTATGAGTCAATAGTTATTAAGCACTTCTTATTTGGTAGGCACTTTGTTTAATGATAAGGCTACACCAGTGAATAAACAGACACAGTTCCTTCCCTCATGAAGATTATAATCTAGTGGGGAAGACAGATGTTTAAAAAAAAATTACAACTGGGATGAGTGCTACAGAGGTTAAGTATAAGGTGCTAATTGCAGCACATTAATAGGAAAATCTAAGTTAGTCTGGGGAATTAGGAAAGATTTGTTTGAGGAAGCAACTTTAAGCTAAACCCAAAGGATGAGCAGGAGTTGGCTGAGGGAGCAGGGAAAGCACTGGAAACAGTTTTCTTAGTGGCATTAGAGGGTTGTGAAATCAATTTACTGTATCTTAACATTTATTTCTCTTTCTTTTAAAATCAATAAAATAGAAAAAAAAAAAAAAGGACTGCATTGTTGGTAGTAGGGTAAACATATTTCCATGAACTTTGGTTCAGTTTCGTATACAAGAGCTAATACCTGAGTTGGCACCTACACGTGCCAAACACTTTACTAAGGACTTTACACGTATTAACTCATTAAGGGCTCACAAAACTCTGTGAGGTAGGTATCACATTTTACCCTTACTTTACAGATGAGAGAACTCAGGGAAAGATACAGCAAGTAAGTAGCAAAGACGGGATTTAAATCTAGGGTTCTGGCTTCAATGTCAGTGTGCTTTATAAAAAAAATTGAGATACAGTTTATATCCTATAAAATTCACCCTTATAATGTGTACAATTCAATGGTTTTAGTATATTCACAGGCTTGTACAACCATTACTACTACAGGCATATCTCATTTTCTTGCATTCCACTTTATTACACTTTGCAGATACTGCCTTTTTTGGGTTACAAATTGAAGGTTTGTGGCAACCCTGTGTCGAGCAAGTCTACTGGCACCATTTTTCCCAACAGCATTTGCTAACTTTCTGTCTTTGTATCACACGTTGGTAATTTTCACAATTTTTTGAACTTTTTCATGATTATTATATTTGAAACAGTGATCTGTGATCAGTGATCTTTCATGTTACTATTATAATTGTTTTGGGCACCAGGAACCACACCTATACAACAACAATAAACATTGTGTGTATTCTGCTCCACTGACTGTTCCCTGTCTCTCTCTTTCCTCAGGCCTCCCCTATTACATGAGACACAACAATATTGAAATTAGGCCAATTAATACCCTACAGTGGGGGTACCTGGGTAGCTCAGTTGGTTACGCGTCCGACTTGATTTTGGCTCAGGTCATGATCCCAGGATCCTGGGATCAAGCCCCGTGTCAGACTCTGGACTCAGCCATTAAGAACATTTGTGATTCATGGGAAGAGGTCAAAATAGCAACATCAGCAGGAGTCTGGTAGACATTGATTCCAACCCTCATGGATGACTTTGAGGGTCCAAAACTCCAGGGGAGGAAGTTAAGTACAGATATGGGGGAAACAGCAAGAGAACTAGAATTAGAAGTGGAGCCTGAAGATGTGACTGAATTACTGCAATCTCATGATAAAACTTGAATGGATGAGGAGTTGCTTCTAATGGATGAAGACAGAAAGCAGTTTATTGAGATGGAAACTACTCCTGGTACAGATGCTGTGAAGACTGTTGAAAGGACAATAAAGGATTTAGAGTATGACATAAACTTAGTTGATGAAGCAGTGGCAGGGTTTGAGAGGATTGGTTCCAATTCTGAAAAAAAAACCTACTGTGGGTAAAATGCTACCAAACAGCATTGCATGCTACAGAGAAGTCATTCATTAAAGGAAGAGTCAAATAGTGTGACAAACTTCATTGTCTTCTTTTAAGAAATTATAACAACCACCCCAACCTTTACCACCCACCACCCTCATCAGCCAGCAGCAATCAACATCAGGGCAAGACCCTCCACCAGGAAAAAGGTTATGACTTGCAGAAAGTTCAGTTGATAGTTAGCATTTTTGAGCAATAAAGTATTTTTTTAAAAAGATTTTTAGTAATCTTTACATCCAAGGTGGGGCTCGAACTTAAAACCCAGAGATCAAGTGTCTCATGCTCTACTGACTGAACCAGCCAGGTGCCCCAAGTAATAAAGTATTTTTAAAGATTTGATTTATTTTATCTTAATTATTTTATTTTATTTATTTATTTTTTTAATTTTGAGAGAGAGAGAGTAGCATGAGCGGGGGGAGAAGCAGAGGAAGAGGGAGAGAGAATCCAAAGCTGACTCTGCGCTGAGCATGGAGCCTAAGTGGAACTCGATCCCACCACCGCAAGATGATGACCTGAGCCTAAACCAAGAGTCAGATGCTTAACCAACTGAGCCACCCAGGCAACCCATGTTTTTAAATTATGGTATGTACATTGTGGGGTGCCTGGCTGGTTCAGTCAGTACAGCACACTACTCTTTATCTCAGGGTCATGAGTTCAAGCTCCACACTGGGTGTAGAGATTACTTAAAAAAAAAAAAAAGGTATATATATTGTTTTTTTAGACATAATGCTATTGCACAGTTAACAGACTACAATATAGTATAATGATAACTTTTATATGCACTGGGAAACAAAAAAAAATTCATTTGATTTGCTTTACTCCAGTGGTCTGGAGCCAAACCTGGTATTTCTCTAAGGCATACCTGTATCTAATTTCAGGACATTTTCATCAGCCCTCAAAAAACTATGTCCCCATTAGTAATCACTAATCATTACTCGTGATCTCAGGGTCGTGAGATCAAGCCCCATGTCAGGTTCTGCGCTCAACGTGGAGTCTGCTTCAGATTCTCTCTCCCTTTCCCTTTGCCCCTCCTGCTCATGCTCTCTTTCTCGAAAATAAATAAATAAATTAAAAAAAAAAAAAGAGATGCTAAACTGTCTTCCAAGTGGCTGTACCATTTTGCATTCCCACCAACAATGAATGAGAGTTCCTGTTGCTCCACGTCTTTAGCAGCATTTGGTGTTGTCTGTGTTCTAGATTTTGGCCATTCTAATGGGTGTGTAGTAGTATCTCATTGTTATTTTAATTTGCATTTCCCTGATGACATTTTTTTCCCTGCTTTTTCTTTAATACGGTTGCCATCTTCCATGATATATTATTAGGTGCCTTCTTAATAGCATCTAATCTACTTTTTTGTTGCACCAGACAGCATCCTAGGATAGAACTCTTATTACCACTCATGTTCACAAAGTACTGTTCTTAAGTACAATACAGCTAACTCATGGTTTGGCCATAATTAATGGGTAGTGTTTTTTTCTAAAAATGGATTAATGCACACATCCAAACCACATTAAATTTTCAACTTAAGAGTTCACACATAGTCTATTTCCTTCCTACAGTTGCTATCACTCCAAATTGTAGTTTTGAAATCCAAGAAGTGGGAAGAATGTCTTTCTGTTGCTGATACTTCTTTCTTTTTTCCTTCCTTCCTCTTTCCTCTCCCCCTTTTATTCCTTCCTCCCTTCCTTTCCTTTTTTCTTTCTTTCTAAATAAGAAGATGAAAAGAAATGGTTTATTAAGGAAATCAAAATCTAGTAAACATCAAAAACTTACAGAGTAGTCACAAGCTCTTTTTTTTTAAGATTTTATTTATTTATTTACTTATTTGACAGAGAGAGGGAGAGAGAGTACAACCAGAGGGAGCAGCAGAAGGAAGGGGAGAAGCAGCCCCCCCCCACCCCCACTGAGCAAAGAGCCTGATGCAGGACTCAATCCCAGGACTGTGGAATCATAACCTGAGGCAAAAGCAGATGCTTAACCAATTGAGCCATCCAGGTGCCCTATAAACTCTTTTTGTAATGATGTTAAAATTACTGACAAAATGTTTTTGTCATTAAATAAAACATGGAACATCTTTTCTTTCTTTTTTTTTTTTTTTTGAAGATTTTATTTATTTGTCAGAGGGAGAGAGCACAAGCAGGGGGAGTGGCAGGCAGAGGGAGAGGGAGAAGCAGGCTCCCTGCTGAGCAGGGAGCCCGATGTGGGACTCGATCCCAGGACCCTGGGATCATGACCTGAGCCGAAGGCAGTTGCTTAACCCACCGAGCCACCCAGGTGCCTTGGAGCATCTTTTCATATGCTTATCTGTATACCTTTTTCGGTGAAGGGTCTGTACAGATCTTTGCTAATGTTTAATTGGGTTGTTCATTTTCTTATTGTTGAGTTTTAAGACTTTTGTTTTAAAAAAGACTTTATTTATTTATTTGTTGGGGGGGGGCACAAGCAGGGAGAATGCAGGCAGAGGGAGAAGCAGGCTCCCCGCTGAGCAAGGAGCTGGATGTGGGACTCAATCCCAGGACTCTGGGATCATGATCTAAGCTGACGGCAGACGCTCAACCTACAGAGCCACCCAGGCGTCCCTTGAGTTTTAAGATTTTTTTAAATATATATTTGGGTAATAGTCCTTTATCAGATGTGCCTTTTACAAATATATTCTCCCTGTCTGTAGCATGTCTCTTCATTCTCTTGACTTCATTCCTTTTTGTGGCTGAATAATATTCCTTTGTATGTATATACCACATTTTGTTTATCCATTCATCAGCTGATGAACATTTGGGCGGTTCCTACTTTTTGATTATGAGTAAAGTTGCTGTGAATATTCATGTATAGGGTTTTTGTGTGGACATGTTTTCAATTCTTTTAGATAGACAACTGGGAGTAAACTTGCTAGATCATATGGTAAATCTGCTTAACTTTTTGAGGAACTACCAATCTGTTTTCCAAAGTGGCTGGATCATTTTACATTCCCCCTAGCGGTATATGAGTTCCAATTTTTCCACAGCCTCATCAGTATATGCAACTGTCTTTTTTATTACAGCCATCCTAGTGAGTGTGAAAATAGTATCTCATTGTAATTTTGATTTGCATTTCCCTAAGGACTAATGATGCTGAGAATCATTTCATGTGCTTACTGGCCATTTTTCTGTATCTTCTTTGGAGAAATATCTATTCAAATCCTTCACCTATTTTTAAATCAGGTTGCCTTTTTATTGTTGAGTTATAAGAATTCTTTATATTTTCTGGGTACTAGATGTTTATCAGATAGATGATTTGCAAATATTTTCTCACATTTTGTGAGTTGTCTTTTCACTTTCTTTTTTTTTTTTTTAAAGATTTAATTTATTTATTTGACAGAGAGAGACACAGCGAGAGAGGGAACATAAGCAGGGGGAGTGGGAGAGGGAGAAGCAGGCTTCCTGCCGAGCAGGGAGCCCGTCACTTTCTTGATAGTAACCTTTGAAGCACAAAAGTTTTTAATTTTGATGAAGTCTAATCTATCTAATATTTCTTTGGTTGCTTATGCTTTCATTATCATATTTAAGAAATCACTGCTGGGGCACCTTTGTAACTCAGTCGGTTAAGTGTCTGCCTTTGGCTCAGGTCATGATCTCAGAGTCCTGGTATTGAGCCCTGTGTCAGGGAGCTCAGCAGGGAGTCTCCTGGTCCCTCTCCCTCTGCCTCTCCCCACCCCTTGCGTGTGCTCTCTCTCTCTCAAATAAATAAATAAAATCTTTTAAAAAGAATCACTGCTGGGGCACCTGGGTGGCTCAATAGGTTAAGTGTCTGCCTTTGGCTCAGGTCATGATCCCAGGGTCCTGGGATTGAGTCTCACATCGGGCTCCCTACTCAGTGGGGAATCTGCTTCTCCTCCCTCTGCCACTCCCTCTCTCTCAAATAAATAAATAAAATCTTAAAAAAAAATCACTGCTTACCCCAATATCATGAAGATTAACACCTAGGATTCTAAGAGATTTTAAATTTAAATTCAATTAATTAATATATAGTGTATTATTAGTTTCAGAGGTAGGGTTCAGTGATTCATTAGTCTTATATAATACCCAGTGCTCATTATATCACATACCCTCCTTAATGTCCATCACCCAGTTGCCCCATCCCCCCACCCCCCTCCCTTCCAGCAACCCTCAGTTTGTTTCCTATGATTAAGAGTCTCTTACGGTTTGTCTTCCTCTCTGATTTCATCTTGTTTTATTTCTTCCTCTCTTCCCCTTTGATCCTTTGTTTTGTTTCTTAAATTCCACAAACAGTGAGATCATATGATAATTGTCTTTCTCAGATTGACTTATTTTCCTTAGCATAATACCCTCTAGTTCTATCCATGTCATTGCAAATGGCAAGATTTCATTTTTTGATGGCTGAGTAGTATTCCATTGTATATATACACCACATGTTCCTTACCCATTCATCCGATGATGGACATCTGGGCTCTTCCCATAGTTTGGCTATTATGGACATTGCTGCTATAAATATTGTGGTGCAGGTGCCCCTTCAGGTCACTACATTTGTATCTTTGGGGTAAATACCTAGTAGTGCAATTGCTGGGTCATAGGGTAGCTCTATTTTCAACCTTTTTGAGGAACCTCCATACTGAGTTCCAGAGTGGCTGCACCAGCTTGCATTCCCACGAACAGTGTTAGAGGGTTCCCCTTTCTCTGCATCCTTGCCAACATCTGTTGTTTCCTGACTTGTTAATTTTAGCCATTCTGACTGGTGTGAGGTGGTATCTCATTGTGGTTTTGATTTGTATTTTCCTTATGCTGAGTGATATTGAACACTGTTTCATATGCCTGTTGGCCATTTGTATGTCTTCTTCTTCTTTTTTTAAATTTTTTCATTTGTATGTCTTCTTTCGAGAAATGTCTGTTCATGTCTTCTGCCCATTTCTTGATTGGATTATTTGTTCTTTGTGAACCATTCATTCTTGAGTAGGATGCTCTTTAGCCTCCCATGTATTTGAGTTCTTTCCAAATTTCCTCTTGTGATTGAGTTTAAGTTTCAAAACAATGTGGTCTGAAAATATGCAGGGAATGATCCCAATCTTTTGGTACAGGCTAAGACTTGATTTGTGACCCCAGAATGTGATCTATTCCAGAGAATGTTCCATGTGCACTCAAGAAGAATGTATATTCTGTTGCTTTAGGATGGAATGCTCTGAATATATCTGTGAAGTCCATCTGGTGCAGTATCTTATTCAAAGCCCTTATTTCCTTGTTGACCTTCTGCTTAGATGATCTGTCCATTGCAGTGAGTGGGGTGTTTAAGTCCCCTACTATTATTATATTACTTTCAATGTGTTTCTTTAATTTTGTTATTAATTGGTTTCTATAATTGGCTCCTCCCATGTTAGGGGCATAAATATTTATAATTGTTAGATCTTCTTGTTGGACAGACCCTTCACTTATGATAATAGTGTCCTTCCTCTCTTATTACAGTCTTTGGTTTAAAATCTAATTTGTCTGATATAAGGATTGCTATCCCAGCTTTCTTTTGATGTCCATTAGCATGATAAATGGTTTTCCATCCCCCTCACTTTCAATCTGGATGTGTCTTTGGGTTTAAAAAGAGCCTCCTGCAGACATTATACTGATGGGTCTTGCTTTTTTATTCAATCTGATATCCTGTGTCTTTTGATTGGGGCATTTAGCCCATTTACATTCAGAGTAACTACTGAAAGATACAAATTTAGTGTCACTGTATTACCTGTAAAGTCACTGTTTCTGTATATTTTCTCTGTTTCTTTCTGGTCTATGTTACTTTTCGGCTCTCTCCTCACTTAAAGGATCCCCCTTAATATTTTTTGCAGGGCTGGCTTAGTGATCACAAATTCTTTTAGTTTCTGTTTGCCCTGGAAGCTTTTTATCTCTCCTTCCATTTTCAACGACAGCTTTGCTGAATAAAGTATCCTTGATTGCATATTTTTCTCATATAGCACCCTGGATATATCATGCCAGTCCTTTCTGGCCTGCCAGGTCTCTGTGGATAGGTCTGCTGCCAGTCTAATGTGTCCACCCTTGTAGGTTACGGACCTCTTAATTTGAGCTGCTTTCAGGATATTCCCTTTTCTCTGAGATCTGCAAGTTTCACTATTATATGTCAAGATGTTAACCTATTTTTACTGATTTTGAGTGCAGTTCTCTGTGCCTCCTGGACTTGAATGCCTGTTTCCTTCCCCAGATTAGGGAAGTTCTCAGCTATAATTTGCTCCAATATACCTTCTGCACCCCCCTTTCCTCTTCTTCTGGGATCCCAATTATTTTAATATTGTTTCGCTTTATGGTATCACTTCTCTCTCAAATTCTCCCCTTGTAATCCAGTAGTTGTTTATCTCTCTTTTTCTCAGCTTCTTTATTCTCCATCATTTTGTCTTCTGAATCACTAATTCTCTCTTCTGCCTCATTTATCCTAGTTAGAGACTCCATTTTTTATTGCATCTCATTAATAGCCTTTTTTATTTTGACTTGATTAGATTTTACTTCTTTTATTTCTCCAGAAAGGGATTCTCTAGTGTCTTCTATGCTTTTTTCAAGCCCATCTAGTATCTTTATAATTGTTATTCTGAACTCTAGTTTCGACATCTTACTTATGTCCATACTGATTAGGTCCCTGGCAGTCAGTACTGCCTCTTGTTCGCTTTTTTTAAGGTGAGTTTTTCCGTCTTGTCATTCTTGCAGAAAGTGGTCACTTTTCTATTTGTAGAATTGCAGCAATTCTTTTCTTAGATCTCCAGCTGAGTTCACAGGTGTTCAGAATGATTTGATAGCTATCTAGCTGAACTCCTGGAACAAAACTAAGGTCTCTTACTCCTCTGCTATCTTGGACTCTTTGATTCTAAGAGTTTTATAGTTTTGGTCTTATATTTAGGTCTTTGATCCATTTTGAGGTAATCTTTGTATATCATATGTAGTAGGGGTTTATTCTTTTGCATGTGGATATCCAGTTGTCCCAGCACCATTTGTTGAAAAAAATATTCTTTCATCATAGAATGGTCTTAGTACCCCTATCAATGTCTTTGCTCTTAACCATTATATATGTATGTGTGTAGTTTGGTCATGATATGTATCTTTCTTATGTGTAAGATGGTATACGAACAAAAACTTCTAAAGAACACTGTGAAAAGCCTTTGGGCAATAGAAAGGACCATTTAAAATGCAGTGAGACAGATAAGAAAAAACTACTATAGTAATCCAGGCAAAAGATAATAGCAGTGGTGACCAAAAAAGTAGACAGACTCCAGGGATAGAAGAGCTAAAAATCATGGAAGACTTTTGATTGATTGGATGTAAGAGGTGGGAAGAGGGAGTTGTCAAGGATGATTCCCAGGTTTCTGGATGGATAAATAATAATGTTTTTTACTGAGAGAAGCAACTTAGTTAACCTACACCTAAGTCTTATGGATTTATGAAAATTAATTTCCATGTCTACAACTTTAAAATATTGCCAGATATTTAGAAACATCTGGCCATGTTACTGTTGTGTTGCCCCAGAAAAAGGAAAAATGCTATAAAAATCACCGGTGCCATGATTTCACTAGTGACTCACACACTCACAGTGTTTCTGTAACATACTGGTATCTTAAAGAAACTAGAATTGTTTATAAAAGGGCTATAAATAGGTTGTTAAACAGAGCAGCAGGACCACTTTTGCTGGCCATTGCTTGACCAAAAGTAAATGGGAAAGAGTTATAATGGTACTACAAGAAATCCAGTGTTTTCTTCTTTCTTTTCAAAAATACGAATTTCCCAACTTGCTCCACTAAAAGCTATGAGAAGCAATGATAACCTAGTAGCAATGAACACAGTAGGTTGTGGTTTTTTGTTTTGTTTTGTTTTATTTTTAGGTGGGCTCCATGCATGGGATCTAGTCTCCACTAAATGCAACCAGTGATCCTTGGAAGATTGGCTGATGCACAGATCTAGGATAGGGTGTATGCCCATCAGCCTGGCACATCCAAAAAAAAGGACGGAAGGAAGCTATCAAAAACTAGTGAGTCTCGTCAAAAGAACTCAGGAGCCCACAGAGAAAAAGACCCCATTGGAGTCATTTAAAAACAGTATTCTACTGCTTTACCAAAAGTTCTACTGCTTTACCAAAAGTTCTACTGCTTTAAAAACCAGGAATCTACACATCATCAATTTCATTTACAACTTTAAAAACTTGTTTAGATTAGTCTTTCCTTTATATTAGCATGGTCTCTATTCATTAGAAAATAAGTCTTACAATGCCTGGAATTTTGATCTATTCATTATTATACCTCAGGGCCTCAAAGATTTATTGAATGAATGAATGGAGTTGGTATAGGTAAAGATAGTTAACTGCACAAAATTCAAATATTTTACTTCAGTGTAAAATATATTTTCTTAAGCTAATATTCATTTCATCTTAATATTAACTTAATAGTCATTTCATTTTAATAAACAATGCATATAATATTCTCACAGCTATCTTACTCTTACCCAGTATCTTCCATTAATGCCAGAGTGATTCGAGAGAAGACTCGGTTCTGGGTGTGAGAGCCAGTCATTGCTTCATTCTGAAAATCAACAGATTTTAAATTAGAAGACTAGGCCTCCTGAAACTCCCAATAATTTCCGTGATTACTTTGATGTATATGTAAAATGTCTCAAGTGTGGGCGCCTGGGTGGCTCAGTTGGTTAAGCAACTGCCTTCGGCTCAGGTCATGATCCTGGAGTCCCGGGATCGAGTCCCGCATCGGGCTCCCTGCTCAGCAGGGAGTCTGCTTCTCCCTCTCCCACTCCCCCCTCTTGTGCTCTCTCTCTCTCAAATAAATAAATAAAATCTTTAAAAAAAAAAATGTCTTAAGTGTGAGAGGCTGACTTACTCACTTAAAGTAGTGAAATACATAAGCCTTCTTTAAAATGACAACAATGAAGCTTAAAGAAAGATCTGCTTTCTGCCTTAAACAAAATAATTTCCTAGAATGGCAGACAACCAGCATTTAGAACTCTGATGAAAATGAAGATAAATATATGGAAACAGAAATACTGCAAAAATTTTACGCTATCTAGACAAAAGTAAATGAGTGGTTGAGACAGATGCCCATAAAATATTGGAAGGGATGGTTATTTGCCTGATTAACAACAACAACAACAAAAATGCTTTTATAACCCTTCAATCTTATGGTCACAGAAATATACATTAATATGCAAAACAAGTATCACAGAATCATAGGATCAAAGAAGTTAGATGAGGGACCTAAAATGTCATCAAGGTCTACTATCTACTCAGTGTTTTAATTAATATCCTAAAAATCCTACAGCTCTGATTATTCTTCAAATCCTTATGCTAAATGCTGGATGGTCACTTCAAGTACTTTAAAATCATTTAAAAAAGGAGTTCAAGGGGGCACTTGGGTGCCTCAGTCGGTCTGCCTCCGGCTCGGGTCATGATCCTGGGGTCCTTGGATCAAGCCCCACGTGGGGCTCCCAGCTCAGTGGGGGGCCTGCTTCTCCCTCTCCCCACCCCAGCTCATGCTCTCTCTCTCTCTCAAATAAAATCTTAAAAAAAAAAAAAAAAGTAGTTCAGGGACACAAAGTTGATTTCAGAGAAAGGCAGCTCTTAATGAAATTAATACTCTCAAGTCTCTACTGCAGAGTAAATAAATTTTCGTGTGTGACTAATCTACAGTTATCTAATGGGAATCACCTGGGAAAACTGCTTAAGGAAAATTAAAAAACTGAAAGTCCCATGAGAGAAACAAATATAATGTGTCTCCATAAGTTTCTATCACTATTGCTTTGTGGTCACCTGGATAAGAATAGTCAGCACAAGCATTAATTTTACTCTTTTGTAAGCCATAGTTTGGAACCTCCCCATGTGCACTGACTCTTATGGGGATTCCCTTACAGAGATCTGGAAGTTATGTCTATGGAACTGTTAAAAAAAAAACATATATTAGTTCTTATTTGGAACATAGTACTTCTAAGCCATGCTGGTTCTTATGCCCTCTGTTATGGCCTTATGCTCCTGTATTTGACCTGGAGTGGGATAGGGGAGAGGCATGGATGCCCCTAATCTGCTGTGTGGAGCACAAGAGAAATGCCTGACTTCTACCATACTGCCATGCTGCACGTTCCTTCTTGTATCCTTCCAAGTGAATCTTTTTTCAATGTGGCCTGTTAGGTCTTGTGAGCTTGAATGCTTATTTAGTTGAACTTAAGAATACCCACTGGAATGCTACTCCTGAAAGGGATCACAGATATAAATAAATTCCTCACCACAACATTTTAATATCTTTAATTTTTACTATTTTTTAATGATTTTATTTATTTATTTGAGAGAGAGCACGAGAGGGGGGAGGGGCAGAAGGAGAAGCAGATGCCCCACTGAGCAGAGAGCCCGACGCGGGACTCAATCCCAGGACCCTGAGATCATGACCTGAGCTGAAGACAGATGTTTAACTGACTGAGCCACCCAGGTGCCCTATCACAACATTTTTAAAATAAAAAATTTAGGGGCACCTGGCTGGCTCAGTCAGTAGAGTGTGCGCCTCTTGATCTCAGAGTTTTAAGCCCCATGTTAGGGGTAGAGATTACTTAAAAATAAAATCTTAGAAATAAAATAAAAATAAAGAAAATAAAATAAAAAATTTAAAACATAGCTGTTCATTAACACAGGACTATTGTTAGATTCATATAATACTATGTAGCTGTTAAATTATGTTGGTTCATAATAACTTGTCCTTGGATTTTCATATTCTGTGCAATGGAGCAATAGCAGCTAAATATAAAGTACATTAGGACAGCTAAACACAGCAACAGAGGAATGCTGTACTGTGCATGATGCCCATTCACTCCATGTTCTTCCAGTTGGTTCAATATGGCCAGAGGCTCTGTTTTAAAAGTGATTATTGCATGACTCCCTCTAATTTTGTACATTTTACTCTTGCCCCCATTACTCAATTTATAGTCTCCCTTCCAACTACCATTGCTTTTTGTTGTTGTTTAAGGTAAAGAAATATTATAGTAAATATAGGAGCTTCTTTATTGGAGATATGTTTAAAACTGAGCTAGTACTTTTATTCTGAGCTACTACTTTTCTTAGTGGTATATTATTTGTTTTTTCCATGAGTCTTGTTATTTTTTACTTATTTTAAAAAATATTTTATATATTTTTTTATTTGACAGAGAGAGAAAGAGAGAGAGAGCACAAGCAGGGGGAGCGGGAGAGGGAGAAGCAGGCTCTCCGCTGAGCAGAGAGCCCAACACGGGGCTCGATCCCAGGACCCTGGGATCATGACCGGAGCAGAAGGCAGACACTTAACCAACTGAGCCACCCAGGTGCCCTCAAGTCTTGTTATTTTTCATGTTCAATTTTGAAGAAAGAGGTTTTTTAGGAAAGCAGACATTGCATTACAGCAGGAGCCCTGTACTGCTTGGCAAGATGTCTAAGATACATTATTAAGTGGAAAACAGTTGCACAAATATATGAATCCATTAAAAAAACAAACTGTGTTGGCATGTGTATCTCTACATATATATAATACTTCTGGAAGGATATACAAAGAACTTAAATAGTGATTACATCTAAAAGTGGATCTGGAGCGCTAAGGGGAAAAGGAACTTTAAGTCACGATGTTTTTAGGTTTACATAGGGTCCACCTTATGGAAAAGAAAGGGAAGTGAGTGGAAAAGAGGAGGACTTATTTCAGTCGCTGCCTATCAAACATTGTAGTTTTAAAAAGAGGCAAGAAGTTAACTAACAAACAAACAATAACCAAGGAGGTTGGTTAAGATTCATTCTAGTTCACTACTGACCTGAACTTATTAATGAGAAACTGCTTGTTAAGAGGAAAAAAAGAAAAAGAAATAATTTTACTTTATAACCCATTATACTGTTTGAATAACTTGAATATGAATTACTTTTATTAAAAAGGGAATTACTTTTGTTAAAGAAAAAATATGTCTAGTAAAATTTAAAAATAAACTGACCTCTAATAACCGCTTTTCCCAATGATTGAGCTCAGTGCCCATACCACCTTGATTTTCGAGTTCCATTCCCTCCAGAATTGGACAGTTAAAATGTTTTCGTGCTTCATCCTAAGAATCAGAAAAAAATAAATAAACCCTACAGAAGTACGATAAGCTAACGGCAGATTCTTTATCTAATTTAATATAAATATAATAAAGTAGCTGTTAAAGAATTACTTTGGTGAGAAGTGAGAGAACATCTTTTAAAAATATGGTTTTTAATATAATTAAATATTTTGATACTATTACACTCTTCTTTGGTAGTAAATTACTATTTCTCTTAATATTTTTTCCTCTATTTGAAGATTTTGGCTTTAAGTCACATGTTTCAAAAAGGCTACAGATTAACATGATTGCCATTTGTAACTATTATATCAACAACGTTTTTAATGAAGGTATAAACTGCTCTTAGTATAGATACAATCTTTGAAACAAAAATAAGTTCTTCATTAGAATACAATTTTGCTTATTTGGTTTTTTCTGTCCTTTGGTTAGAAATTTCCAGTGATGGGAAATATCCCAAGAGCTGTGCAAAAGTTCCGAAGACAGGGGTGCTGGCTGGCTGTCAGTAGAGCATGTGACTCTTGATCCTAGGGTCATCAGAGCCCCACGTTGGGGGTAGAGCTTATTTTAAAAAATAAGAGAATGGGATGGTTAATTTTACGTGTCAACTTGGCTAGGCCACAGTACCCAGATATTTGATCAAATACTATTCTGAATGTTTCAGTTAAGCGTGTTTTTGGATGAGATTAACATTTAAATTACTTTAAGTAAAGCAGATTACCCTCCATAATATAGGCAGGCCTCATCCAATCAGTTGAAGGCCTAAAAAGAACAAAGACTGACTTTGTCCAAGCAAGAAGGAATTCTGCCAGCTTACTGCCTTTGGACTCAAACTGTAACTCTTCCTAAGTGTCCAGCCTGCCAGCCTTAGAGATCCTAAGAGGTACGAGAGTAGAGGAGCACTGGCTTAAAGCAATGAGTAAAATGGAGCCAGGAAAGTTATTGACAAATTTCAATTTCTTCAGATTTCTCTTGGCTTGTAGCTTTCCTATACTGCCTTTATATTATTTTTATTATAGGTTCTGAAATTTAATCTTAAGTTCTTTTTTTTTTATAGATGTATTTATTTTAGAGAGAGAGACAGTGTGCATGAACAATTGGGAGAAAGGGCAGAGAGAAAGAGAGAGAATCTGAAGCAGACTCCACACTGAGCACAAAGCCCTATGTGGGGCTCGATCCCACAACCCTGAGATCATGACCTGAGCCGAAACCAAGAGTCAGACACTTAACCAACTAAGCCACCCAGGTGCCCCTAGTCTTAAATTCTTTAACAATAATGATTAGTAAAGAAAGAACTATAAGAAAGGAAAAGAAAAGATGGGTCAGGTAAAGAAGAAGTTGGGTTAATACGTACGACAACACGAGGTGTTACTAGAAGATACACAGTGTGAGAAACGATCTTATTATCTCGAACATTCCATAATCTCTCCACTTTTCGAACTACTTTATCACTCCATTGATATAGTCCAAGACTGCAATTAAAGAATAAAAGACAGTCATTTTGCAAATTCACCACAACTTTAAATAGTAAAAGTGTTTATGAACATCAATATGAAATTAAAATATTTGAGCTTACTAAGTACCAAGTCCTTGCAAAGTACTTGAAATTTTCTAATTTAATCTTTTCAACCTTATGAGATTATCATCACTATTTTGCAGATAAAGAGACAGAAGTTTGGAGAGATGAAGTAACTTGCTCAAGTTCACATAGCTAATACTTGGTTCAGATGACAATGAATTACTTCCTTTTAACAAATTTATTGGATAAAACGAAAGCAAGTCCAGAGACATATCCAAATAATAAGGAAACTTAATAAATAACAACAAAAATGGCATTTTAATTTAGTGGGAAAGTATAATTTACTTAGTAACTATGCTGTAAAACTGGTTACCCATTAAGGAAAAAAGTTAAATCCCTATTTCATCTCATATACAGAAATAAATTTCAGGAAGATGTCAGCAAAAATGGCAGACCTCTGAAAATTCTCTGCAATGAGCAAAGTGGCAAAATGCCTAATCAACTTTTTCAGAACTTTGAAAATTAACTAAAGACTTGCAGCAATCCAGAAAGCATTTATTTTTTTAAAAAAATAGAAAAATTCAGTAAGAACAGCAAGTTTTGTGGCATTTTCCCATGCCCTCTCTCCAGTTATGTGGCAGCCCTGAAAACTAAAAGCCCACAATCATGAAAACCAGCAACCTGGCAACCACTACAGAGGGGGCAGAATGTGGTTGACTGGAAGAATGCATTTTTTAAAAAAACCCATAATCCAACTATGTTTATAAGAAACACAGTTCAGACTCAAGAACACAAAGAATGTAAAAGAATTAAACAGATGTACCATGCAAACAGTACTCAAAAGAAAGTTGGAATGGCTGTGCCAATATCAGACAAAACAGACTTTAAAACAAAAATTGTTAGTAGAGACAAAGAGGGACATTTTATAATGATGAAAGGGTCAATCCACCAAGAAGATATAACAGTTATAAACATATATGTACCTTATAAAAAAAAAATACATGAAGCAAAAATAAATTCCAAATGAATTAAAGCTATGAAAGTAAAAAATTCAAATAATAATTTACTAGAAGACATTTAGGAGAATATTTTTATAATCATTGGAGGGCAGAAATTTCTTAAGCAACAGAAGAAAAAATAGATGAAATTAATGATAAAATTTTAAAATTTTTTGTATGAAAAATATGATAAATGAAATAAGTAAATGGGGTAAATATTTGCAACAAACTCGAAAAAGGATTAATATCCCTAAATTATAAAGTACTCTAACAAAATCATTAGAAGAGGAAAAATAACCTAAGATTGGCCAAAAAACATACACAGGCTATATACAAAGAGAAAATTCAAATGGCTGAAACCTTAGCAGTAGTCCTAGAAATACAAGATACCATCTTTTACCAGATTGGCCTAAAAAAAAGATCTATACTATCCAGTACTGGTAAGGTAAGTATTCATATATCATTGGTAGGATATAATGACATCAATTATAATGGACATCAATTTTGTCTTTCCCTATAATCCATATTATTTTTTTTCTGGCTTCTTTCCTAGATTACTTCTATCATTAACCCTATGAATCTCTTATTTTCACCAATAAAACAGAATATAAAGAAGCTATATTTTTCCCACTATTATTTTTATGGAAATTTTAAACACACACAATGTTGACAGAATTGTAAAGAGAACACTTGCATAACTGATAACCATCACTTTGATTCTACAATTAATATTTTGTTATATTTTCTGTGTCATATATCTATTCATCTACCCAAGCCTTGAAGATGTTATTTTTTTTATTAGTTTGTTTATTTACTTAATTTAGATGCAATTAGCCAACATATAGTACATCATTAGTTTCAGATGTAGTGTTCAATAATTCATCAGTTGCGTGTAACACCCAGTGCTCTTCACATCACGTGCCCTCCTTAATGCCCATCACCCAATTACCCCATCCCCCTACCCACCTCTCCTCCAGCAACCCTCAGTTTGCTTCCTATAGTTAAGAGTCTCTCATGGTTTTTTCCCTCTCTGATGACTTCCCATTCAGTTTTCCCTCCCTTCCCCTATGATCCTCTGCACTGTTTCTTAATTCCTTTTATCTTTTTCCATGGCAAATTAATGTTTAACCACCCATAGTGATCAAAGGCAGCAAGAAAATAAACAGCTTTTACCTTATTAATAACTCCCAATATCCTCTTCACTATCTACATTTCTTTCTTTTTTTTTTTAAGACTTTATTTATTTGCAAGAGAGAGAATGAGAGACAGACAGCATGAGAGGGAGGAGGGTCAGAGGGAGAAGCAGACTCCCTGCTGAGCAGGGAGCCCGATGTGGGACTCGATCCCGGGACCCCAGGATCATGACCTGAGCCGAAGGCAGTCGCTTAACCAACTGAGCCACCCAGGCGCCCTCACTATCTACATTTCAAGACAAATAGTTTCTCCAGATACGGTAGGGACAAATTCAACTCTTCATATGTTATCAACTGAATTTCCTATTATTCTATTATCTCCATTTATACTGTAAGATTTCCTGCTTTTGAGGAATATCCTGAATACAAGAAAGCACTGCAAATTATCAGCTTAACAATAGTTCTTATGTGTGGCTATCTCTCTCCTCCTTACCTACATCACTATGCAGATGATGTCTATCTCACCACTTAATGTTTCCCATAAGACCACAATTCTTAGGAAAGACCAGACCCTCCTACACAACCAAATGAACACAAACTATCTAAGAAGGAAAATATCTATTTCCAATTAGAATTTGTTTCTTCACATGTACTCTAAAAAATATTATGATGAATAAAATATTATCTGCTTCCGTATTTAATTCTAGCTATTTTAATAGAGATCTCTCTAATTAAAGCAAAATATACACAAAGTGAACAAATTTTAAGTGTAAGGTTTAACTGTTTATTTCACATCCATATACCACTAATCTGATAAAGGTAGGGAACACTGTCAGTACCCCTGGAAGCTTTCCTTGTGCCCTTTCCCAATCTATACTCAACCTGTATGCCATTTAACAGCTTGGCCCTTCAAGTAAAACCACTTATCTTCCTTTTATCATGGCTCTTTTTTAAATTCCATACGAACGGATTGACTTCTTTTGCTCAACGTTGTATCTGTGATATTCATATAAGCTACTGCATGTAACAATAGTATGTTCTTTATTAGTGCCTAGTTTTTAATTATATGAATATATCATAACTTACTTATCCATTCTTCTATTGATGGATCTTTGGGTAGTTTCCATTTTTTGGCAATTAATTACAAAACTGCCACGAACATTCTTGTGCATGTCTTTTTGTGGACATATCCTCTTAATGTAGAGATTTGTTTTTTATATAAATGTATGCAAATAGTTACAGTTCTGTGATTGATATGCTATAAAAAATTCTTGATAAATTTTTTTTTTACTGTTTAATATTATTTATTTTAGGCTCTGAACCTATAGATTGCTGCTAATATGCTGTACTAAATACAGTATCAGTTCACATGCAAATATTGCCATGAGAGGCAAGAATTATTAATAAACCAAAATATAACCAACCCACATTTTCCCATGGCCTAACTATACTGTATGGTAATACAAGTTACAATGTGGTGGAAAAGAGCTCTGCTGGCAAGAAGAGTCCCAGCTCTTTGGGCAAGTCACTTAAGTTTTCTGCATCTTAACTGCTTCATCTTTAAAATGAAAGGGTAACGCTTTCATGACCTCTTTTATCCTGTTTTAATAGCTACAGTTTTTTTTTTTTTTTTTTTTTTTTAGATTTTATTTATTTATTTGAGAGAGAGAGTGAGAGAGAGAGAGAGAGAGCACAAGAGGGGGGAGCGGGAGAGGGAGAAGCAGACTCCCTGCTGAGCAGGTAGCCCGATGTGGGACTCGATCCTGGGACTCCAGGATCATGACCTGAGCTGAAGGCAGTCGCTTAACCAACTGAGCCACCCAGGTGCCCCTAGCTACAGTTTTTTTAGGCTAGCCATGAAGCCACCATTATTTATGGCACCTAACATGCCATGATTCTCAGATTCTAGTCTTAGCACCCTTCTAAAAGAGAAGAACAAGAACAAAAATAACAAATACCTATAATTAAAAGGTGGGAGACCATCTGCAAATCTTGAAGTTAGAGGATTTCCATCTTTATCATGGTAAAATGCAAATAGACCAGCAGAGAATCCCTATAAAAAAAGTTCAAAATGCCTCAATGTGAAAAATATCAAGTCTGATTATACACATCATAACATACTGCTATCAAAAGAGAACAAAAGCACCCAGCCAATACTTCTACAGGGATCTGCCATATATTGGAATTGGACAAAAATTCGGTATTCCATCTTATGAATTTTAAATTTCAATTACTTGAGTAAGTGAAGAAATCCAAAGTAATAATGACAACATTCTTCTGGCACTGCCATAAATAAGGAAATATATGTGTTTAAGAATGTATTTATCAGTTTATCCTCTTCACACAAACTTATTACATAAGCTGTACAATTGCATCCAGGGAATGTTACCACTAAGAACAATTAATATAGTTTAGAGTAGGGGGTGGGTAATCAAGTGTGCTCCTAAGCGCGCTCATAAAAATTCAAAATCTTTGATCCTGAAGTCCACATTTAATATATATCTGTACTTAACAAGACTGGAAATGTGTGTGTGTGTGTACACTTAGGAAAAAATAATGGAAACATACATCAAAATGTTAGCTGTGGTTCTCTTGATGGTAGGGTAATGTGTAAAATCACTTATATCCCCCAATTCTTTTACAATGTGAATTTGTTATATTTATAGTCATAATTTAAATACTATTTTTAGTAAGTCTTCAATTTTAATGACATAATGGATACTTCACATAAAGGTTCCCATTCTCTATCCTTCCCCTCCCAAAATAGATGAGAAAATGGGGACACACACACAAAATGATTGCCATTTGATATCTCCTATTTCATTAGTGAGATTTCCTTTCTTGCTGTCTTTCCTAATCTAGTAACTAAAACAAAGCACTTTTGTAACTACTCTTTATGTATGTTTTGCACACTGAGAATATGCTCATATCTAAATAATTAACAATCACAAATGATCACTTAATTAACCAATTTCTTTGGCAAATTTCTTTGCTTACACAACTGGGGCCTCTGTGTCATTCAAGGCTTGCCAAAATGATTAATGGAATCCAGGTTATTCTTTTATTCCTGAATTTCTTCTTCTTTTTTAATCTCTGAAGATGCAAAGGACACTTAATTGAGTCAGCTAAGAAAATCTGAATAGTTCTTTAAGAAAATCTGAATAGTTCTTAATATACAATTCACTGAAGTCATACAAAGCTTAAAATAGTATAATTTGCCTCATCCTTTATAATATTCTAAATACACATTTTTTTTCCACTCTATCAGCTTGAAAATTATTCTAAACACACATCTCAGAAGGCTTATTAGGTATTCAAAGCACCACAGGTAACTGTAATTGATAGCTATGAGCATATATAATTTCATAGGGAATCTCTGTTAAACATACAATTCTTACCATTGTCCAGGATGGTTTTTGAGACATAAGCTAATATTTAAAACTTCTTAGGTTTTTACAATTTTTAAAATAATTCAAATATACAAAAAGTAAAACAAACAAAAAAACAAAACACAAAAAACAAAAAAAAACCCCAAAACCTATGTATCTTCTTTAAGGGTATTTAAGATGTTAGTTTTACCACATTTTCTTCAAACTTTTAAGAAATAAAACACTGGAGAGTAAATATGGCTGAAGCCCCATTACCTAACCCCCTTTTCCTCCCTCTATTCCTAGAAGTAACCACTACCTTGAAGTCAATGTGCATAACTTTCATACATGCTTTTATAGTCAGTGGTATCTAGCTTTTTTTTTTTTTTTAAAGATTTTATTTATTTATTTGACAGAGAGAGACCCAGCGAGAGAGGGAACACAAGCAGGGGGAGTGGGAGAGGGAGAAGCAGGCTTCCTGCCGAGCAGGGAGCCCGATGTGGGGCTCGATCCCAGGACTCTGGAATCATGACCTGAGCCGAAGGCAGACGCTTAACGACTGAGCCACCCAGGAGCTCCTCCTTTGCCCATTTTAAAATCAGATTACTTGTCTTTTTATTGTATACTGGATACTATATATACTTGATATATGCTGGATATTAATCCCTTATCAGATATGGAACACAAGCAGGGGGAGTGGGAGAAGGAGAAGCAGACTCCCTGCTGAGCAGTGGGGCTCGATCCCAGGACCCTGGGATCATGACCTGAGCCAAAGGCAGACGCTTAACAACTAAGCCACACAGGTGCCCCAGTGGTATCTAGCTTTAATTTGAGATTCCTTGACAGCTAAAGTAAGTCTGAATACCTTCTTATACATTTTTCAGTCAATTGGATTTTTTCTTCTGTGAATTGCCTGTTCATAACCTAATTTACCTCATGCCTGGGACCTCAGCATTCATGTTCACTTAAAACCTGTTGTTTTTCTTTGTTTCTCTCAACATCAAGTATCTATAGTTTTTATTTTTTATTATTTTTTAAAAAAGATTTTATTTATTTTTTGACAGAGAGACAGCAAGAGAGGGAACACAAGCAGGGGGAGTGGGAGATGGAGAAGCAGGCTTCCTGCAGAGCAGGGAGCCCGATGTGGGGCTTGATGCCAGGACCCTGGAACCATGACCTGAGCCCAAGGCAGATGCTTAACGACTGAACCACCCAGGCGCCCCTATAGGTTTTAGATCTTACTTAGAATGATCCTTGTGTTTCACCTCAATTAGCAGGTTCAGCTTAATTTTTTAAATAAAAGACAAAGAGATGATTCATTTTAGAATCCCCTTACTTCAAGGACATAAATGCTGTCTGGTTACACTGGAGTTTCACTGAGTTATTCAATGCTGATTTAAAGACAGGCTTTTCAAGGTCATACATGACAGCTCACTAAGTAAGACTAATAAATAATTGCCACTAATTTTATTATACCTTACTATTTATAGCATAGTGCTAGGGCATTTCTATTTTATCTTACTTAATCTCCAAAAAAAAAAAAAAAAATCCACTCTAGTATGTATTACTATTATCTTCATTTTAACAAATGAAAGTGAGGCTTACAAAGGCTAAATAATTTACACAAGATCCCAAAGATTTTCAGTGGTAAAGTTAAGAAGATTCACACCTAAATCTGTGTGATCTATTCTCTCTCAATTACTGCATTTTACTACTATCTATTTTCTAAATACATAAATGGCATCAAGAGAACATTTCCTAGGGTCTTAGGTAACTTTATTTAATTTTCTGTACATATCATAAAAGTTCACTATTTTGGACAAATTAGGGAAAAGGGAGGGGAGGTTTTGAATCAGTCAGTATATCTAAATTTTAGAAAGCCTAAGCAGCTCAAGAGGTCTTTTCAAATCAGATCTCTGTAAAAGATAAGAAAGATCTATAACTAGCATTATCAATTATCACTTTAGAGGAAAGTGAATTTTTCTAAATTACTAAGTTTTTTTTTTTTTTAAAGAATAGTAATCATTTTCTCAAAACTCCTATTTGCCCAATGAATTTACTTGTTTAATTAATTTAGGTAGTATAACTCAACCTAGCCATTTTCTTAATCATTAAAAATTCTCTATTGGCAGAGGCCTAATCATCTAGGTTTTACTGACATATATCTAAGAATCCAAAACTTAACATATACATCAACATGAGAGCATAATAAACAGAAAATCGAAGCACAAAGAAAAGAAGAGGAGTTAACAGCAAAATTTACCAGGGCATGAATAATCTCATGTTTTACTGTGGACAGCATCCCAATAAACTCCTGAGGCTGGGTAGAGATCATATTTGGACACAGGTTAGCATATCCTGCTATTGGCCTGTTAAAATAGATATTGAATTTTTTATTATATTCCAGAAAAATATGTATTATGATATTTACTAACCTATACTTTTATCTTTCCCCCCCCAAGTTTTTATTTAAATTCCAGGTGGTTAACATACAGTGCAATATTAATTTCAAGTACTAACCTATACTTTTCTATAAAACATTGACAAAGGTAAGAAAAGTCTTTGCTAAATATCAAATGTCATTTTGTACCATAACATCTAACTCACTATCTTATACTTTCAAGACATATACCTCTGTTTTCCTATGGTGTGGCTCATTAGCACCTGTCCTCACAAAAGGAAAGGTAATATAAAGTTAATTACACCTCAGTGTGAATTTATAAAATATGTTGATATATATCAAAAGATAAGAATGGACTCAGAAACTTAAATTCTAACACTGGTTTACTTGTAAAATCCATTTTTTACTTCAGCATTTCACTATATTTATAGGTCGGTGGAAAGGGAAGCTAGATATACAACAGGACAATAAGCAAATCATTCAGGTTGCTCAAGCTTCTTATGCCCATCTTGCTGATTTTGCATACAGATTGCCCTAACATTGCCTTCATTTGCATACAGATATTTTTTATATTCCCATCATCTTCTTTCATAGTCTAAACTTTCTAGAATCTACACAATTCTATCACTTTCTGAGCCAGAACCTGAGAGTCCAAGAGCTGACTATCACCTAGCATAATTCAGTCAGTTCCACCACGCACCTGTCTTTCAAAAGCTGTGGCAAACAGACAATAGTAAGGAACTCTAAAGTCCTTTCTCCCACCACTACCCTAACATTTTACCACTTAAAATGTAAATCACCTTTTCCAAAATAACATTTGCCTTATTTAAGTAAGAAACACATGGCATACTTTGTTCACACTTGAGAATGGACTTACACTTAAAAAAAGTATGAATGTAGTTCACTTACCAGAACACTGCCACACTGACCTCTAAAATATAAAATGGATGCCACTGCCAGGCTTAAAACTCATCAGGGACTTCCTACAGCATTCAAAATAAAACAGCCCTGTCTCTCCGATGCATCTCCTTAAGTTCTCATCCTCAAACCCAGTGTCCACAGAAGTGGCTTCTAACAGCAACAGGCACACACGGATTTTTCCTAACGTAAGTCTTTCGCAAGCTCTTTATTTGGCTGAAGCTTATCAATGTTCAGGTTACACCTAAAGTTTCACTTTCAAATAGTCTGTCTTTGCCATAATTTATATTATGCTTCCCCCTTTTTTCTCTTTTATGTTACAGCACCCTTTTTCCCCTACAATTTATCACGTTTTGAAATCACATTTATTTGTAAGTATATTTAGTAGCTGTCTCCCTCAGTAATTTGTACGTTCTGTGATGCAGGTACATGTGTCCATTTTGTTCACCTAGTCTGCTGGCTGAACACAGGCACTCAAATATTCATGGAATGAACTGATATGGCAGTTTTGAAGGAAAGTTTCTCTTCCAACTAAAAGATTAAAAAAGAACTGAAGATACTTTTTCTTCCAACATCAACATCAGAAGAAACCAAATTCTTTTCCCAGATATGAGAAGACATATATGAGTAGCTCCATATTCACTGGTACCAACATTTACTCTTTTAGTTACTCATTTATATCAAATGTGAACCGAAACTTAAAAGTACTTTAAACAAACATTAATAGCAATGCAAAGAAACTGAAACACACCTCTGGGTTATGGGATTCTTATCTGTGTGACGGTTCCTATGCTGGATTCTCTCACCAAAAGACAACTAGATACTTTAGGTATTTTCAGCATTGTCAGATGCTGACAGGAGATGAACTAATCTAGATCCACCTCAACATGGGATTTTATATCCCTCTCCCGACTTTTCCAAGGAAGCCATTCTGTTCCTAATACATAAAGTTCACTTTAATATGTCTTTTATTTAAAAAAAAAAAAAAAGTAATAAAAGCTCATTGTGAAAGGGTATATATCTAAACAACATAGAAATGTCTAAAGAAAAACATGAAAATTCTGTTTTACAACCTACCTCCCCCTAAATTTCACTATCAGAATTAACTGCTATCAACAATCTGGGGTGCTTTATTTTTAGCATAACCAGCCATCCCGATTTGCCCAGGACTGAGGGCTTTCCCAGGATATGAGATTTTTAGTGCTAAAACAAGGGAAGTCCAGGCCAAATTGGAATGGCTGGTAACCCTAATTATTACTTTATAGGAATAATTCTTCTTAGAAACAAGAAATAATTCTTTCTTCTTAGCAGCTCAAGTACATATATAAACTTTAAAACAAATATGTAATATTATATACACTGTTTTACAATGGTCTTTTACACTCAACAGTATATTGAAAATGAAATTGTGTGTGTATGTGTGTGCACACAATCCATACAGTTTAGTTCAAATTAAGATAACCATGATTTCGTGGCACTACTATTATGAAGGTATATTTCACACAGATACCTACATTAAAAAAGTATCTCATTTTATGAGATAACTTATCATTCATTTAGTACTCCAAATACCACATTTCCTTGATACTGAGATACCATTAATTATAAAATATCATAAATTTAATGACTTCTCAGAAAAAAGGAATACTCTATTAAATACATGTATTTTCACTAAACAATATATATATACATATATATATATATATATATATGCAAAAACATATAGCACTTTCTTTTTCAGTAATACATTCAATCATTTTACTCTAAGCTCTCCCAACATTTAGAAGCTAAAGATTTTTGGATAGATTTCACAGATCATCAGTTACATAGCATCATGGTAACAGACTGTTTCATAATCCATGATGCTGATTTTGACTGTATCCTTAACACCTTTAGGTAAACATATACCGCTGTTTCCTTTGTATTGCCTACTTGGTTCAACAAATGATTTCATTTTTTTCCTCAAATGAACTGTACATCAATATAAATGAAACAGCTCTTTAAAGTCAGCTAGTCTTGACAGATAGATGAACGTTCAAGACCTCAGCAGTGGTCCTAATATACACATGAACTGGTCACATTAACTCTCCTAGATTTGAGAATGTTACAATCTATTCTGAGACATGGCAATTTCTAATACCTTTGACTGATTTGTTTGGAATGTGACAGGCAATCTTCTGCATATAAAATAACATCATTTCAAGCCTGCCTCACTTGGAAATTTTTTTTTTTTTAATCTTTTGTAAATTAAAAAGAGCCTCTAAATATTTTAAGTGATAATTTATCTAAGTGAAGGACATAGCAAATAATATGACAATTAGATGGACAGTTATTTTTAACATCTTACAGATTTAGCACAGAGGTGCTAAAATTAAAGTTAAAATTGTTTCCTTAGAGAGGTATTTACTTCCAAAGAAAATTCTCTCCACAGTAGACTTTATCTTTGGAGTTGGTACTGACATTACCATATGAATAACAGTTCTATCACCTGACACTCTCATCCACCCACCATGCCCTACCATCCCCACTACCCCATCCAAGCAGGGTACAGTTTCTTACTACTGGAGGCAATCTGGAAAAGGCAAACATCCTGTACTCTAAACACTTAGGATTCATTTTAAGAGTTCCCATTTTAGATCTTGGAAAATAAGTCTCGGGGGAAAGTTTACCTGTCCATTTTTGCTTCCTGTTGACAATAGGCTGCATAAGAGATGATGTTTTCATGGCTGCACCTCTCAGTGGCCAGAGCACCAACATACAGAACAAAGTCTGCATCCCGGACGCCCTCTTGGTCTTGCACACCCACTGCTACACAGGACCACTTGCCCCCACGGCAGACCCTGCATCGCTGAGCCCATGGCAGGCAACAGAAAATCAGACCAGAGACAAGGTTAGCTATAGGGACTTTTATTTTATAGTGAATCCAGATTCTAAATTTGTATGATTTAACTTTTATTACCCTTCAATTTTTATCAAAATCCATTCCTACCTCTACTCAGTTCCTCTAATTGTGAATTTATTTTACCAAAATTCCTACTTTATAAATGATTATAAATCTATAATCTTAATTAAAACAATCAATTGTTTATTATTTTTGAGGGCATTCAACCAGGATGCAAAAAAAGACAAATAGAAAAGGTTTTAAACTTTTTTTTTTTTTTAAAGATTTTGTTCATTTATTTATTTGACAGAGGAGGGAAACAACATGAGAGGGGATAGGGTCAGAGGGAGAAGCAGGCTCCCCGCCGAGCCGGGAGCCCGATGCGGGACCCGATCCCAGGACTCCGGGATCATGACCCGAGCCGAAGGCAGTCGCCCAACCAACTGAGCCACCCAGGCGCCCAAGGTTTTAAACTTTTAAACTTTGAAACTAGGTGAAAAGTTACAGTGGACCTTCATGTATGTGTGTATATATACACACATATATATTGCATATTCTTGTGAATCTACAGTTATTTCAAAATTAATAAAAAGCTTTTTATCTAAAGTAATTCCTGTATCTTGTTAAAAATTCATATAATACAAACATGTACAAAGTAAAAAGTTAAAGTCATCTTTACCTTTTAAAGATGAGTTTAAAGGGTAAAGTCACCTCAACATCACTCTTATTTCTAGTTTTTTATTTAAATCTTTGCCCGCGTAACAGCTGCTTTTTAGAGAACTTCCTCTCTCAAACCTCCAAATTACAAATTAAAAAATCAGTAAATTCTGATTTTTTTAGGTGTAAGTAATGGTTTTATATAGAAAAAAACCAGAAATCTCCATTTCATTACATTGTTTACTCTTGTTTCTCTAATACATATATTTATAATTTTTCAGTTCAATTACTTTAACCTATTAATAGTGTTACAAAAAGTTGTGATTTTTAAACATTCTTTTCCATGATCACTCATGTATTTAAAAAAAAAAAAATCAGGACACACCCCCCCCCCCCAACCCACAAAAAAGAAAAAACAAAATTTGGAGAAGCCAATAGAATTGAAAACAAAAAATACCTTAGAAAAAAAGCAAAGAAATGTCTTTTCTTTTTTTTTTTTAAAGATTTTATTTTTAAGTAATCTCTACACCCAATGAGGGGCTCAAACTCATGACCCAGAGATTGATTTGCATGCTCTTTCAATTGATCCAACCATGTGCCCCAAGGAATGGGTCTTAAAATGTCTATAAAATACCTCTAAATTTCTTGGGAAAAGAGCTGGATATGTAATAACAAGTTGTTTTAACTTTTAAACGTGTCCCTAAAACCTTTTATACACTCCCAAGAAATCTGAGAAAAGAAATAAAAGCTGAGTAAGTTAGTTGTATTAGTGCCAATATACAGGCCTCTAAAAGCCTTACTGAGCTTCATATAACTTAATAAAAAAAATACAAAGTAAACTTCATATAAACATATGCTTAATTTTGGTTACAAAGTAAATGTTCAGTAATATATTCATTTTCCAGAAGTAACCAGAGAACACAGTTCAATAGAGAAAAACAGCTAAGGCAATAATCATATTTTCAAATGTATATGTATAATAAATTGGTTTCCTCGTATACACATTTAAAATTTTTATCTTTTTACTGATAAGGAGTATATGCTTAATATGAAAAATCAGAACATTACAAAAATACATAATTTACCAAAGAAAAGCCCCCCCACACTCCAATTCTTAAAGAAAACCACTAATATTTTAATTTGGCTCCAGATTCTTTAGTATGTGTATACCTCTAGTTGGTTTCGTAATTTTTTATTGTATATCTACCTACACTTTTTAATTTTTTTATGTTTTTATTTCAGTTTTATTAAGTTGAATTATTGATTATAATTCTTAAATAAAATAGGCTAATTACACATACTGATTTCCAACTTTTTTTCATTTAAGAGCTTAAATATCTTTTCAAGTCAGTATATAGAGATCTACCTCATTCTTTAACAGCTGCATAGTATTCCATTATAGGATTATACCATAATTTAATACTAATATTGGCATATTTATAGTTTTGCAAAGAATATCCTTGAACATATATTGCAGATTTGTAAGTATTTTTATGGAATACACTTCCAAATTGGGTTGAAGCATACCATACATATTTTTTATTTTAAGAGATAATAACAAATTGCCCTTCAAAAATACTGAGTATATACCTGCTAAAAGATGTTTTGGAAGACAAAGATAAAGTTCTAAGCTGAAATGGTTCAGCAGCCCCAGAGATAAATTGAAAAAAGAAAAAAAAAAAAGGAAAGAAGGTATCATCAAATTCATTTGAAAAAAAAAATGAAAGAATACAATGAGCTAACTAAGATTACTTTTGAAAGAAAAATGAAGCTTTTGAACTTAAGTCTATAAAAATTCCTTGGTGACACTCACAGATTCTCCCTCTCTCAGTTTATCCTAAAGAGTAAAAACAGGGTCCCTGGGTGGCTCAGTTGTTACGCGTCTGCCTTTGGCTCAGGTCATGATCCCAGGCTCCTGGGATTGAGCCCTGCATCCAGCGCCCCGCAAAGCCAGTTCTCCCTCTCCCACTCCCCCCTGCTTGTGTTCCCTCTCTCATTGTGTCTCTCTCTCTCTCAAAAAAATAAATAATATCTTAAAAAAAAAAAAAGAGTAAAAACTATGTTAAGAGTAGGGTGAATTACCTGGAGGTGCTCCTCAGGCACTATAACTGGGCCGCATTTTGTATGCTCTGCAAATTCCCCAGTACAGTATCTATGGGGATCATTTTCCTTCTGTAGGTATCGGTTTGTTGCACGTTGTCTTCAGTTCATTTGTACATCAAAATTTAATTACAAAAAAATAGGAAAAAAAAGAAAGAAAAATAGTTCACAGTAGTTAAAAACATTTTAAAAACCTAGCAGCTACTATATTAGTTCATTAATAATGATTACTATTTTTGTTAGAAAAGTGGACTAAGAAAGAATTTTAGTTTCATGGGAAATTCTCCTAAGCTAGGTTTTTAGACTCCCAAATAGTTCATAAGCCTCTACTGTACACACATGAGGGAGGAAGGGGATATGGGGACCAGGCAACTAAACCCTAGGAAAAGATCTAGCAGGTCACCTCATAATGGAAAATCAGGGAAAGAATGATTACCTAACAGGTGCTTCCTTATTCCTTTTAAATACCTTGCAGTTTGGTCTCTAAGGACAAACAATGAAATATTCTAGTATGAGTTTCGCAATTTGTCATACTGGCAGAATGGGGAGGTCAGTGTACTAAACAAGTGAAGAAAATGACCTGTATTGAATGTGACATACCTGCTAAGTAGGATAGTGCCTGAAGGTCTACGAACCTGGAAAGTCTTCTCTAAATAAGAAATAGCTTGTGGAAAAAGTTTGTTCTAAATAAAAGTTGAAAAAAAAAAGAATTATAGTTAAAGGACAAATATATTTAAAACAAGTAAGCATAGGATATTAATGACTGAGGGGGAAAAGGGAAAACTTTACAATTCTGGAATACAATACGCTAGTTAGTCAAAGGTTGTGTGGCAAGAGAATGAGTCTAGGAGCAAAGGAATTTCCTTATTTTCTTAGTTGAGTTTGGGGAAAGAGAACTAAGTGAAAAATTCCTTCCCTATCTCCACTTAAAGAGAATATCAGAGTATATAAATCTCAACTAATCTAAATTACTTCAAATTTGGGACTGAATTAGATGATTCCAACGTTAAGGTAATTTATGTTAAGAAAATCTTATGTTTACAAGATCTACTTTAATCTCACCAATTTCTGTGACCCATAATGAATTGGCTTAATGTGCATGTGTGACTAACAGCTAAGCAACTGTTGAAGTTAGCCCCCTTATAAGCAACTTTGGCATATCATATAATCAGATACATCCATCTTCAGGGGAATGAGTATTTCCACAAGACAATAGTATTCTCAATGTATTTCAAAAATTCTCTTCTTCACCCTATCTTTAGCATGTTCTTCTCCCACAAAACATTAGAGAACAAGTAAGAAAACAAGAAGACTGATTTACTATTAAATTGTAAAATGAGAAGACTAATTTAGCATCAAATAAGGACAAAGTTTTGGTGAGTGCATCACAGAGACACCTTTGAAGAAAATGATAAATACGTTCATTACCAACACCTTTTATTCATTCATTCACTAAACAGTCATGTATATATTTTCTTTATTGAAGTACAGTTTATATAATAAAGTGTACCCATTTTAAGTATCAAATTCAAGCCATGAGTATTTATTACATACCTTTACAAGGTATCTTTTCTCAGGGAGCAATCTGAAAATGAAGACATAAAACATAAGAATTGCCACAATGGGCACAGCACTGTCTCATTTGTTCAGAATATATCTGGTAGGACCCCCAAGGAATGTTTTGTGGACAGATCTAGTGTCAGTCCCCTAAAATCTCAATTTACCTCAATAAACATTTGAGTTTACTCTGTAGCAAAGCACAAAGCTAGGCATGATCATGTTATCTCATTCTTCTGGGAAATTAAGGAGAGGGAAAGATATCAATCACTCCTAATAGCTCTTCGTACATGACTACAGATTCATAATTTATCTATTTTCTGAACCCCTCTTACACTAAATGAAAGATTAGACTATCATCCCTCTGGCTAATAATTTTATAAATGTTCTTATTGTATATATTAGTACTTCCTTTTATTTTTCCTCCAAGTACTTATTGAGGAGGTTCCTTCCAGGTATGTTAGGACCACAACCAAGTAGATCCATACTTGTTCTGTTTAAACTGTTTATGATGTATAGATTTTAATCATATCCCATGGTTTTCACCTTTCCAGACTAAAAAGCATTTTTAGCTTCATTCCATCTTTTTTTTTTTAAGATTTTATTTATTTATTTGACAGAGAGAGACACAGCGAGAGAGGGAACACAAGCAGGGAGAGTGGGAGAGGGAGAAGCAGGCTCTCCCCTGAGTGGGGAGCCCGATGCGGGGCTCAATCCCAGAACCCTGGGATCATGACCTGAGCCGAAGGCAGACGCTTAACAACTGAGCCACCCAGGCGCCACAAGCTTCATTCCATCTTGAAGGTGCATTAGCATGTAGCTCCATCTATGGATCTTCAGGTAACAGATGAAAATATCTTTAATATTTTGATTCTTAATTTTTTTTTTTAAGATTTTTATTTATTTATTTGACAAAGAGACACAGCGAGAGAGGGAACACAAACCAAGGAGAGTGGGAGAGGGAGAAGCAGGCTTCCCATGGAGCAGGGAGCCTGATGTGGGGCTCGATCCCAGGACCCTGGGATCATGACCCAAGCTGAAGGCAGACACTTAACGACTGAGCCACCCAGGCGCCCCCACCTTTTTATTTTTTATAATAAAGGCACCCCATGATTCTTAATTTTAAAAAGGCAAAATAATGGTGTACTTACTCATCAATACTTTTATCATAGACAGTCTTGATTCTTAAATGTTCATCAACATCTCTTTTTACAACATGATTTGCCTTAAGATGAACCTTATTTATGACCTGAAAGAAAGAATAGATTTGTAAAAAAATTTAAAGGATGTTGTATAGATTAGCCAATTGAGATTCTAACCAGAAAAAAAATAAAAGAACTAAATAAATGAAGAGATGTTTCATGTTCATGGATAGAAGACTCAATATTGTCAGGATGTCAGCTCTTCTCAATTTGATCTATAGACTGAATGCAATCCCAATTAGAATCCCAGGAAGTTATATTGCGGACACCAAACAAATTGATTCTAAAGTTTATATGGAAAGCCAAAAGACCAAGAATAGCCAATACAATGTCAAAGGAGAAGAACAAAGTTGGAAGACTGATACTACCTGACTTCAAGATTTACTATAAGCTACAGTGATCAAAACATGTGGTATTTACAAAAGAGACAAATATTTATTGCAGCATTATTTAAAATAGCCAAGATATAGAAGCAGCCTAAATGTCTGTTGACAGATGAATGGATAAAGAAGATGTGGTATTACTCAATGGAATATTACTCAGCCATAAAAAAGAATGAAATCTTGCCATTCATGACACCATAGATAGACCTAGAGGGTATTATGTTAAGTGAAATAAGTCAGAGAAAGACAACATGATTTTACTTATATGTGGAATCTAAAAAAATAAAAATGAACAAACAAAAACCAAAAAACAGACTCATAAATACAGAGAACAAAGTGTAGTTGCCAGAGGAGAGCGAGGTAGAGAAGGCAAAATAGATGAAGGGGATAAAGAGATATAGATTTGCAGTTATAAAATAAAACAAGTCACAGGGATGAAAAGTACAGCATAGGGAATATAGTCAACAATATTGTAATAACATTTTATAGTGACAGATAGTAACTACATTTATTGTGGTAAGCATTTTGTAATGTATGTAACTGTCAACTCACTATGTTGTACACCTAAAATTAATATTATACATCAACTATACTTCAATTAAAAATTTTAAAAAAGGAAAAAATAGACTAATAGATCAATGGAACAGGAAAGAGAGCCCAAAAATAAGCCCACGTGAATACAGCCAAATGATGTTTAACAAAGAAGCAAAGGTAATACAATGAGCAAAGAAAGTCTTTTCAACAAATGCTACTGGAACAACTGGACAGCCACATTAAAAATAAAAAAAGAACCTGGAGACAGACCTTATGTCCTTCACAAAAACTAACTCAAGATGGATTACACACCTAAATGTAAAATGCAAAACATAAAACTCTTAGAAGATATTATAGGAGAAAACCTAGACAAGCTTGGGTGTGGCAATGACTTTTTAGATACAACACCAAATGGGGTGCCCAGGTGCCTCAGTCAGTTAAGTGTCCAGCTCTTGGTTTCAGCCCAGGTCATGATCTCATAGGTTGTGGGATTGAGCCCAGCATCAAGCCCAGCAACAGGCTCTGCCTCAGTGGGGAGTCTGCTTGAAGATTCCACCCTCTGCCAATCCCCCCACTGGCGCATATGCGCACTCTCTCTCACTCTCTAAAATAGATGGATCTTAAAAAAAAAAAAAAAAAAAGATACAACACTTAAAGAGTGATCTAAGAAAGAAATAATTGATAAATCTGACTTTATTAAAATTAAAAACTAATGCTCTGTGAAAGATAACATGAAGAGAGTAAGACAAGCCACAGACTGGGAGAAAATATTTGCAAAAGACACATCTGATAAAGGACTATTACACAAAATATACAAAGAAGTCTTAAAACTCAACATTAAGAAAATGAACAGTTCAATTAAAAACTGGGCAAAAGATGTGCACAAACACTTCACCAGAAAAGATATACAGATGGCAAACAAGCATATGAAAAGATGCTCCATATTATATGTCATCAGGGAAATACAAATTAAAACAACAATGAAATACTACTACACATCTATTAGAATGACCCAAATCTGGAACATGGACAACACCAAATGCTGCCAAGGATGTGGAGCAACAGGAACTCTCATTCATTGTGGGTGGGAATGCAAAATGGTACAGCCACTTTGGAAGTCAGCTTGGCAGTTTCTTACAAAACAAAATACACTCTTACCATTACAACTGAGCAACTGTGCTCTTCACTATTTGCTCAAATGAATTAAAAATTATGTACAAAGATGTCTGTACACAGAAAACCTGTACACAGAAAACCTATACACAGATATTTATAGCAGCCTTATTCATAATTGTTACAACTTAGAAGTTACCAAGATGTTCCTCAGTATGCTAGCAGATAAACTGTGATACATCCAGATGATGGAATATTATTTAAAGCTCAAAAGATGAAATATCAAGCCATGAAAAGACATGGAGAAAGCTTAAATACAGGATACTAAATGAAAGAAGCCAATCTGAAAAGTTACATACTGTATGATTACAAATATATGACATTCTGGGGAAGGGAAAACTATGGACACAGTAAAAAGATCAGTGTTTGCCAGGGGGTAGGGGTGAGAAAAGAGATGAATAGATGGAACACAGAGGATTTTTAGTGCAATAAAAATACCCTGTATGATACTATATTAATGAATACATTTCATTATACATTTGTCCAAACCCATAAAATGTACCCCATCAAGAGCAAATCGTAATGTGAACTATGAATTCTGGGTGATTATAATGTGCCAGTGTAGGTTCATCAATTGTAACAAAAGTACTACTCTGGTTGGGGATGTTGATAATGGGGGAATCTATGCATGTGAGGGGAAACAGGGCATTTGGGAAATCTCTGTACCTTCTTCTTAGTTCTTCAGTAAAACTAAAACTGCTCTAAAAAGTAGTCTTTAATTAAAAAAAAAAAAAATGGAGACCAGAAGACAATGGAACAAATAAAGTGCTAAAGGAAGTCCATATACAATGAAACTATCCTTCAAAAGTGAAGAGGACATAAATATATTTCAGACAAACAAAAATTAAGAGAATTCATCACCAGCACTATATTCATTTCCTTTTAAAGGAAGTTCTTCATTCTTTCTACTTGAATGAATTCTTCATTCATTCATTCTAAAGGAAGTTCTTCATGGACATGCAAATGACACTAGATGGTATCTTGGATCTTTTATCAGTCAGTTCAGGCTGCTATAACAGAATACCATAAACCGGGTGGCTTATAAACATGGAAATTTATTTCTCACAATTTTGGAGACTAGTAAGTCCAAGATCAAGGTGTTTGAAGATTGAGTGTCTGGGGATGGCCCCCTTCTTGTTTCATAAGGCCATATTCTTACTGTGTCCTTTGGCATAAGAGGCAAAGGAGCTCTCTGGGGTCTCTTTCATAAGGGTATTAATTCCATTCATTATGGCTCTGCTGTCATGATCTAATCACCTACAGAAGACCCCACCTCGTAACCAACACAATGGGAGTTAGGATTTCAACATATAAATTTTGGAGGGGACACAAATATTTAGGGTTTTTTTTTTTTGGTCTGAGAACCTGACTGGTAATCAGTTCCCTACACTGATATAAAATTTCCCTAAATAAGGTAGGTTCATTGTACCTAAAGTATTAATAGAAACTATAGTTTATGCTGAATACTTGTTTACTCCTCAGAGTCTGAAATTTTAGGGACTGAAATTGTGCCTACATAACCAATCTCATACAAAAACCCTGGACTCATAAGCTCAGATGAGCTTCCCAGTCAGACAACATTTTGTTCTTGTTACAAGTTACAGCTGAAGGAATTAAGCACATCCTATGTGACTCCCCGAGGAGAGGAGTCTTGTAAGCTTGTGCCTGGTTTCCTCCAGTCTTTGCTCCATGAGCCTTTTCTCTTTGCTGACTATGCTTTGTATCCTTTCCCTGTAATAAATCTTGAGTACAACCATATGCCAAGTACTGTGAGTCCTCTAGCAAGTCACTAAACCTGACGGGTCTTGGAGACCCTCAACAAATTATACATATATTTATTTTCTTTTTATTTGTTTAGAGACATTAACTGTTTAAAGCTAAAATTGGAAAATTGTAATTGTGAGACTTATAATATATGTAGAGGTAATATATAACAGTAGCAAAATGGTGAAATCTAACAAAAAACAAATGAATGAATAAACAAATAAACAAAAAGCAGAATCAGACATAAATACAGGAAACAAACTGATGGCTGTCAGATGGAAAGGGGGTGAAGGGATGGGCAAAATGGGTGAAGGGGAGTGGGATATACAGGCTTCCAGTTATGGAATCTATAAGCCACAGAAATAAAAGGTACAGCATAGGAAATAATAGTCAAGGGTATTCTAAGAGTGTTGTATGGTGACAGATGGTAGCTACACTTGTGGTTGGCTTAGCATAAGGTATAAATTTGTTGAATCACTATGTTGCATACCTGAAACTAATCCAACACTGTATGTCAACTATACTTAAATTAAAAGGGGGTGCCTGGCTGGCTCACACAGCTGTTGAGTTCAAGCCCCACATACTTTTAGTTGAATGAAAATAAAATTACAGCAAATTAGTATTTGTGGCATACAGCTAAAGCAACGTTTAGAGGAAAATTTATAGCTTTACATACCTACCTTGGGAAAAAAAAAACCCTCAAATTAATGATCTAAGCTTCTCTTTTAAGAAACTAGAAAACGGGGGTGCCTGGTTGGCTCAGTTGGTTAAGCATCTGCCTTTTGCTCAGGTTATGATTCCAGGGTCCTGGGACCGAGCCCTGCGTTGGGCTCCCTGCTCAGTGGGGAGCCTGCTTTTCTGTCTCCCTGTGCCACTCCCCCTGCTTGTGCTCTCTTTTTCTCAAATAAATCTTAAAAAAAAAAAAGAAAGAAAGAAACTAGAAAAAGAGCAAATTAAACTCAGAGAAAAAAAGAAGAAAATAATAAAGAGCAGAAATCAATTAAATGGAAAACAAAAATAATAGAGAAATCAATAAAACTAAGAGCTGATTCTTTGAGAAGACTAATATAACTGATAAACCTCTAAGCAGACTAATCAAGAGAAAGAGCGAACACCAATTACCAATGTCAAGAATGAAACAGGAGACAACTTTACAAACTGTGATACTGTGACTTACAATAGGAAATATGTATTTGGCTTTTGTCCCGTTACTGGCACAGAGTTCTTAAACTCTTGGAATTTCCTAAGTGATGAGAGTGAAAAAGATGTCTTTTGTTATGTTAATGAGGTGACTTTTGGAAAGCACCTAAGGATGGGGACTGCTTGCCAGTGGAGCCAACCATGTGAATAGAGGTTTGGAACTTTCAGTCTTCACCCACTCTATCTCTGATGAGGAGAGAGGGGCTGCAGATTGAGTTCTCTAATGGCTGATGATTTAATCAATCATGTCTATGTAATGAAGCCTCCATAAAACCCAAAAGGATGGGGTTTGGAGTTTCCTGTTGGTGAACACTGTTAACCTTAAAAATAAAACTGCTGGTTATTTTTCCAGCAAAAATGGATTTGGGAATAGCAGAGAATTGCAATCCAGGACAAGCATGCTACAACAAAACCATAGGCAAGTCTGAAGAACAAAGGTGAGGAATAATACTCTTTTATACAGAAAAAAAGGAAGCTGGGAGGGCTGTTACAAGCAAAATGTCTACTGGAATAAACTGGTAGTTCAAAGTATAATGGCTTTTCATTGGCTTAGTTGTGACAGTCTCTCATTGGCTGGAGTACTGCCAGGCAAGGAGCAAAAACATTCTTCCTCCTGCTGGGATAGTAAAATAGTATCCACATACAAGGTCCATCACTTCCTGTTAGGTCTGCAATTGACAATGAAGGGTAGGGCACCAGAGCTCCCTCTTGCTGGCCTCCCAGCTCCATTCTAAATGAGGTTTCCCCGGGGCGCCTGGGTGGCTCAGATGGTTAAGCGTCTGCCTTCGGCTCAGGTCATGGTCTCAGGGTCCTGGGATCGAGCCCCACATCGGGCTCCCTGCTTGGCGGGGAGCCTGCTTCTCCCTCTCCCTCTACTGTTCTCCCTGCTTGTGCTCCCTCGCTCTGTCAAATAAATAAATAAAATCTTTAAAAAAATAAAAAAATAAAAAAAAATAAATGAGGTTTCCCCAAGAGATTCCTGGAGAATGGAATGCTCTGATGGGGGGAAACTCCTTGCCCTTTCTCTATACCTTGCCCTATGCATCTCTTCCATCTAGTTGTTCTTGAGTTATACTTTTTTATAATAAACCAGTAATCTAGTAGTAAATTTTTTCTCTGAGTTCTGTGAGCTGCTCTAGCAAATTAATCCAACCCAAGGACGGGGTTGTTGGAAACTCCAATCTATAGTCATTTGGTCAGAAGCTCAGGTGACAGTCTAGACTTACAACTGGTGTCTGAAATGGTGGGGTGGGGACCAGTCTTGTAGAACTGTGGAATCTGACGCTATCACTGGGTAGATAGTGTCAGAATTGAGTTTCAGTTTGTGTAGAAGAGTTGCTTGGTGGTGTGTAGAAAAACCCCCACACATTGGAATTGGTACCAGAACCCTTCACGGACATTTAAAAGATCAAAAGAGAATATTAAGAAAAACTTTATGTCCATAAATTTGACAACTTCAATGAAATGAAAATCTCTGAAAGACGTAACTTAATCAAAACACAATCAAGAAGATATAACCTGAATAGTCCATTATCTATTAAAGAAAGTAAGTTCATAGTTTAAAACTCTCCAGTAAAGGGGCGCCTGGGTGGCTCAGTCGGTTCGGCGACTGCCTTTGGCTCAGGTCATGATCTCAGGGTCCTGGGATTGAGCCCCGCATCAGGCTCCCTGCTCAGTGGGAAGCCTGCTTCTCCCTTTCCCACTCCCCCTTCTTGTGTTCCCTCTCTCGCTTTCTCTCTGTCAAATAAATAAATAAAATCTTTAAAAAAAAAAAAACTCTCCAGTAAAGAAAATTCTAGGTTGAGATGGCTTCATTCATGAATTCTACTAAACATTTAAGGAAGAAACAACAGTGACTGTATGCAAGCTCTTCCTTAAAATGGAAGGGGAAGGAATATTTCTGAACCCATTCTATGAGGCCAGCATTACCCTAATACCAACCCCAACAGTTATTGAACGAAAAAAAAAAAAACTACAGACCAATATCCTTCATGAATATATATGCAAAATTATCAACAATATTAGCAAGTCAAATCCAGCAAAATGTAAAAAGGGTAATACATCATAACCAACTGGAGTTTTAATCTCAGGAATGCAATGCTAGTTTATCATTAAAAAAAAAAAATCAATGTAATTCACAATATCAACATAGTAAAGAAGAAAAGCTACACAATTATATTAATTGATGCAGAAAAGACATTTAATAAAATTCAGGGGTGCCTGGGTGTCTCTGTTGGTTAAGCATCTGCCTTCGGCTCAGGTCATGATCCTGGGGTCCTGGGATCAAGCCCCACATCAGGCTCCCTCCTCAGCGGGAAGCCTGCTTCTCCCTCTCCCACTCCCCCTGCTTGTGTTCCCTCTCTCGCTGTGTCTCTCTCTGTCAAATAAATAAATAAAATCTTAAAATAAAAAACAAAAAACAACTCTCTACAAAGAAAATGGCAGGCCCATCCAGGTGGTCTCAATTATGAATTATACTAAACATTTAAGGAAGAAATGATTTCAATTTTATACAAACTCTTTTAGAAAATACAAGAAGATGGAACATCTCCCAACTCATTATGTGAAGCCAGTATAATTCTGGTATCAAAAATGAACAAAGGGGGGCGCCTGCGTGGCTCAGTCGTTAAGCGTCTGCCTTCGGCTCAGGTCATGATCCCAGGGTCCTGGGATTGAGCCCCGCATCGGGCTCCCTGCTCGGCGGGGAGCCTGCTTCTCCCTCTGCCACTCCCCCTGCTTGTGTTCCCTCTCTCGCTGTTATTCTCTGTCAAATAAATAAATAAAATCTTTAAAAAAAAAAATGAACAAAGGTATGCCTGGGTGGCTCAGTCGGTTAAGCGGCTCCCTTCGGCTCAGGTCATGATCCCATGGTCCTGGGAGCAAGTCCCCCATCGGGCTCCTTGCTCAGCAGGGAGCCTGCTTCTCCCTCTACCTGACATTCCCCCTGCTCAAATAAACAATATCTTTTAAAAAAATGAACAAAAACTTCACTAAAAAAAGAAATTATAAACCAACATTACTCATAAACATAGATAACAAAAATCTTTAACAACTATTAGCAAATTGAATTCAGAGGTATATAAAAAGGATAATACCCTTAAGTTAAGACCAAATAGGGTCTATCACAAAAAGCAATTGCTATTTACACAATTTACTATTGGATAACAAATATTTTACATAATTCCATTTGTGTAAACTAAGCTGTAGAAGAGACAAAACTAATTTTCTTTTTCTTTTTTTAGATTTTATTTATTTATTTGTCAGAGAGAGAGAGAGCACAAGCAGGGAGAGCAGCAGGTAGAAGGAGAAGCAGGCTCCCTGCCGAGCAAGGAGCCCGATGGGGGACTTGATCCCAGGACCCTGGGATCATGCCCTGAGCTGAAACTGACTGAGCCACCCAGGGGTCCCAAGACAAAACTAATCTAATGTTAAAAAAAAAAAAAATGAGAACAATTGTTGCCTGGGGTATCTGGACGGGGGAGACTGACTGGCACAAAATGGAGCGGGGATCTTTCTGGAGACATGGAAATGTTCTATATCATGTGGTTACAAGTTTCACGTGAAGTACATGATTGCATTTATTGCATTTTAATATATGTAAATTTTACAAGAAAACTTTTAGGGCCACCTGCCTGGCTCAGTTGGTAGAGCATGCCACTCTTGATCTTGGGGTTGTGAGTTCAAGCCCCATGCTGGGCATAGAGATTACTTAAAAAAAAAAAAATGTTTAAAATAATATTTCTTTTTTTGGGGGGGGAGGAGCAGAGAGAGAGAGAGAGAGGGAGAATCCCAAGCAGGCTCCACTCCCAGCACAGAGCCCTACATGGAGCTTGATCTCACAACCCTGAGACCATGACCTGAGCAGAAATCAAGAGACAGACACTTAACCGACTGAGCCTCCCAGGTGACCCAACAACAAACTTTTAAAAGTAACAATAACAAATGAGAGGATGGGGAATGGGTGAAAGTATATGAAACAAGAATGAGAGAATATGGTAAGAGTTAAAGCTGGGTGATGGGTCCATGGGAGTCCATTATACTATTCCATTTTTTTTTTTGTTTTAATTTACATAATTAAAAAAATGAAACTTAGAGGTTTTAGTTGAAAACTTAAATGTGTCCAAAAAAAAATTTTTTTTTGAGTTGGTTCTACACCCAACATGGGGCTTGAACTCAGAGATCAAGAATCTCACACTCTACCAACTTAGCCAGCCAGGCGCCTCCCCACACCCCCCCACTTGCTTTTTTTTTTTTTTTTCCCCAACATGTTTTGTACTTCCCACCACAACCCAAAAAATGTAATATAATTTCCTATACCATTTAACAGAGTTGTAGTCACTAGTAGGAGTACAATGAATAATTCTTGCCTATATTTTATGTCTAGGTTAAAGCTAAGATAGTGGTTAGGAGGACTTGCTATTACATACTCTATGAAGAACTAGGAAAATTTATTAAAGATGAGAAGTCTCAAAAAGAACTTAATAGCTTGCTTTTAATATCTGAAGCACTATCACTATTGAGTCTGTTTAGCCAAGAGGCATAAAAAGGAATAGTGGGTAGAAATTTCAGGAAAAGTTTTCAGCTCTATAAAAAGAAGAACTTTATATTGGTGATCTCCAAAAAGCAAAGGGGCTGCCTCTGGAGATAATCTCCCTATCCACAGAGATGTTCAAATATAAATTGGAGTTTTGAACACTGGCAATAATCACTAGAAGAAACAGCTATTTAGGTTCCCTCTAGTGGAGAGATTTTGCAGTTCTTTGAATAGCTTTCTCTTACTGTAATCTACATTCTAAGAAAGAAACACAGGTTTTTACAGGATTTTTTTTTTTTTTTTTTTTTTAGAGAATTCATCAGGGGTGGGAGAACTGGGGATATACTGTTTAAGGGTACAACCTTGCAACCAGTAAATAAATAAGCCCTGGAGATCTAATATATAACATAGTGACTATAATCAACAATACTGTATTATAAACTTAAAAGTTGCTAAGAGACTAAAAAATAAATAAAATTCAGCCAAAATGCAGAGTCATGATAAAAGCTGGAATACAGCTACAAGCCCCAAACTTAGTATTTTGGCACATATGGTTATGAACAGTATGCACAGAACTTTTTGAAAATTACCACAAAAATGAGTGGTCTTAGATTTCTGGGCTGAACTGAAAATTTCTAGATCAGACTTTCTTGATAAAGTAGTAAGACAAATTATAAAATCAATCATAACATGCCACCCTGCCCCAGGTACTCTATCTCCTTTCCTCAAAGAACACTGATTATTGTGGGCTCTATAAATACTGTGGAGGAATCAAAGACATAAACCTCATCCGAAAGAACCTTACAATTTAACTACAAAAGACTACAAAGAAATGCCTGAGAAATAAACCTTCCCCATACAGCAGTACTTGGTTAAGTGCCAGAAGAGATTATAGATAAGACATACTATGAAATGGAAAAAGCATTCTGCTGGAGTGGTTTCAGCTGTCTTGAGCTTAGGGAATTTTAGGATTAAAAGAATGTAGAGAGGGAGAGAAAGAGTGTGAAGGAGGGTAGGAGAATAGGGTAAAGCAAGCAATGTGGTGAAGTAACTTGAAAATAAGCCTGAATTTTGTCTTCGGAGAACCCCTCAATATCCTTGCAATGCCTTTAGCTCTCCTATCAACTTCTTCCAAAACCTTTAGGTCAGTAGAGCACAAAGTGTGGTCTTTGGACAAGTAACATCATCAACCATCTGGGAACTTGAACTGCAAATTCTGGGTACCATCCCAGACCTAACGAGTCAGAAAGTGGGGGAGTGGGGCTGCAAATTGTGTTTTTAACAAATCCCTTAGGTGATTCTGATGCACTCTCAAGTTGAAAACCACCCTGCTCTACAACTACCTAAGCACAACTCTCAGTACAGGAAAGCCTCCATGTTCTGAGTGCCTAACTCAGCCACTTTGCTAGGTGCAGAAAGGGAGTTAATACTGTTAGAGCAGGCAGTTAGTTAGCTTCTAACAAGATGCCGCGAGGTCAGCAAAGAGGAAGTCATGGCCAACTATAAGGAAGAGGCCTGCCCTGGCAGCACTCCAAAAGAAAACCACACGGGACTCCCATCTTGACAGCGTGAGTGACCTAAGCTCATTATACAGTTGTTATATCATTAGCATTGCGTTTTGAAGGAGCTCCGCCTCTGAAATCTCCGCGAGAGTTCCTTATGGGGCAAATAAGGCAAAAAAAGGGCATAACTACATTCCTGGAAGAGACCATCCTGCTTCTAAGAAATCCTCACTTCAAGTAATGAATATTCCACCCCCTTGTTAACAACTGTCAATAACAGAAATCCAAACGCAGTGGGCTCAGCACTTCCTTGAGCGTACCCGCTCTCACATCTCTAGAGTGTACTCTGACTTGAAGAAACTTTCCTGCTTGTACTGCTCATCTACTGTGTTGTCCGTCCTTGAATTCTTTCTCCTGGCAGACCAAGAGCCTCCAGCGACATCTTTTGGAGTGGCTGGGTCAAGGCCTCAGGAGCCAAGGTCCACCTGGCAACAATAGCAGGTCCAGCCCCCTAAGAGTTCAGTTTCTGGTCCAATTTCGCTTTCTTCTCCAACACACCTTGTTCCAACAACTACCCTCTACATCTTCGCCTCCCGTGTTACTTTACCCTCACAGCGCCCGCTCCCGCCCCTCCGTCACCCTACCTCAGTCTCAGAGGGGACGTAGTGCCGGCAAGGAGGGGAACTGTCCAAGGAGAGAGGAATTGATGTGGACCTTGCCCAGAGGCCGCCCAACAGGAGTAAAACGCCTCGGACCCATAAAGACCTACTCCAGCTCCACTGGCTAGGGCCAGGGCCTGAACCGGAGGAACCTGCTACTCCATTCCACTCGGCCGCCATCTTCGGGCCGAGCGTCGTTACCATGGAGTACGTGACGTCTCCACCCTACACCAGCTCCGCCCCTCGCCGCCGGCGGAATTTTTGATTGGCTAGCATCACCCTACAGTTCACCGCGGATGAGAACCGCATCGAGGCCGTCGCGTCTCAAAGCGCAAAGCCTGCCAGTAAGTGCCGTTTAGCGGACCACGTGAGTTGGGCTGTAGGAAGCCCAGTGGGTGTTGTAAGGCGATGGTGGAATGAGGCCGTTTCTCTTTAATTCAGTTACTCACCTTAAAGATAGGCATCCACACTGGGTGCCAGGTGGCTTAAACAATCTGATGCAGAACCTTTAATGGTTTAGCTCTCTGTGTAAAGATGAATGGAATATAATTTTCATTTTTACTTTTTATCCTCAGTCACCAATTTTAGGACCATTTCTTTACTAGTCATTTCTTAGAAAATCAAGATATTCATTCCCATTCAACCCCATCCCTTAACTTCTATAAAACAAAACAAGAATTAGGGGCGCCTGGCTGGCTCAGTCAGTACAGCATGTGACTCCTGATCTCTGGGTAGTGAGTTCAAGCCCCACATTGGGTGTGGAGCCTACTTAAAAAAAAAACAACACAAAAACTGCAACAAAAAACAAACAAAACCACAAGAATTGTAACTGCATTTAACCCAGGAAGAGACCAGGTGGATCCTTGCCATTAAGGAAACTCTACCTTCAATCTAGGCCATGAGGAACTGTAAAAAAAAAAAAAATTGAAAATTGGGGTATTTCCCCCAAGGCCCATTAAACAATTAAAACAAGTAATTGGAAGCACTGAACTGTAAGTCATTTAACCAGAACTGAATACTGTAAATTACTGTACTAGGAACTGGAGATAGGAAAGAAAGAATAGCCCCAAGATTGTGCCATTCATTGGTAAAGATAATGTACTCAAATTCAAGGGTGGGTCACTCTACCAGTAAAGGCTCATTACATAATGAGTCTATCATCCCACAACTAGTGGAAATTGGGACTCCAAACCAAATTTATCACTTTCAGGACATGTGCTTTTTCCACTACAAGATTACAAAGAAACTGAATTGTGAACAGAGAATAGCACCAGTCAACATCAAGTTCCTAATTTTAACAGTTGTGTCATGCTGGGGAGAGGCTGTTTCAGTGATCCAGCCAACAAACTGCTAGGCATTCAACCTCATTTCTCTGAAACACGGGATTCCTCCAGTGGTACCTTTGGCTTGAGGACTATCTTTGTACTCACCGAATCTCATTATGGGAACAGAAATGCATAAAGCACCCTCTCATTTACAAGTGCTGTATTATTAAATCAGTTGAAGAGGACGAATTTGCGTGCAAAGTTGTTTTGCCACTGCATTTTCTCAGGTCATCCTAGGGATTCTCAGACTTCTCTTTGCCCAAATGCCCACTTGTTTATCCACCTCCATTACTCTACCATCATCCTTCTCAGAATACTGTATTCACTTAAACTCCTACAAAGGTGACAGGCTTTATGAGGTTTCCTCCTCTATATGCCTAATCCAGACATGAACATCCAGCTGCCTTCCTGGACATGTTCACAACTGAGTATCCTATAGCTTCCTCAAACTCAACATCCCCCCCCCAAATGATCTTCTGGCTCCCCAACTTTGTAAATGTACTATTACCCACCCCACAACCAAAGCTAGGAATGTTAACTTTGAAGACTCCTCAGTTGGTCTTTGAATTCTCTTAATCCTTAGTACAGCACGTAAAACCTGGCATAATCTGGCCATTTCTTAGTTTTCTATTTATTTTCCACAGTATTAGGTTTCAGTTACATAACCCAGTTGAAGAGTTCCTCAGATGCCTTCTGCTTTCACATAAATCCTAAAAGTCTTTTTAAGATTTTACTTACTCATTTGAGAGAGAGAATGAGCAAGAGAGCGAGCATAAGCAGGGGGAGAGGCAGAGGGAGAGAGAGCAGCAGACTCCCCACTGAGCTGGGAGTCTGACGTGGGGCTCGATCCCAGGACCCTGGGATCATGACCTGAGCTGAAGGCAGATGCTTAACTGAGCCACCTAGGCGCCCCCTAAAAGTCAGTTTCTATGAAATACCTCCCCAAGCATTTCTTCCTCTATTCCTAACCACTCCAAGTATATTGATACATCTTTGGGGCACCTGGGTGGCTCAGTCCATTAAGCAGCACACTTGATTTTGGTTCAGGTCAAGGTCTCAGGGTTGTGAGATGGAGCCCCACATCCAGCTACGAGCTCTGCGGGGGAGTCTGCTTGAGATTCTTTCCCTTTACCTCTGTCCCTCCCCCAACTCACGCACTCTCAAATTTAAAAATAGTACTGATACATCTACTTAAATGACACAAGAGAATACTTTTAGATTATGTTGTTTCTCAACAACTAAATCTCACTGGTGTAGGTCTGAGATTGGTGCTTCTTGCCATTGACCCGATTTTTCAATGTCAATTTTCTTAGGGTTCTTATAACCAAATTGTGGCCATGAAATACACTGCTTAGATCTTGTGAAGAAAACATGGTTAACATTGGACCAAAGTTGCATCTGACCCACATCCACCTCTTTTCCCTTGAAGCTGTTCTTCCCAAATAAGCCCAAATGAGCCTGGCAGTACAAACACAAGGCCATTTCTGTGAAAGCTGGTATTTTTCCTTCCAACAGCAACTGTTGGCTTGAGGACCACCACTGGGCTAAACACACCTTTCTTATAACTGCTGTATGCTACTCCAAATAGAATTAAAAACTGTAAAAGGGGTTCAGTTTGACCAATTCTCAAATTTCTTGTTGGTATTTTCAGTGGAATGTCAAGATTTGGTGGTTAATAAAAGGATTAGCTGGCTGCTACTGCAACAATCAAGTATCTACAGCCACAATACTGCAAACTGATGCCTTGGCTCAAACTTCAACAATTCAGAGATTTGAAATACCCTGCAGCCCTGCTTTAGTTTCATCTTACACTAAAATATCTCAATCCTACACTTTACTACATTAAAACATGGAACCAAACTACACTGTCTGGGCAACCTCCCCCCACTCCCAACTCATTAAGAGTACTTTTTCTTGAGACGTATTTTGTTTAACTTACACATTATTACCAGTCAAGTGTTCTATACTGGCATGCTTTGTCCAGCCACACATCCCAAGGATATCTCATCCTTGCCTATCTAAACAAGCTGCCAGATACTCTCAATATAATCCTCATTTTAAGTTCTTGCAACTATCATTTTTATGTCAGTTTCCCAACCAATCTATACTGAATAAGTGCATACACTTTAAGGTAATTAAGGAGGCCATCAAAATAATTTTAAGTTTCTTTCACTGACTCCCAATCTAATGAGGAAGGCAGTTACATGTAATATACCACAATACCAAAGTTGAAATAAACTTAAGAGTTATAGATCCATTTTGATGTGGAAACCTGGCCAAGTGTTATGGTGTGTATCTGTACTGGCTAATATTTCTGGCTTCTGTCCTTCCTGGTCTCCATTTGTACAAAAGTTTTTCAGACAACATGTGCTCCATCACTTTAAAACTTCCAACATACTCCTTTTCCCACTGGCTCCAATCAAAGCTTGTTTCCCTCCCCTATCACATAAGGCCTTGTATTAAGATACTCTAACCTCCCTACCCTCATTAAAACCCTCCTATTGTCTAAATCTCTGTAATTGCTGTTACATATAGCTCCCTGGCTTTCTTGTACTCTGAAAATGCTGGATAATCGTCACCATTTAAATACAGCAACTTGAATTTAGGAAAAAGAAAATGGTAAGCCATTTAACAAAAATACAAGAGAACAAATCTACACCTTTATTTACTTTTCATTAAATTTAAATCCTTGAGGGGTACAGCATCTAGGAAGAAAAAAGAAAACAGGGTGTAATTAGATGCATGTTATATACAAATTTGTAAATGTCAGTTGAGTACAACAATATGGATAAATCTCCTCCCTCTGTCCCATTACTCATCTCTAAAAGGGATCCAATGACTGCTTACATCTTAGCAGGGAGAGAACTAAGTTCTTATAGTATCTATATGAACACACTTTAAGAACCAGTACAGGGAACCCTGTAATCCACTTAATTCTGCTTCTTCCAATAACAGAGTAAAAACCTTCTGATGAAAAATCTCAATGGCTCAGAAGGGTTCCAAAGTACCATGTGATCCCAAGAATATAGCCCTGTCTACTAAAAATGAATACTAAGGAAAACAGGAGCTGTTTTAGAAAACCACAGGATCTGGACTCAATGGCTTGAGCTGAAGTCCTGGGACCTAGAAACATGAGCATCAGTTTTCTTATATAAAATAAGGCTAACAACACCACCTATTCTAACAAGACTGTCATGAAGAAACGGGAATATCATGAATTATGCCAAGAAAATTTTTTCTTTTCTAACAATCACTTCTGTGTTCAATAAATCTTTGCCAGAAAATTGTTCATTTAAATACTATCCCCCCCAAACCCAAGCTTTAGCAAAATCTGACATCTAGATACAATCCTTCTGAACACTTTGCCTTCACTTTCCTTCTAATGCCAGGAAATCTGGTATTTCATAATACATCTACACGGTAGATGATTTTGAAGCACAACTCATGGGGTGATTTTAAAATCACAATAGTCTTTAGAGGTCAGAGCCCAAACCCCTAAGCTTAGTTTGACCCCAGAGTGTCATACTGCTAATAACTGTACTTACCACACGGATTCTGTGGCCAATGGCTTTAGCAGGAAGGTTGCTTCGGAATTTGGCACGAACCATGCCACTGTTTCCATGAGCACGAGTTACTTTTCCCCAGATTACTCTGGTTTTGTTTGGTTTGCCACCAGGAGTCACTGTGTTGCTGGTTTTAAAAAGGGATAAAAGAGGTGAGAACCCAGGCAACTAGTGTAGGGTGATACAAATTCAAGGTAACCTCTAGACCAGTACCAGTGGTCACCAACTCACAACTGTAGTTAACCACTAAGTCACCTGAGAAACTAAAGTCTGGGGCATCATTCATTCAACAAATATTTGAGTACCTACTGTATGCCAGACAGTTTTATAAATGTATTTTTTGTAATTTTGTAAAATACAAAATTGCAGTTTACCAAAAAAAAATCCCTTTCAGATAACCAAGTAGTAAGTAAAATATATTAAATGTCAGATGATAATAGCTGCAATATTTTAAAAAAATATGGAAAGGCAGAAGGTATCATGGAGTGAATCCTAGCTAGGCTAAGAGTAGAAATAGGAAGCCCTGAATGATTACGGTCTTAAAGCCTCCTTAATGACATTTGTTTTTACTAAAGACGGAGGAAAGTTGGTACTGGAGCAACAAACAGGTGATTTGAGTTATAATTTTAAAGGATCATTCTTGTTGCTGCAGGAATGGGGGGCAAAGATGAAAGCCATGTCCCCAGAAATTTTAACTGGTTTAATGAGTTTAATAATAATTTTTAAGCATGTATACAACATAATTTCAAGAAAGCAACAAAATGAATTAAAGTACATGAAAAACTGCTCTGTAACACCTTAAGAGGAGCATAATATAAGGAGTTGGTTCCTTCCTTGAAACAATTAACAGCTGTAACCTTTCTAAGTGCAGAAGATACCTAAATCCAACACTACCCAGACAAGTAACATCCTTCTATAACCTCCCACGAAGTTCCTTAAAGGTCCAAAGTAGAAAACACAACAGCACCAATTAGTTTACCAACATCTTTTGATTCTTCTTCTTTGAACAGGAAAAACAGACAAATCTCAACTAAAAACTTAAAAGGCATTATTAATACTATAAACTTACTTCTTTGCTTTGTACACATAAGCACATCTCTTGCCTAGATAGAATTCCGTTTCATCTCGAGCATAAACACCTTCGATTTTAAGAAGAGCTGTGTGCTCCCTCTGGTTCCGGAGACCCCGCTTATAGCCAGCAAAAATGGCCTTGGACCACAGCCTAAGACAAAACACACAGGAACCGTAAGTTGTTAAAAGATCTCGTTTCATGTCACTGGTAAGATCTGACTTCTAATGAGCTCTACTCAAATGTTACCTATAGCAAATATCTAGTTTTTTCCCACCGGTTTCAATCTCATGTTTATGTTCATGCTTGTTAAGACAAAAAACTACAAATACAAAGCAATTATATGTAAAGCCCGTACCTTCCAGACATGATTTGGCGTTATAGGAGTCCTGTTCCCAGCAGGCCTTAAAACAAACAAAAAAACAGTTTAAAATCTTGGAACGCACGTTTCGCACCCGGTCCTCTCTTCGTTTCTTAAACCTGTCGGGCACATTCCTTTTTGCTCGGCATTTCACGTTAACGGTACGGGGAAACATAATTATAGTATGACATCTACATGAAGCACAGTCGGGCAAGACTTCCCAACCTCAGAGAAAGCCTGATAACTGAGCAAACTCCAAAATGAAGACCACAACGAAAAGTATCAAGACTCCACAGTAAAACAAGTAGCTCCTGAAAACTCCGAAAGGAAGCCCTGAGAAAATCCATACCACGGTCAGCAGGAACAAAAATGAAGAGCGAGTAATCAGAGAGGCACACAGACAGACAGGAATTGAATGGCAAAGGAAATGCTGAGGAAACGGGGACTGTAGACCTAGCCAGGTCTGGAGTGGGAGCGTAGGGAAAAAGAACTCACCCTAAAGGAGCACTGCCTCAAAGAGGGAACTACATACGGGCAAAGTGCATCTATTACTCCGCTAAAGCCCAGGAAGCAACCGATTACGGGAGCGCCGGTTCTCCGGGCGTGCGGGGATCAGCACAATCAGTCCCACATCTCCTCAATCCTGTCCTCCCTGTTGCTGGAATCCATAGAAATCACTGGCTGGCACAGCCTCCCAGCCGCACCAGTGCCCTGCCGAGGCATATGGTTGAGCTCACCGCACTTATTTGCACCCAAAGTTCAGCAACAAAAACTCCCCTCACCTCCACAGACTCCAAGATGGCGGAAAAAGAAAGGCGAAGCCCCGCCGCGTGGCCTTGTGGGATAAACACCTCTCTGCCCCGCCCCCAGCTTAGGCATCTTCCGCAACCGCCAGAAAAAGTAAAAATAAAAAGCCTCAGATGTCTTTGACTGAAGCAAACCACATTCAAGTGCACTCTTATAGTTCTTTCTCTAAGTCCTTTCATCTTTGTGAGCTGTGACACGTATTTTATAACAGAGGGAGGCAAGATGGTAGCCAGCTAAAGGAGGAGAAGAAAAGGTCCCCCAAAGCTGAGCGTTGCCAGAGAAACACCAGAGCTTGGTTCCTTAGTGGAAAAAGTGAAGCCAGACTGGAGGATATCTCCCCGCTTCGGGTATCCCAGATTTGATTCGCCAACATGGGGGTATCTTTCCTTCCTACTACAGAGGAGTAGGGTGAACCGAGACTCTCGGATCCTAGCGTGGAAGAGAAAGGCCAGGAGCGCGAAGGCAGGAAGAGCTCTTCCCTTCTCTTTAAGTTTCCCCCCTTACTCCTTTCCTCCTACTCCTTTATCTCTTTCAAGAAATGACCTAAGTTCTTACCTGCATCCTTCGTTTTGACTCCAGACTGAATAGGACTGCCCTGAAAAGGCCTTAATGCCTTTTAAAGAGCACTGTGCCTACACGAAATGGGTCTTCAGTAAATACTTGCAGACGAGAATGAGATAGATTAGTGGATATCAGAGATTTACATTGCCTAATTATTGCACATTTATTTGGGTTTCTCTATGCTTCATTCATTTATCCAGCAATTTATTGATTAAATACTATGTACCAAGCTTTGTTCTTGGCTCGGAGGACATTGCAGTAAACGAAACCACAGAAGTCTCTGCCCTCATAGAGCTAACATCCTAGTAGGGGGAGCAAGACAATAAGCAAGTAAAATATATGGCACATTAGAAGGTAACTGAGAAAAATTTTCTCTATCGAGAAAAAAATTAAGCAGGGAGCCCACTGTAAAAAAAGGGTTTTACTCTGAGATGAGAAACCATTTGAGGGTTCTGGCTGGAGGAGTGACTCGATCTGACTTCCATTTTAGCAGGGTCACTCTGTTGAGACTGAAGGGAAGCAAGAACACCAGCAGGAAGATCAATTAGGAGGCTATTGTAGTGAACCTGATAGATGATGGCATGTAGACAGGGGTGGTAAGTACTGGAATTCTGAATATATTTTAAATGTAACCCTGACAGGATTTGCTGATGGATAAGGAATGGGAGAAAGGAGTAAAGGGTGACTCCAGAGTTTTATGAAATAGTATCTATAAATCATATTTGAAGTCCTTTCATAAATACATCAGGATAGAATGTTTGTACCTTATAACCCACTCCCTCTATCCAGTTTTCTCTGTCCCAGAAATACACTAAAAGTCCCACTATTAAATGTACTAGAAATCCAAATGTAAGTAGTCCTGGGAGGAATAACGCATTAAATATGAGTTTTGTTTCTTTGTTCTTTCATTCACTCTACAAATACTTCTTGACCATGTTCCTGCTTTTTTTTTTTTTTTTTTAAAGATTTTATTTATTTGCAAGAGAGAGAATGAGAGACAGAGAGCATGAGAGGCAGAAGGGTCAGAGGGAGAAGCAGACTCCCTGCTGAGCAGGGAGCCCGATGTGGGACTCGATCCTGGGACTCCAGGATCATGACCTGAGCCGAAGGCAGTCGCTTAACCAACTGAGCCACCCAGGCGCCCTCATGTTCCTGCTTTTATGACACTTAAGTTTAGTGGGGGAAAATGACAACATTACACATTGTGAAGAGAACTCTGCAGGAAAATAAGAGTGCAATGAGTGAACAGTGGAGTCCTGATCCAGCCTGATGAGTCAGGGAAAGTGTCACCTGCAGAAGTGTCATTTAGGGCATTTTTCAAACCGCAGGTGAAGGCCCGGTAGTAGATTGTGATTATAATACTTTATAGTATTATAGGCAAAATATGATAGAATCAAAGGTATTAATATCATATTAAGGGTAAATCGTTATATGAAACTTGTTTCAGTTATTTGCATGTATGTATATTTATATATATGTATGCATGTGCACACTATGTATAAAAATCTCTGTATATAGGTCATTGCATCAGTCAGTGTTGCCTGGATGGAAACAATGATAGAGTTCAGAATTTCATAAAGGGTCTGCTTACAAAAGTGTAGGCAGGAGTGAAACTATAAGGGATGACATAGTCTCCAGGGACATGGGGCAGAAATAGTTACCCAAGACCCCAAGAGAGAGCAATGTGGAGAGGGTTGCCTGACAGGTGCCATGGCCTTTAATAGAGAAACATAGCCAACCAGTGGTGACCTGGCAGGGAGGGAGCTGAGAGGATAACACTTGATCTCACTCTCCTACACTTACGGAATCTCCTGTTGATGCGCTCCATAAGGGTCAGTCTCTCAGGGCGTAAGAAATGGTGGAAATTGATATAGGGCAAATGACAGATGCCTAGCCAAATGCCATTGATTTAGGCTGGTACCTGATGGATCAGTGGGACTTTACAAGGTGAAGAGTGAGGGGAAGAATGGTTCAAATCAAAGGAATAGCATGTGCAAAGACCCTGAGTTGGAAAGGGGCATGATTCCATAGAACTGAAAGAAGCCCAAGGAGCCATGAGGGCAAGAAAAGGGCAGTGCCAAGTGGATATCTGAAGAGGAACAGAGCAGGCCAGATCATGCAGTTTAGAATTAGAATCCAAGTTTGCTTGGATTCTTAGCTTTTGTCCTAAGGCAATGGGAAACCATAGAAGGGTTCTAGGGAAAGACATGATTAGATTTTCAGTTTTAAATTTTCAATTCTTCGTTTAAAAAATAAGACAAGACGAAATCAGAGAGGGAGACAAACCATAAGAGACTCTTAATCATAGGAAACAAACTGAGGGTTGCTGGAGAGAAGGGGGTGGAAGGATGGGGTGGCTGGGTGATAGACATTAAGGAGGGCATGTGATGTAATGAGCACTAGGTATTATATGAGACTGATGAATCACTGACCTCTACCTCAGAAACCAATAATATATGTTAATTAATTGAATTTAAATTTAAAAATAGGGAAAAAAAGAAAATACAGTTTGGGGCTGGATTGAAGGAAATGAAAGCCGTTAGAAATGTAATTTCGGTTTAAACATGCAAACTGTTTAAACATAGACTAAAATGAAACATTTGGAAATTTGATTACATATTTTTCCCTTTAAACTAATAGGTTTTTTTTAAATTTTTTTTATTGTTATGTTAATCCCCATACATTACATCATTGTGTAATGTATTCATTGTTTGTGCATAACACCCAGTGCTCCATGATAGTGTTCCATGATTCATTGTTTGTGCATAACACCCAGTGCTCCATGCAGAACGTGCCCTCCTCAATACCCATCACCGGGCTAACCCATCCTCCCACCCCCTTCCCCTCTAGAACCCTCAGTTTGTTTTTCAGAGTCCATCGTCTCTCATGGTTCTTCTCCCCCTCCGATTTTAAACTAATAGTTTAAAAAAAAAAAAAAAATACTTTTAGAAGAGGATAGCAAGGTAATTGCATATTTGGGGAATGACAGTTTTTCTAAGAATCATGAGAAGCCTAACATCCCATTACAAAGTTAGAGCTGGAATACTCTAGATTAAATAATGAGCTGTCTCTTTTAGATATTGATACACCAGCCATTTCCTTAAAAAATAAACAAATTATAACAACAAAATTTTATTCTTCCACCTTCTGGACCATAAGAAACTTGCTTTCTGTGAAATGCTATTTGCTGCGCCTTCCTGTTGATTGTCATGGGTAACTCCTGCTCCCTTATTATAACTTATTTCCAGCTGCTTTACATCCTCACTTGTATTTCCATTTGCAAAATAAAAAATAATATATAATCATTCTTTCAAAAGAAAAAACATCACTTCCAGTTTGGGGACTATTAGAGTTGTTCAAGCAAGAAACAACTGTCAGGTCCAGCATGGTACTGGGGGACATGGAAATAGAAGATAAAATCCACAGGACTTCGTGATGGTTTGGATTGGGAAATGCTGGTATCAAGATGAAGGAGGAATAGGGGTGCCTGGGTGGCTTAATCAGTTGAGCCTCTGCCTTTCGGCTCAAGTCATGATCCCAGGGTCCTGGGATCCAGCCCTGAGCTGGGCTCCCTGCTTCTCCCTCTGGCCCTCCCCCTGCTCCTTCTCTCTCTCAAAGAAATAAAATCTTAAAAAAAAAGTAAGATGAAGGAAGAATGACTCCTAGATTTCTAGCATTGAGGAATGAGGAGCCCAAACAACATGAACATACTGGATAGTGCATCAGCATAGCCCTATCTTACCTGCATGAAGCACATTTACCTATGCCCCAAGCCTTAAAAAAAAGGAAAAATAGAGAAACAACAACACATCAAAAGAACAAAATCTTCCTTACGCCATGATACTTCCTCTTAAAACTGCCCTTGTACCAGAAAATTTGGCTAGTTTGGCATATCTTTTTCAATTTACATAAAGATTCTGTTTTATATGTTTTCATTTTTACATATAATACTTCTGTTGTATGAGATATATTTGTATCCCCCTTCTTAGGAGCACTTTGTTGTGGACAAAATCATACTGGAAACTTACCATTTATTACTCATTTAGCATAGAGCAAAATTCTCCATAGGGTGTTCTCATTGTAAAGCTTGTTTAAACAAAGGATTTTGGCTTATAGTAACATCTTGATAGTAATAGTAAACTGATTTTCAGGAGAAATACAGCTTTTCTAAATACAATCTCAAGTGTTCTTCTAAGTCCAGGTGCAATACATTTTGTTATCTGACAGATCAGTGAGATGGAATGATCAAATTAAATATTTTAGTAATCAGAATAACAAAAGTAAATCTATAGATATTGCCAGTTAAAAATCAGAATATAATAATAATACGAAATCCATGTTGTACATTAATTTACCATAAGAAGAGACTCAAAGATTGCATTTATCAATAATTGCTTTTGTCATTAATTACATGATGTCAGGGGTTCTTCCATCTCTGGGACTGCTCTAATAAGCAAAAAGAAGGGATAAGCTGCAGCTCTTGTAATTCTTTAATTTTCTGTTATTAAGAGGGTATAGAAGTAATTTAATTATCATTCAACACTCCCTTAAACTAATCTCAATGTTTTCTTCCCATTTTAGGTGACTGCATTTTTTGTGAGATTGTAGATGTACCACGGAAGTTACAATTAATTTAAGAAGAATGGGAGAGTATGTTCAAAATTCCAATTTATTTTGTATACATATTTATTTATTTATTTATTTAAATTATGCCTTATGTTAAATTTATTTATTTATCTATTGCTGTGAACAAATTACCCCAAAGCTTAGTAACTTAAAATATCAACTTTTATTATTTCACATAGACCCTGTGGGTCAGGAATTTGGGAACAGCTTTGCTGGATGGTTCTGGCTTAGGGTCTGTCATAAGATTGAAGTTGGCCAGGGCTGCAAACATTTGAAAATTTGACTGGGCCTGGAAGATACACTTCCAACACGGCTCATTTACAGAGCTGGGGAGTTGACGCTGGCTGATGGCAAGAGGCCTTAGTTCCATACCCTCACAAACTTCTCCAAAGAGCTGCTTACATGTCCTTATGGCAAGGCAGCTGACTTCTTACAGAGTGAGAGATATGAGAGAGAGAGTAAGGGAAAAACTGTGTTTTACCACCTAAACCTAAGGTTAGGTGATAAAAGACATAGTATCCTCCTAGTTGGTCCTTTTAATGTGGGGGGGACTACTTTTGTAGTCATACCCTTTTGGGTATGAATATAAGAAGGTGGGAATCATATAGGCCCATTTTGGAGACTGGCTACTACATACTGTGTTGTTTTTTGTTTTTTGTTTTTTTTATTTTATTTATTTATTTGACAGAGAGAGAGACAGCGAGAGAGGGAACACAAGCAGGGGGAGTGGGAGAGGGAGAAGAAGGCTTCCCGCTGAGCAGGGAGCCCGATGTGGGGCTCGATCCCAGGACCCTGGGATCATGACCTGAGCCGAAGGCAGACGCTTAACGACTGAGCCACCCAGGCGCCCTTGTTTTTGTTTTTAATGTATTTTTATTTATTTATTTATTTTTAAGGATTTTATTTATTTATTTGAGAGAGAGAGAATGAGAGAGAGCACATGAGAGAGGGGAGGGGCAGAGGGAGAAGCAGACTCCCCGCCAAGCAGGGAGCCCGATGCGGGACTCGATCCTGGGACTCCAGGATCATGACCTGAGCCGAAGGCAGTCGCTTAACCAACTGAGCCACCCAGGCGCCCTGTATTTATTTTTTTAAGTAAACTCTGTGCCGACGTGGGGTTTGAACTCACAACCCCAAGATCACATGCTCCACCGAATGAGCCAGCCAGTCACTCCTGCCACATTCTGTTTTTCATTAATCATGAGACACTTTTGATTAGCATTTAAAGATGTTGCTAGACAAAAAGTTAATTTGGGCTGAAATTCAAATTGGTTAACCCATAGAATGGGTTACATGAAGTTATTAAACAGTAAGTGGCTTGCCTTTGGTTGTTCAGGGTGTCACGGAGATATTTAGCAGAACCATGTGTAAACTCCTACTTTCATTCTTTATCTTGGTTATATGACAATATGGACTTCACAGGGGCCAATCTATATGCTGCCTGTGCTTTTGAGTTGAAGCAGTTTTTAAACATTTGGTGGCTGACTTATTTTTTTCTTTCTTTCTTTCTTTTTTTTAGAAGCCAACTAGAAGCCTCAAATCTTCCATCAAAAGTCTGGCCTTCTGAGGTGACAGTGTCAGTGACAGGCGAGCCACCCAGTGCTGTAGAAGAAGAAAAAGAAACAGCTGAAGAAACAGACAAGGAAGTCATCCCGGAAATCATAGAGCCACTCTCCATTCTAGATGTGCTGAGGATCTCCGCAGTTCTGGAAGATACCACAGACCAGCTCTCTATTCTAAACTATATCATGCCAGTTCAGTATGAAAGAAGCCAAAGTATCAGCATGGTATATACACTCACCATTATGTAATTTTTGCTTTCTTTCCTTTTTATTTCTCTATCCCTTAGAGTACTTATGCTATCAAATTTAACATGGGAAATAGCACCTTTATCTCAGACAAAGAGGGCTATAATAATTACCTGAGATATGTACTCTGAATTGATGGAGGGAGATAACTATAGCTCAAGATACATTGCCAGTCAGAATATCCTTTTCTTCCAGTATGTTGGCAATATTCAAAAAGGCCTATAGTAAATCAGTATAAATACAGTATATGTACTGAGAGTAGCCAATTTACTGAATTGCCCTACCTATCTTACATTTCTTAGCTGCTGAAAGCTAACTGAACCCTCTGGGGAGGAAATTCAGTTGGACCTTCTCAATGTTTCTTTATTCTTAAAAAGACTTTGTTGTATTGTTGAATATGTTGCAACCTGCTTTTGTGAATATCCAGCCAGGTCATTACATCAGCTATTACATTTTCAGTGATGTTATGGACTCCTCCTCAAAATGCTATTTGAGTTATCAAAAAAACTCAACTTGGTAGTGAGCAAAATCTTTATAAATTCTTAAGCTCTTTTAAATTTTTTTTTTAAGATTCATGTATTTATTTGAGAGAGAGAGCATGTGAGCCTGTGGGAGGGGCAGAGGTCCCTCAACTGACTGAACCACCCAGGCACCCCAAGCTCTTGTAATAATAACTTAGGTTATAGATATAAAATGAAAAGAACTTATTATTTATTTTTTTTAGAGAGAGAGAGAGCATGAGAGCAAGCAGGGGTGGGGGGTGAGGGGCAGAAGAGGGAGAGGGAGAATCCCAAGCAGGCTCCATTCCCAGCACAGAGCTGGACGTGGGGCTTGATCTCACAACTCTGAGATCATGACCGAGCCGAAATCAAGAATCAGATGCTTAATTGGCTGAGCCACCCAGCGCTCCAGGAAAGAACTTATAAGTACAAATACACATTTATACGTTCAGCAAAATTACATTATATAGTTTGTACAGCATACATTATTTCTGATTCTCTAACAAATGAAAATTGCTGTATAAACAACAGAGTAAATTACTTTCCACATCTAACAGAAAAGAAGTTCATATTTATTGTAACTAGATAATTAAATTTCCCTTCATTGCACCTTATCATTTTTAAATTATTGTTATTATTATTGTTATATATATAGTCTGGGTTTGTAAAGCTTTTATTAAAGTTTAAAAGTTAAAATTTTAATAGAACACTGGATTTGGAGTCAGGAGATCTTTGCGGTTTAGTTGTGTACTATGAGCAGTTCATTTCACTTTCTTGGTCTTCGTGTTCTTATTTGTAAAATGTGATGGAGCTTTTTGTGTGTTTTTTTTAAGATTTTTAAGTAACCTCCACACCCAAGGTGGAACTCGAACTCACAACCCCAAGATCAAGAGTCGCATGCTCCACTGACTGAGCAAACCAGGGGCTCCTACAGTGTAATGGAGTTTTAGCTAAACGATCCATATCATCCCTTCCAGTGCTAACATTCTATGAGTTTTGGGGTAGTTTTAAAACAACAGTAATGGGTATATCAAGAATTTTGTAACAAATTTTTTAAATCAATTTATGAATGGTAAAGAGATTAGAAACCCAAAAACTAAGCCTTTCAATGCATTTAAAACAAGAGTCTAATTCATACATTAATCTAGTTAACAAATAGTAAAGAAGAGTCTAGGGTTTCCTTCCTATTTATTGTCTCCCAGCAGTAGGAATCAAAAATAAAAAGATAGTTAACAAGATAAAGTCTGATGATACTTATCAGTCATACTTACTGTGTCAGGCTAAAAAAGGGTAATTTGCCTTTGTAGAAACTCAAGAGAGGATGGAAAATCCAAATTTATAAACAATTCAGCAGTGGTCACCACTTCAGTAAATTAAAGAACAAAACTTTTGCACTATTTTATTCTGGTTTATGATAGTGATCTTCACCCACAAAATTTGCCGACTTAACAGAGGCCCTGCTTATGATTTCATAGTAGTGTATATAATAAAAGCTTACACTCATCTTTTTTTTACCCCCCCCGTCCACTCTTATCTTGATTAATAGAAGCTTAACAGCCCTTTCCTCAATATGAATTCCACAACCTTACAAAATTGTGAGTCTTTTAAAATAATTGTTTGTTTTTTTACTTCCTAATACTAGTTGTTCTAACTTACGGATTTTACAATGCCATTGCTCTGTAAGGGCATAGGATATATATTTTAAATCCTTAGTATGTATGTGGATGTTTTCTGTCTCCAAAGGCTTCATTCATATTGTTCAGCCTTAGAACAACCTTGGGATGAAAGGTTAGTTAGCATTATCCCTCCTTTATAGCTATTTTTATAGCTAAGGACATCTCCAAATAGATTTTCAATGGTAAAATCATGGGCTAGAATGATAAAAAAAAAAAAAAATACTAATGTACCAGATTCTACCAGAAGTGGGAGTAATTGGACCAAAATTTGGGAAGAGCTCCCCTGCAGAGATACTGTTTCTCTTACCTTTTCCCTTAGGGTCTAATACCCTACCTCGTACATAGTGTATGCTATATAAAAATATTTTTTAGTGAGTGTACTAAAACATTTAGCTAGTTCCTTTAAGCTCTGTCTTTAAAAAATTCATATTTATTTATAGTAATCAGTAAATCAGGCTGCATGACACAGTTGCCTCCTTTTCCAGATGCCCAAGCATAAAGGTAGAGGAAAAATAGGGAAATAGAGCTTCCCAGGCCTTACACTTTCCCCTTTCCTACCTAGGCAAACTCTAAAATAATAACCATCCGTAAGGTTTTCCTTACGTCCAGGTAAGTTTCAGTTTAACTGTTGAAATGCTACTTTTCTGTTCTCTTTGTAGCCAGTCAAATTAATTTTAATTTAAAGAAATATTTTAAAATTTAATTCTTAATTAAGGCAGCATTTTGTTTTGTTCTTGCCTACAGATGTTTTCCTCAGATCTGAATCTTTGCTTATTGTTGTTGTAAAGAAAAACACAGTTGAGTCTGCATTTATTAGCCGTTAATGGATCGTTTTTTAACATTTCTGGGCTAGTTGAAGTTTAGCTAAGGAAGACCTAGGCTTTATGTATCAATATGCAGATAAACCTTTCTTCTGTGCATAGGATCTGCACAAGAATTTAAGTAATCATAACAAGTACAGAACTTAAATAATTCTGTGTGCTGTTCTAAATGCATTATGTGTATTAATTTATTTAATCCTCATAGTAACTGTGAGGGCAGGTGCTATTATCCCTGTTTTACCAATGGGAAAATGGAGGCATAGAGATATTAAACAGTTGTCTAAGTCAGTATGGTTTAGTAAGAAATAAAGCCAGGATTCAAACAAGGAAGTTTGGTTTCAGAGTCCATAGGCATAATCACTCTGTTATATGGCCTCTCAATAGTTAAGGCTTTTAGCAACAGATTAAATAGGAATCATCAATTAAAAGACATATGCTGTTCCTCAGGTTGATGCCTACCCCTCAGTGTTCAAGTTTGGGTCTGAAAAATGAATTATTTTGGCTTTTTCCCACATGACCTTCGAAATCTATACCACACCACTAATTTTACCAACTTATGCTCTTTGCTAGGATATTTCTTTCATTCTTTATATTTCATATTCATGTGTTCAATGAACATTTGAGTTTTCTATACCCTCGGCATTGTTCTAAGCAATGAGACTATAAAGATGGCTGCATTTATTATGCAGTCTTGTTCCAAAAAGAATCTGAGGTGAACCAAGATCTCTAAGACACTGCCCCTTCCCTCATAGAATTTACAATCTAATGGAGACATTTATACAAATAATTACAACATGATAAATATCTGCTAATAGAGATATTTCATGAGGAACTTTACCTTTGATCTTAGTCTTAAAGCTTACCAGGTGGTAAGTTGAGGAAAGACAGGCAAAAGGAATGTTGTCTAAAGGCAGGAAGGCACAAAATAGCAGGACGTGATTTGGGTGGCTGAAGAAAAGGGTAATTTTCTTGTGTGTTGAGTGCAAGTGGCAGAAGGTGAGGTTGAAAAATGTAGGCAGAAGCCCTGGTATAGCATTGTTTCTTTACTCTTAAAATCTGTCTTACATAAAACATCATTTCTTGTTTTTAGAAGAAAAACAAGAGCTTAGAAAAACTTCCAGAGGCCTCAAGAACCTCAAAAATATCCAGTCCATTCTTACCTAAAGAAGAAACCAAGTTGCCAGGAGTCCAAAAAGGAAGCCAATTTACCAATGAGTTTAACAAAATGCAAGATTTTGTCTTCAAAAAACCTGCAAGACAGACCATAATGTCCACGGAGATAATGAAGAAAATTCAGATTGATAGGTAAAGAAGGAGAGCATATTTGGAAAAGTAATAGTAAAATGGGTGCAAGGGTGGCTGCTGTCTTCTCTTAGGGATTGGTCATTAGATGCAAAGGTACTGCTGATAATAGGATTAGCTAAAGACTGCTTAGAGGGAGTGTGGTACAATTGAAAGTATGGTGGCTATATGATCATGGGCAAGTTGTTGAGCCTTTGTGTCCAGCTTTTAAAAGTGAAAATAATTAGGGACGCCTGGGTGGCTCAGTCGTTAAGCGTCTGCCTTCGGCTCAGGTCATGATCCCAGGGTCCTGGGATCGAGCCCCACATCGGGCTCCCTGCTCTGCGGGAAGCCTGCTTCTCTCTCTCCCACTCCCCCTGCTTGTGTTCCCTCTCTCGCTGTGTCTCTCTCTGTAAAAAAAAAAAAAAAAATTTTTAAAAAAAAAAAAAAAAAAAGTGAAAATAATTATAGCAACTTTGCAATATCAGTGTGAGGATTAGAAATAAGGCTGCAGCCAAGTGCCTGGCACAAATTGGTAGCTGTTGTGATGCTTTATCTATGAGTAAGAGATGGACACCATCCAAGTAGCCAACTTTTTTTTTTTTTTTTAAGATTTTATTTATTTATTTGACAGAGAGAGACACAGCGAGAGAGGGAACACAAGCAGCAGGAGTGGGAGAGGGAGAAGCAGGCTCTCCGCCGAGCAGGGAGCCTGATGCGGAGCTCGATCCCAGGACCCTGGGATGATGACCTGAGCCGAAGGCAGACGCTTAACGACCGAGCCACCCAGGCGCCCCAAATAGCCAACTTTTAAGCTGAGTTTTAATCCTGAGAATTTCTGAAAGGCAGTCTCGGTTTCCATTGTCTCATTATTCAGTTTTTTGTCAGGCTTGCTGACAAGGAAGCCTGTTAAGTTTAAAAGAGGATGTAATATTATGGTAAGAATTGTTGGTAAATGAATGTTTATAGCAATTACCCAGGGCCACTAGCCATATCCAGCCCGTAGTCTGTTTTTGAAAATAAATTTTATTAGAATACAGCATTGCCCATTTGTTTACATATTGTTTCTTGCTACTTTCATGAGTAGCAAAGCTGAGTAGTTACAGCAGAGAATTTATGGCCTGCAAAGCCAAGAATATTTACCATTTCTCTCTTTATAGGAAGAGTTTGCCAACCCCTGCATCGGAGGGGTAATGTTCCTTGTGAAATCAATCTGGCTCAGATTTGCATACATGACAGAAAGGTGTCCTGCTTATAAACACCAATCTAGTTAATGTCCTTTTCATTCTCTGTGGGATGGCTCATATCTTTTCAATTGGTTTTTTTTTACTTCGATGTACTTCTTTTTTCTTAATATAGTTATTGAATCTTTCTGTTTGAACTATTGTCAAAAATTATTATGAAAACATTAAATAGCAGCATTTAAAATCTATACCTATAAGAATATTATAAAAAGTAATGGATGGGGACCTGGGTGGCTCAGTCGGTTAAGCATCTGCCTTTGGCTCAGGTCATGATCCCAGGGTCCTGGGATCAAGCCCATGTCAGACTCCCTTCTAGGGGAGCCTGCTTCTCCCTCTCCCTCTGCCACTCCCCCTGCTTGTGCTCTCTTGCTCTCTCTCTCAAATAAATAAATAAAAATCTTTAAAAAATAAAATAAAAAGCAACAGACTACGAGTCAGGAAACCTGGATTATGTAGTTCTACCTTTTTCTCAAATTAGTTATGTGACCTTGGGCAAGTCATTTAACCTTCCTGATCCTGGGTTTACTCATCTATAAAATGTGAGTGTTTTATTAGCTCTTTTATTTTTTTAAGATTTTATTTATTTACGAGAGAGGGAGAGGGGAGGGGCAGAGGGAGAAGCAGACTCCCCACTGAGCAGGGAGCCCGACGCAGGGCTTGATCCCAGGACCCTGAGATCATGACCTGAGCCACAGGCAGATACTTAACCAACTGAGCCACCCAGGTTCCCCTGTTAGCTCTTTAAAAAAATTTTTAAATGATTTAACTTTTGCAAAATTATGAAATATTTTTAAAATGCAGAAAAATATAAAAAATGAAATAATGAGTACTTAAGTGTGTAACCACCATATCTTAACATTTTACCATGATTACTTTAGAGGTGTTTGGTTTTTTTTAAATAAAATACTTAAGATACAATTGGAGCCTCTGATGCTAGCCCCTCACTGTTCCCCCAAAGACAAACTCTCTTCTGAATTTGGTGTTTATTATTCTCTTACATTCTCTTGTGATACTTCTATTAAGTATGTATGTGTTTTATTTAAACAATACAATTTTATATGTTTTAAAATATTATATATATAATATCATACTGTACATTCAATGTTTGTTAGTCCTTGGTATGTAAACTTTGTCAGGTTAAGGAAGTTCTCTTTTATTTCTAGTTTGCTAAGAGTTTTTGTTGCTCATTTTCAAATGAGTGGATATTGAATTTTGCCAAATGTCTTTTCTGCATCTGTTGTGATGGCCATATGGTTTTTCTCCTTTCCTTTTGTTTATGTGTTGAATACTATTAATAGACTTTCTAATGCTAAACTATTCTTGCATTCCAGGAGTAATTCCAACTTAGTTATGATTTTCATCCTGGGTCTTAACCTGTGTGACTTCTGTAGCCCTTGTAAATGTAAGAAAATATACCTTATTAACTCATCCTTTTTGTGTCTCCTTACAGGCAATTTTTCAGTGATATAATTACAGATACCATGCAGGAGTTGGAAGAGTCAGGCACTTTCACCAGCCTCCTGAAAGCCCTGGGCAAAGAGAGGGAAAACAAAATGCATTTTTATGATATCATTGCCAGGTCCGAGTAATATTAGGTTTATTTGCTGTGTTGTATTTTTTTTTAAAGATTTTTATTTATTTATTTGAGAGGGAGAGTGAGCGAGAGGTTGAGAGAGAGAGAGTGAGAGAGCAAGTGAGCAAGAGAGAGAGCACACACAAGCAGGGGGTGGGGCAGAGGGAGAAGCAGACTCCTCGTTGAGCAGGGAGCCCGATGTAGGGTTCACTCCCCGGACTCCGGGATCATCACCTGAGCTGAAGGCAGACCCAGGTGCCCCTGCTGTGTTGTATTTTAAAATGCCATAAAGCTTTTACCAGAAGTTCTTGATTTCTAAAGCAAATCAAATTTGTGCTTTCCAGGGAAGATAAATAGAGCTCAGAAATGTAAGTGCTAATCTTAGTTTTGCTGGGACAATAATTCAGATTTCTGGGCTTCAGTTATGTATATCTACAGTATGTCAAGAATATTCTTCCTATTGTACAGTAATCTTTCTTTTTTTTTTTTAAATGTTAATTCCGGATAGTTAACATACAGTGTAATATTAGTTTCAGGTATACGATACAGTGATTCAGCACTTCTATACAGTACCTGGTGCTCCTCATGACAATTGCACTCCTTAATCCCCATGATCGATTTAACCCATACCCGCCCCCCTCTGGTAACCATCAGTTTGTTCTCTGTAGTTAAGAGTCTGTGTCTTGGTTTGTCTCTTTTTTTTCTTTGCTTGCTTGTTTTATTAAATTCCACATATGAATGAAATCATATGGTATTTATCTTTCCCTGACTGACTTTGCTTAGCATTATACTCTCTAGCTCCATCCATGTTTTTACAAATGGCAAGATTTCGTTCTTTTTTATGGCCGAATAATAGTCCATTGTGTGTATTCCACATTTCGATATCCATTCTTCAATCGATGAACACTTGGGCTGCTTCCATATCTTGGCTATTGTAAATAATGCTGCTATAAACATAGAGGTGCATATATCCCTCTGAATTAGTATTTTTATGTTCTTTGGGTAAAACCTAGTAGCACAATTATCGGATCATAGGGTAGTTCTATTTTTAACTTTTTGAGGAGACTCGATACTGTGTTCTACAGTGGCTGCATCAGTTTGCATTCCCACCGAGAGTGCGAATGGTTCCTTTTTTCTCCACATCCTCAACCAACACCTGTTGTTTCTTGTGTTGTTGATTTTAGCCATTCTGACAGGTGTGAAGTGATACCTCATTGTAGTTTTGATTTGTATTTCACTGATGGTAAGTTTTGATGAACATCATTTCATATATTTGTTGGCCATCTGTATGTCTTTGGAGAAATGCCTGTTCATGTCTTCTGCCCATTTTTTAACTGGATTATTTTTTTGGTGTTGACTTTTAGAAGTTCTTTATTTTGGGATCCAACCTTTTATCAGATATGTCATTTGCAAATATCTTCTCCCATTCTATAGATTGCCTTTTAGTTTTCTTGATTGTTTCCATCACTCTGAAGAAGCTTTTTTTTTTTTTTTTAATGCAGTCCCAATAGTTTACTTTTGGTTTTGTTTCCCTTGCCTCAGGAGACCTATCTAGAAAAAGTTGCCACAGCCAATGTCAGAGAAGTTACTGCCTGTGCTTTCTTCTAGGATTTTTATGGTTTCAGGTCTTACATTTAGGTCTTTAATCCATTTTGAATTTATTTTTGTAGATGGTGTAAGAAAGTAGTCCAGTTTCTTCCTTTTGCGTGTTGCTGTCCAGTTTTCCCAACATTTGTTAAAGAAAATTGTCTTTTTCCCATTGGATATTCTTTCATGCTTTGTCGAAGATTGATTGACCATATAATTGTGAGTTTATTTCTGAATTTTCTCTTCTGTTCCATTGATCTATGTGTCCATTTTTGTGCCAGTACCATCCTATTTTGATTACTACAGCTTTGTAATATAACTTGAAGTCCGGAATTGTGATGATTCCAGCTTTGCTGTTCTTTTTCAAGATTGCTGTGTCTATTTGGGGTCTTTTGTGATTCCATACAAATTTTAGGATTGTTTGTTCTAGTTCTGTGAAAAATGCTGTTGGTATTTTGATAGGGATTGCATTAAATATGTAGATTGCTTTGGGTAGTATAGACATTTTCACAAGATTTGTTCTTCCAATCCATGAGCATGGAATGTCTTTCCATTTCTTGGTATTGTCTTCAATTTCTTTCATCAGTTTTTTGTAGTTTTCAGAATACAGGACTTTCATCTCTTTTGTTAGGTTTATTCCTAGGTATCTTATTATTTTTGGTGCAATTGTAAATGGGATTGTTTTCTTAATTTCTGTTTCTGTTACTTCATTATTGGTGTATAGAAATGCAACAGATTTCTGTACATTGATTTTGTATTCTGTGACTTCACTAAGTTTGTTTAGCAGGTATAGCAGTTTTTTGGTGGAATCTTTTGGGTTTGAGATATATATATCTTATTATATATAAATAAATATATATAGTATCATGTCATCTGCAAATAGTCAAATAGTGAAAGCTTTACTTCTTCCTTACCGATTTGGATACCTTTACGGTAATCTTTCTTAAGACTGAATTGACTGAAAATCCCTGCACCATAGCAGGTGATAATAAAAAGCATGCCAAGGAAAGTTTTCTTTTCCAGAGCCTTTCAACTAATTCCAAAGATTTTCATACTCTAAGAAATTGAACACAATCAAATGATTTGGGGACCACAACAAAATTCTTTTTATATGAACCCTGAATACTCAAATGAGAGTGTTTATCCTGTTTGCACAGGAATTGTTTTTGCTTGAGTTATTTTCTCTTCCTTTGCACCTTAGAATTGGTAATAAATTCTGTACTAGGGATATGTTGACGGTTAGATTAATTAATACATGTAAAGCATTTAGGATAGTTCCTGCACATAGTGTCTAATAATAATAATAACAGCTAGTATTATAGACTTAGCATTGTGAGCACATTTTGTTACTTAGTAATTTCAAAAAAAGCTAATCAAGTAAGAAAAATAAAAAAGAAATATATGTACCACCATTTGGAAGGGAGAAAATAATAATGTAGATAGTTTGCTAGTGATTGATTTTACATATGTGATTGTGTATGATAATTTCTTCTTTTAATTTTTCTTCCAATTAGATAGGCATCAATTTAGATTTATTTAAGTTGGAGAATTATATCTAGATTTGGGCAAATCAGTAACAAATTTTTAGTATTTTAACTATTGTGTGATTGGCACTTTTAAAATCTTATCTTAGAAGATAGATAAGATTTTCTATTTAGTTCCTTGAATAAGAGCTTTATGAAATAAACTTTGTATACTGTTAAAGAAATTATTCAGACATGTTAAAATGGTGAGGAAGGCTTTTTTCAGGTCTGCTGTAATAGGGAGAGAGATTAGGCTTAACTCTGAATACAGTAAAGGCAGCTGAGGATTTCTAGCCAGTGAGAACAGTGAGGGGGTCAGTGGATGGAAAATTACTAAGATACATAAAGAATAGGGGATTCTTGGTAAACTAATTTAACAGGATTTTTGCTGAAAGCAGACCAAAGGCTTAGACATCAAGGATGGGGGATGAGGAATTTGATCAGATATCCAGGGTGATCAGATATCAGGGGTGGGGGATTCTCTCTAAACACTCTTAGCAGAAATCTTGCTAAACTGGGCTATGCAGGCTGAAGGCAAGTACTGGGGCCAAGGTCATGCCTAGTAGAGAAGAAGGCTCAGAGGAGCCTGATTAGTTTGGTCAAGGAGAGAGTTTTGTCGATACCATAACATTCATCCTTTTAAAGTATACAATTTGGTGGGTTTTGGTATATTCACAGTTGTGTAATCATCACTACTATCTAATTCCAGAACATGCTCATCATTCCAAAAAAGAAAGCCTGTACTCATTAGTATTCACTCTCCATCCATCTCTTCTCAGCTCCTCTATTTAGTTTTAAATGAAGCTTCTTTTAGTGGTAATGATCTTCACTAACAATAAAGTCTTACAAAATAATAAGAAAAATACCAGTACATAAATAGAAAAATGTAATGAAAAAATAAGTGTAATGAGTGAGTCTTGGGGAAAGCCCCACACATAGGGCCTGCCATAAAATGATTTTTCCTTCTTCCAGGAGCAGAGGATGTGAAAGACATGCTTAAAGTATGCATTCTACCTGTGAGATGTGTGCATATCTACCCCTAAGTAAGAATTAATAACATGTAAAAATCCTCTGCTTAAATCCCGTTTGGTTAAGAATCATTCTCACTTTTTTTTTTTTTTAAGTAATCTCTACACCCAAAATGGGGCTCAAACTCACAACCTGGAGATCAAGAGTGGCATGCTCTTCTAACTGAGCCAGCCAGCCACCCCTCACTTATTTTTTTTAAGATTTTATTTATTTGACAGAGAGAGAGACAGCGAGAGAGGGAACACAAGCAGGGGGAGTGGGAGAGGGAGAAGCAGGCTTCCCGCTGAGCAGGGAGCCCGATGCGGGGCTCGATCCCAGGAGCTGGGATCATGACCTGAGCCGAAGGCAGACGCCCAATGACTGAGCCACCCAGGTGCCCCCCTCACTTATTTTTTAATATGTATCCCACTTCAATATTATTCAGGGCAGGCAGACTACATTGTTTTTCAAAGCAAAAGAAAGGAGAGATTTTGCCAGGTTTTAAGGCCTTTTGAGATTTTGGTCAGAAGGTCAAGATGTATGAGGTATCACTTTCATCATGGTCACTTAGTCTCTACTCTAGAAAGGCAAACAAAGGTGCCAGAATAGCCCCTCTGCTTGCTGAAGCCATAACCTGGATACTTCTTATTGGAACTCAGCTGTAGAATATAGGTCACTAATAAACGTGCAAACCACACCAGCACTATTCCCATTTGTGGTAGAAAGGTGTACATAACTTAAATACTATGTGAGTATTGTTTGGGCATTGCTTTTTTTTTTTTTTTTTAATAGACTTCAGTTTTAGATTTATAGAAAAATTGAGCAGAAAGTAGAGTTCCTATATACCCCTTATTATTAACATCTTATATTAATGCAATGCATTTGTTGTCATCTATGAGCCAATATTGATACATTATTATTAACTAATGTCCATAGGGGATCACTCTTTGTGTTATACATTTTATGCATTTTGACAAATGTGTGGTGACATGCATCCACCATTCCAGTTTTATGCAGAATAGTTTCACTGCCCTAAAATTTCTCTGTGTTCTACCTATTCATCCCTCCTGCCCTCCCCCTGAGTCCCTGGCAACCACTGATTTTTTTTACTGTCTTCATGGTTTTGCCTTCTTCAGAATGTCATGCATTTGGAATCATACAGTACATAGCTTTTCCAGATTGGCTTCTTTCACTTAGTATTATGTGTTTAAGGTTCTTCCATGTCTTTTCATGTTTGACAGCTCATTTCTTTGTTAGCACAGAATAATATTTCATTGTCTGGATATACCACAGTTTATCTATTCACATACTGAAGGACAACTTGGTTGCTTCCAAGTTTTGACAATTATTTGTGTTATACATTTTATGCATTTAAAACTACTTTAAATATCTATGTATGGGTTTTTTTTTTTATATTTATTTATTAGAGAGAGAAAGAGAGAAAGCCGGGAGGAGTGGGGCAGAAGGAGAGAGAGCGAGAAAGTCAAGCAGACTCCACACTGAGTGTGGAGCATGATGCGTGGCTCAATCTCATGACCCTGCAATCAGACTTGAGCCAAAACCAAGAGTCAGATGCTTTAACTGCCTGTGCCATGCCACCCAGGCACCCCTCTATGTATAGGTTTTGGTGTGGACATAGATTTTTAACTCATTTGAGGAAATACCAAGGAGCATAATTGCTAGGTTGTTATGGTAAGAGTATGTTTAGTTTTGTAAGAAGCTGCCAAACTGACTTCTGCATTCTCACCAACAGTGAATGAGAGTTCCTGTTGCTCCACATCCTTGGCAGCATTTGGTGGTGTCAATCTTTTGGATTTCTGCCTTTCTGTTCAGTGTATAGTGGCCTCATTGCTGTTTTAATTGGGCATTGCTTTTGCTAGAGAGTAAAAAGTGGGCTGACTGGTCTTTATCTCTTAGTGTGCTGAAATTTCCTTTCATTGTGATGATGAATCAAAATGTAGTCTGATCCAGAGAGATGAGACATCCTTTGATTTGGCATATCCAAAAATGATAAGAAAAGACAGTTCACTGAAGGGGACACATAGTAGGCCAATAAACATATAAGAAATGTTTACCTTCAAATCAATAGTATACCATTTTTCATTTCTCACACTGACCAGTTTTCTTCTTTATGGCAAACAGCACTAGTGGGAATATAGTTTTAGATGTAATCTGTTGGGTTTTTTCCATGCCCCTAGAATAGTTAGAGCATCATTTTTGGTTAAATTAATACTTAGTATTATGATGATGATGATTATGTGTAAATAGTTCACAGATGGGACATACAGTACATATAATGATTAAATTTTCTTTCTTGAACAGCTTTTTTTTTTTTCCCTAGAGTTAAATCTTGCCACTTTTTTGTTTGCCTGTTTTGACATTTCTGTTCCAAATCCAGCACCCAACTCTTCACCAGAGCCCCTGGAACTCTTTAAGTGTAGTCATACATATTAAGTCTTTCCTTCCTTCCTTCCTTCTTTCCTTCCTTCCTTTCTTCTTTCTTTCCTTCCTTCCTTCCTTCTTTCTTTTTTCCTTTTGAAACTTTCTTCTGTTCTTTTTCTCCTCTTTGTTGCTGTTGCTCCTAGGGCCTGCAGCATTACTATGGTTCTGGGCCTTCCTTTCATCTCCTGAGATTTCCTTTTGATCCTGTTTTCTAGACCCCCATTCTTCCTCTTTTTTATGTAAATCCCCCATTTTGTTGGAGCATGAACAAAGGGTGCATGGAAGTTACATATATTAAGATCTTACATGTCTGAAAATCTTTTTCTGTCTCGTGCTTTATTAGTAATTTGACTAGGTACAGATTTTTAGATTGAAAATCATCTTTCATAATTTTGAAGGCAATACTCCACTAATTTCTAGTTTCCATCATAAATAACACTTATTTATTTAACTGAATCTACACTAGGGTTCTGAATTTATTATTAGAGATAAATATTTTGCATCTTTCTTATCTGTTTCTTATAATCTATAAATGGGAATTACATAATCTATAGTTCGGCAATGACAATCTCAATCTCAAGATTCTAGTTTAAGTACATGCTTTCTAAACATTTCTGAATAGCAATACTTATCTAGATGCTATTTAGTGGGAAGGTGTTTTGGTTGTGGCTATAGACTGGATGTTTGCATACCCCACCCCTGCCCCCAATTTATTTGTTGAAACCCTCACCCTCAATGTAATGATATTAGAAGGTGGGACCTTTGGGAAGTGATTAGGTCATGAGGGTGGAGGCCTCATGAATGAGATTAATGCCCATATAAAGGACACCCCAGAGACGACTTCTTCCCTTCCATCATATAAAGATGCAAGTGAAAATGACCATCTGTGAACCAGGAAACAGTTTCTCACCAGACGCTGAATCTGATGGCACCTAGATCTTGGACTTCACAGTCTCCAAACTGTGAGAAATGAATTCTGTTATTTATAAGCCACCCAATCTGATATATTTTGTAATGGTGGCCTGAGCTAAGACAGTTTTTATTTTGTTTTGTTTATTCTTACATTGTTTTATTTATTGTATCGTTTTATTTTTTTCTTCAGACCTAGATAATGGCATTACTAGAGATAAGCAGAATTCTGTTTCTGAGTACAAACAGAAACCTAAAGTAGTTACGTTCTAATTCAGATGGTACTGAATTTGAATCCTGCTTTGCCATTTACTGTTTGTGTGCCCATGGCAAGTGTGTTAAGTCATGTCTTCTGAGAGTTGCCAAGATGAGATTATTCATGCAAAGACTTTATCAGGGGAAACACCTGTGTGAGAGAAAATGTGGAGGGAGCCTTCAGACTCAATGCTGAACTGACCCCAAGCGAAGGAGAGGGAGGTTAGGTGGAAGAGAGTGCTCTGCTCTTCCTTTTCCTCTTCCTGTTCCTCCTCCTCCTCTTAGCTTTTTCTCAGCATCAGCTATTTTAGATACAACATATAAGCCAAAACCTCCTTTTCTGGTTTACTAAAACAAATCGCAGTGTTCTATAAAGTGTGACTGGAAGTGTTCCATGGACCAGCACCATGAGCAACATCCGAGAACTTGTTAGAGATGTGAATTCCAGGGCCCCATCCCAGACTTAATGAATCAGAATCTCTGGGGTAGAGCCCAGGAATCTGTTTTTGAACATTGGGGGTGAGCCTTGTGCACACTAGAGTTTGAGAAGCACCCCTCTAAATAAATCATTCTTATTTCTTCTAGGGAGGAAAAAGGGAAAAAACAGATAAGATCTCTTCAAAAACAGCTGCTTAATGTCAAAAGAGAACGGCAAGCTGAAGTACAGGTAAGAATCACCTGGCCAACACTGAAAGTTACTGAGCTAAAACAGCCACGTAGAAGCCATCTTTCTTAAGCAAAGAAAAATTACATATGAGAAATCGTTGTTTCTCCTGGGATGCCTTTACTAATCAGAGTATATATAAAGAGAGTAACTAGAGAGTTGCCTGGGGTATATAAGTAAGTCCAGAATAGAACTCAGGGAGACCCCAACTCTCTGGAACGCTTAGTCTGTTCTTACTCCTCCCATCCCACTCAATCATACCACCTGCCCTTTCCCTACAGGAGACCTTATCCCAGGCAGTCTCTTGTTTTCCAGCATCCCAGATGGGACATTAAGCACATTACAAACCTCCTTATACATGATGGTTAGGTTTGATAACGTCATCTGTATTATATTTCAAGTACAGCGTGGATTTAATGGGCTTTTTTAGTCATTAGGACCTAACCTTATATCTAATTTACCTCTACAAGAAAATGCATCCCAAGTTTTAAGCAATAGACTTGCAAAACAATGCTTGGGCTACAGTGCAGGCAGTTAGAAATTAGTTCTTTTTTTTTTTTTTTAAGATTTTATTTACTTATTTGTCAGAGAGAGAGCACAAGCAGGGGGAGCGGCAGGCAGAGGGAGAAGCAGGCTCTCCACTGATGCGGGAATTGATCCCAGGACCCTGGAACCACGACCCAAGCTGAAGGCAGACGCCCAACCAACTGAGCCACCCAGGCACCCAGAAATTAGTTCTATTAAGATTTCTAACACTATTAGCAGTTTAGAAAGTTACAGAATATGGCTTAATATCAGCTTTTGCCTAGCTATTTGGACAAGTTTATGCTTCAGATCAGGGAGTCTTCATTATTCCATATATTGAAGTTAGAAGACTTTTTTTTTAAAAGATTTTATTTTTATTTATTTGACAGAGAGAGAGACAGCTAGAGAGGGAACACAAGCAGGGGTAGTGGGAGAGGGAAAAGCAGGCTCCCCACTGAGCAGGGAGCCCGATGGGGGGCTCGGCCCCAGGACCCTGGGATCATGACCTAAGCCGAAGGCAGACGCTTAACCTACTGAGCCACCCAGGCACCCCGAGAAGACTTTTTTTTTTTTTTAAAGATTTTATTTATTTAAGAGGGAGAGAGCATGAGCAGGGGGAGCGGCAGAGGGAGAGGGAGAAGCAGGCTCCCCGCTGAGCAGGGAGCCTGACGCGGGGCTCGATCCCAGGACTCTGGGATCATGACCTGAGCCGAAGGCAGATGGTTAATGACTGAGCCACCCAGGCGTCCCAGCCAGTATGTTTTCAGATAGTTTTAAAGTTCCATTTGCTTGCACTCCGCCTGCTAGAACTCCAATTATCCCTATTTGGACTTTTTGTTATTGACCTTCAGGTTTCTGTGTTTCTTAAAAAAATTTTTCTCTTTGTTCATGTGATTGAATAATCTCTATTTGTCTATCTTCAAGTTCACTGACTTTCCATCATCTCCATTCTAGCTATTAAGCCCTTCTAGTACTTTTTTTGTTTTAAAATTTAGATAATGTATTTTTTTAAATTTATTTATTTGAAAGAGAATGAGAGAGAGAGAGAGCATGAGAAGGGGGAGGGTCAGAGAGAGAAGCAGACTCCCTGCTGAGAGGGAGCCTGATGCGGGACTCGATCCCAGGGCTCCAGGATCATGACCTGAGCCAAAGGCAGTCACTTAACCAACTGAGCCACCCAGGTGCCCTAGATAATGTATTTTTTAGTTTTAGAATTTCCATTTAGTTCTTTTTTTATAGCTCTATTTCTCTGCTGAGATTTCTTGTTGTTTTTTTTTCTAATTTATTATGAGCATATTGCTCTTTATTGAGCTTTGTTTAAACTCCTTGTCCACTGGGATGCCTGGTTGGCTCAGTTGGTAGAGCCAACAACTCTTGATCTCAGGGTTGTGAATTCAAGCCCCACGTTGGGTGTAGAGATTACTTAAAAAGAAAATCTTAAAAAAAAAAAAAATTCTTGTCTGCTAATTCCAACATTTGGCATTTTAAGGTTAATCTCTCTTGAGAATGGTTCATAGTTTTCATTTTCTTCAATATGAACTAATTTTGGAATGTGTCCTGGACAGTGTGAATATTATGTTGTAGAGACTCTGCATTCTCTTCTATCCCCCAAAGTGTACAGGCATTTTTGTTTTAGTGGTCAGTTAACTTCGTTAAATTAAAACTAAAAACTCTCACCTACATTGGGCAGGAGCTTATCTCAGTTCACTTTCTTTTATCCTTAGCAGGTCTGCCTGCATTCTTCCTGGCACCTGTGTGCCTCAGAAATCAGCTACAGATTTGGACAGAATTTATACACCAAATGTGAAGCTTCCTTTCTCCCTTTCAGCATTATTGAAAATTATTTGGCTGTGGTTGTCCAAAATCTGTTTTCTGGTTTTTCAGTCTAAAAAGACTACGGTATTTTGAATCAGGGTTTCCACTGCTTTACACACGCCCCCCCCCGCCCCCCCCCCCACACCCCATAGTGCTGACTGTGGTCTAATCAAGGTCATAAAAAGTTGGAAACTCACCACATGCTGCATCCTTCTTACACGTGTCTCCTTCCTCTAGAATCTGCCTGATTTTGTACACTCCAATGTTTTATGTAATTTCCTTTTATATTGAGTCCAGAGTTTGTAGTTATTAACTGTGTGAGGGTCATACTTGTAGGAGCTTATTGGCAATAGTGAAAGTTGAACTTCTAAATATTCAGTTAGGAGATAGAACCTGGGATATGTAAGGAACTAAAAGAAGGCCAGTTTATAGCTGCTAAAGTTTAGAGAGAAAGGGAGAGAATAACATAGATGAACCTAGAATGGGAGATAGGGAACAGATTATGGAGGGCCTTATAAGCCATGCTTCTCCGGGCAAACATCAGCAATGGGTGCCATAAAGGTGGGGGAGGCTCATCATGTAAGAAATCTATCTTGTCCCTGGGGGTCAGGGTTTGGATCATGTTGAAATTCTGGGTCTGTAACCTTTGTTGTTGTGTTTCTTAGGGCTATACCAATCTTCTCCAGACCCGTGGCTTTAGGTTGACCTGGAGTTTCTTTAAGCAATTACCCTTACCTCATTCTGCTGCCTCCAGCACATACAATAAACCTTTCCAGTGCTGGAGCTGCCACTGAGGTATTTAGCATTGGGGAGATATTCTCAAAACAGGATGCCATGGAGGATTTATTTTTCTCCTGGGCCTGGGGCTTCTCATTTCCCTTAAATTTATATATATGTGTATTTTTTTATATATAGTAATATAATAAATTATATATATATTTATTATGTATGTATATGCCTTCAAGGAGAAGGTTGGCTGATAAAGAAGAGTACTTCACTTATTTCAGCTTTGCCCTGATTATTGAGGTTAAATGTAGTAACAATGAAGTATATGAACCCACTCCTACTCATTTCGACTGGTTACAGGAGCCAAAGGGCACAGAGCTGGATGCCCTGCAACCCTAAAATTTCTTAGATCCAGACTCACATGAATGTCTAGACTGGGTGGCCTTAAGCCAACTGTAGCACTAATTCCTCAGCTTTTGGTTCTTTATTCAGCAACCCCATTGCCATCCATGGTCATTGACTGTACTTTGTTCTTCTTCTTTTTTTTTTTTTTTTAAGACTTTTTTATTTATTTATTTGACAGAGAGAAACACAGCGAGAGAGGGAACACAAGCAGCAGGAGTGGGAGAGGAGAAGCAGGTTCCCCGCCAAGCAGGGAGCCCGATGTGGGGCTTTGTCCCAGGACCCTGGGATCACAACCCGAGCCGAAGGCAGACAGACGCTTAATGACTGAGCCACCCAGGCGCCCCATTGACTGTATTTTAGAAAGCTCAGTGCTATGCAGAAGCTTTGCATCATATTTTTTTTTTTTTTAAGATTTATTTGAAGGGCGCCTGGGTGGCTCAGTCCTGAAGCGTCTGCCTTTAGCTCAGGTCATAATCTCAGGGTCCTGGGATCGAGCCCCACATCGGGGCCCTGCTCAGAGGGAAGCCTGATTCGCCCTCTCCCACCACCCCTGCTTGTGTTCCCTCTCTCGCTGTGTCTCTCTCTGTCAAATAAATAAATAAAATCTTAAAAAAAAAAGATCTATTTATTTGAGAGCGAGAGAGTATGCACATGGGCAGGGAGGGGCAGAGAGAGAGCGAATCTCAAGCAGACTCCCTGCTGAGTGCAGAGCCTGACTTGGGGGCTCTATCTCACGACCCTGAGATCCTGACCTGAGCCGAAATCAAGAGTTAGACACCTTAGGCGACTGAGCCACCCAGGTCCCACTGCATCATATTTTACAACAGGCCTGAACTACTCCATCTTCCAAACCGTACTTTGGTTTTTCTCTGGCCACACTATTACTAACTTTTGCATGTTATCTAGTTCTTTTCTTCACTTAGCACCTCAGCTTTTTGTACTCTTTGATGACTTTAATTTCCTTTTTGGGGGGGACTGGATATAGAGTGAGTACCAAAGAGAATAGGTTGAGATGACTCTGATGATCTCTGGGCTCCAAAATGGATTAAAGAAGTGAATGAAGATATAGAAGGCATGCTTGCTAATTTGCAAGCAACTGAAAGCTGGTATATGATAAGTAATAGACATCAGAATTCAAAACCCAGTTGATTACTAGAACACTGAACTGACTCCAGGAGGATGCAAAAGTGAAACAAAAGGCCTAATTTTGTTTAGAAGACTGTTAGAAGTTGAGAATTGTGAAGATCTAACTTGTCTTCAATAGTTTCATTAGAGGCTTAGCCAGGTTCTAACATGAATCCCTGAGGTTAGGGTCTTACCACTTTTTGTGGTAGTAACAGCATTTTTTAAAAAAGATTTTATTTATTTATTTGATTGAGAGAGAAAGAGAGGGAAAGCAAGCACAAGCAGGGGGGTGCAGAGGGCAAGCAGATTCCCCACTGAGCACGAAGCCCCATCCCAGGACCCTGAGAGCATGACCTGAGCCAAAGTGAGACGCTTAACCAACTGAGCCACCCAGGTGCTCTGTAGTAACAGCATTTTTAAAAGGTGCCTGCCTTCCCATCTTCTGTAGATTTTGCAGAGTCTGCCTTTTACAGTGCTGCTTCTACTGGATTGTCCTCAGAACCCTGACAATCGTGACCAGTCTCGTTAAAAGCATTTGAAGTGCTTCCTCTTTGTTTTGATTACTGCAGTTTGGGGCGCTGTATAGTGTTTATACAGCAGGGAAAAAAATACTCCCGTGTTCTCTGTTGTAGTTAGACATTTATAATATTGTGTATAGTTTTAGGCATTACATTTAAAGGAGTTTACTCAGAGGACATCAGTCAAGATCAGTCAATAAAGGAAACTTTATTACAAAAGGGAAGAGGAAATTGGTACAATTGAAACGGGAATTGTTCAAATGGAAATGAAGGAATGGCTGGAATTGGAGCCTGAAACTTTAGAAGTCTGGACCTGTTTCATCTGCATCTTAGAATGGGTGACTGTGTAGCTCAGAGTTTATTCAGAGACTGTTCTAGAATCAGCCACTATTCTTAGTCCTAGACAGACAAATACAGATGTTAACTTAATACAGAATTGTACTTTTTTTCTTTGGCTTTTGTCACTTTAATAGACCACATTCCCATTTTCCTTTTTCCCTCCAACCAAACCCTCTTCTCTACTTTGTGTTCAGTTATGAAAACGGACACTACCATTAAAATCCTTTGGCTTACACTTTTGTGGCAGCCATTGGAGCCTTATTAACTATAATTGGTTGACTGCTTGTTTCCATTACTAAATCCTCCTCCTCTGAATTCAAATAATGAGTACAGATCTGAAGGCAATTTGGGGATTTGTAAGTCAAGTTTGGTCTGCTACAAAAACCCACAAATATGCTGCATCAGTCCACAGACCTTGATCATGGGGAAGGCTGTAGACACCCTGGGCGACCAGGGTTATGCTGGTGGGTTGTGGTGAGGGCAGATCTTTTCGTAGTGAGAATCCTAAAAGGAACTCCCACAACCCACGACGACCCTTGGCCTGTACCCGCCCTGCTTCTAGGTTGCCTCCTTTTTGCAGACCGGGAAGATGAAGATATGGGATGATACTGCAGTGCATTTGATCATGATTTTACCATCACTAGCCTGTCAATATTTTCTATCTTCCTCTGTTCCCACACGGTGACCATAGAAGGCCACAAGTTGTGCAGAACAGCAGTAAAGGAGGGAATAATCTGAGGCCCATGGCAACAGCACTGAAACCACGTGCCTTTGGCTTGGCACAGGGTAATTGTAGACCAATGGTTTATGAGCTTATTAAGTTACGTAACATAATACCTTTTGCTTGCCATAGGCAGAACCTCCTAGAGTTTTAACTGCATTTCTGATCTTCATAGTTTACTCTGAAAGACTCAATATTCGGTTTGATAAAGAAAACTGACCAGAACATTTTCTTGAGTTTTTGAAAGTATATCTTTGTATGGATGCTATTTAATGAATACCTAACTGTTCAACGCCATTAGAGTCTGTGAGAAATAAAACTACAGTTATTTATATGGGCTGAGGTTTTCTAGAAAAGGTTTTCTGGACTTAAGTGGCGTATAAGCAGGGCCTCGAAGAAAGACTAAGCGGTTAAATAGGTATAAAGATTCCGGCCAATGAGGAAGTTGAAGCTGTCACATTTCACTCTAACTCAAGTCTTCCTAGAAATCCAGACTTTATCGCTGACTACCATACAGCTTGAATTAGGAGGGAGGAGGGAAGCAAAATGGGAAGAGACGGGAAAAGGGAGGAGAGTGTAGAAAGAAGGGAAGGGGGAAAAGTGAGCCAAAAAAGGCCTCTCTTAAAATGCATTTAACAAACATTTATTGAGTAGCTAAGGTGTGCGAGGCCCTGGCAGGATTCTACAGTTGAGAAAGGTCTTAGGTTAAGTAAGTTGCCCACAGTCCTACAACTTGTAAGGGGTTAAGAAGTACTGCGATGTATTAGCACCTGGGCTTGTCGCACGTTCTCTGCCAGAGATACTTATCTTCTTGGAGGGGCTCTGATACCGTCGGAATAACTGCTGAATAATTGGAAGGATTCCATAGAGTTACACCAAGAAGCCAGACAAGATGCTTGAAGAGTTCCTTTCTGACTATTTTTAGGGGCCTATGATCCTTTAAACCATGTTTGCTTTTCATCGTGGATGATCTTGACCGATTTCTGCTTTGCTTCTTCTTCTAATGCTTAGAACTAACTCCACCCAACTTACGTGGTACAACTAAAGTTGGTTGGTATTTAGAGAAACAGAGATCTCTGACTAAAGCAATGCATTTTCATTATTAATTGTGTTTGCTTGTCATGCTGTCAGCTAACTGATCATCACTCTCTGAAATTACTCATGCTGTGTCTGGTTCTTCTCAAACAATCAGATGTTACCTCCCTGACTAAAACCCTTCCGAGGCTCCCCATGGCCCTTGGATTACAGTTCAGACTCCGTACTAGTGCCTGTGAGGTCCTACATGGTCCATCCTACCTCCCTCTACAACCTCATCTTGTCCCACTCTCAACCCTTGCTGGGATAGTCTCTGGACTTTTTTTTCATTTCCTGGAATGTATCCAGGTTTTTGCTGCCTCAAGACTTAGGCACTTATTTTTCCTTTTTCTTAGACTCTTCCTTGACCCCACTTTTCATGTGACATACATACTTATCGTTCAGGTGCCAGATTTAACATTCCTTTCTCAGAGAATCCTTTATAGACTATCTGATCTAATGTGGGCCTCCGTTGTTACTCTGTCCCATGGCCTGTTGTCCTATTCTTTAATAGTGTTTTTTGCCTTTAAAAAAGTTGGCTTTCTTTTTTAAGATTTTATTTATTTTATCTTTTAAAAGATTTTTTTGTTTATTTTAGAGAGAAAGAGAGAGAGCAAGCAGGCAGAAGGGCAGAGGGAGAGAATCCTGAAGCAGACTCCCCGCTAAGCAGGGAGCCCGACATGGGGCTCGATCTCACGACCCTGAGATCATGATCTGAGCTGAAATCAAGAGTTAGCTGCCCAACTCACTGAGCCACCCAGGCACCCCTTAAGATTTTATTTTTAAGTGATCTCTACACCCAGCGTGGGCTCGAACTCATAACCCTGAGATCCAGAGGTGCACGTTCCACTGACTGAGCCAGCCAGGTGCCCCAAAAAGTTTGTTTTATTTTAATCACATCTCTATCACTAGACTGTAAGCTTTATGAAGGCAAAGACCGTGTCTATTAGGTCTCCACTATTTAACTTAGTATGGTACTGAATGAATATTTTTTTAATGAATATGGAAACCTTAAAATTGCCAAGCACTTTGTGACCTGCAAAGAGTTTTTACATATTCTTAATTAATTCCTTATAATCACTTGCTGAGATATTCCAGACAGGGCAGATATTAATGTTTTTATTTTATAGAAGGTAAGACTTGGAGAGTTTAACTGACTTGGCCAGGTTAACACAGCTATTGGGGGCTTGGGTGGGAAGACAGGTCTTTTGATCATTTAGACCAGGGCTCTTTCTACCAAATTGTGATAGTAATGGGAAACCTTTGTGCATACAGACTACCCAAATAGTGTACCTAGGAAAGAATCTCCCATTCCTGATGCTTAGAACTACTTATCCTTCATTTTCATGTATACTATCCATGATTATTGGCTAACTTTCCTATAGTGCAATAACAGAAAAATAGATCCAGTTTCTTGTTGATTTATAAATACAAAAGGTAGGCTTTAGCCATTGGCTGAATTGAATGGAGGTAGAATGTATTTTTTTTTACTTTATTATTTTTAAAATGATTTATTTATTTTAGAGAGAAAGAGAGAGAGAGGCCAGGGGGAGGGGCAAAGGGAAAGGGACGGGGAGAGAGAGAGAATCTCAAGCAGATTCCCTACTGAGCAAAGAGCCCAATGCCAGGCTTCATTTTATGACCCTGAGATCATGACCTGAGTCGAAATCAAGAGTTGGATGCCCAACGAACTGAGCCACCCAGGTGCCCCCTGAATGTATTTTAATTTAGAAACTTGGTCTTACCTCTACAGAGTCGGAATGAATATATTGCTCACCTCAAGGACCAGTTGCAAGAGATGAAGGCAAAAACCAACATGGAAAATCGCTATATGAAGAAAAACACTGAGCTGCAGATCTCCCAGACCCAGAAGAAATGTAACAGAACTGAGGAGCTCTTGCTGGAAGAGATAGAGGTAATCGCTACTACATTAGGAATGAACACGGTACATGGCATTCGAGCTGTCACTCTTCGTATTGCCTCAGCTAACAGAGGAGGAAGGAGGGGGAGGTTTTCTTGATCTTTGCTCCACCTCTCCTGCAGCTCTCACATTTGAGACTAGAAACAAAAACAGAATGAGGTCTTGTGTATTTGCAGGCAGAGATTCTGATAGGCTGTAGGCTACATCCACTGTTTTTTGTGATGACTTTGAAAATCAGTTGTACTTTCTTCCCTTGGTCACTTTATCCTTATTTTATGAAACCAGTTGCCGTTCCAAGATACTTACTAAGTGTGGTTTTCTGCTGCTGCCCAACTGGTACCTTTTATCCCTCCATTAAGAAATATAAAATCAAGAGAGCTGAACTTCATTCAAACCTAAATTTATAAAGCTGGGAAGTCACAGTGAAAAATTATCAGGAGAAAGAAACAAGGAGTAGACCCTCATTAGAAAAGGAAGGACACAATGGCTAAATGAACAGTAGGTAGGTGGGAAGGAGCAAACACGAGTGGCGTCATCCGTGGGGAGGAGGAGTGCTTTCTCTGGGCCCCCCTTATTTGAAAGCTTACTCCCCCGGGTTTGTCGTACGACTCTGACTACAAACTTTCCTTGCACTCTGGAGTTTCCTTTTCTAGGCCTAAGAACCTTGTCCCCTTGAAGCATTGTTTCTCTCCTTAAATTGACATCACTTTATCCAGGCAAGCGGATCCTGGTCCTTTTGTCCTGGGCACTGGCATGTGTGACACATGGCTCAGTGATGTTCATGAGCACGAATTGGGTTGAAGGGAATGATTTGCCACCCTAGAGCAATATGGCAGGATTCTTGGGATCCCAGCTGGTAAAGAAAACTGAGATATGGTCACAGCTACACCTCTAATCTTGAGAACTTCTCATGGCAAGAATTCCTGATACTGGTTTATTGTTGTTACAGAAGCTGAGGCTGAAAACCGAAGAAGAGAACAGGATTCATATGGAGATTGAAATGTTCCTTAGAAAGGAGCAGCAGGTGGGTCACCAAAACTTTTCTACCCTCTAATGGGTTTGTGTTCCACTTACAAAATACCAAGGATGGCAAAAAAAAATTGTTTTAAGGAAAAATTTTTTGAGGGATAAAAAAATCAACCATAATTCTACCGGCCTGATGAATGAGCTGTAGCCCATATCTTGTCTCACAGTTATCTATCTGAATGAATATTTTATAAAGCTGTAATTTGAGTACAGGTAAAATTTTGTCTTCTGCCTTTATCATTTAGCATTATATAAGAAACTGTTTTCTTGCTCCTATATTCCTCATAGTCATAATTTTAAAATAAAATTTACTGATTTTTAAAATTATTAAAATAACACACTCTTAGTTGAGGGAAGATTTTTTTAAATTGTCAATTGCTTTTTCACTCATTTTTTTTCATGTTATTACAGTGTCTTCATAAAATAGTTTAAAATAGTTTTATGTTCTATTGAATGGTTATGCCATAGTTTGCTTGTTACCCTTTATTTTGGATATTTAGATTATTTCCAAGGTTTCATTATTATAAATAATTCAGTAATGAAAGCTTTGCCCAAAAAACTGTTTTCCTTCATTGCAGTTATTTACCAAAAGTAAATCTGAAACATGACAGTGTTATGTCAGAGAGACTGGACTCTTGATAAATATTGCTAATACTTTCTATTCTACACTACCATCAACAATGTAAATTGCTGACACTAATTTCAAGGTATCATCAACCACACTAGGCATTTTAGATATTTTTAAGGTGTTAATTTAATGAGTTGTTTTATTTTGCTTTTTTTTTTGCTAATAGAATTGAAAAATTGACCATTTTTTCATATATTTCTTTATCTTATTTCTTCTTGTGTGAATTATGTGATTGAAATGGTTTTAATTAGTATTTCTAAAACTAACAACAAACTAAGCTGAATGGAGTTTTAAAAAAATATCCCTGTTGGGTGAATAAGGAAAAAATTTCTAGCTTACAATTCAGTCTAGCTTCTTTGAGAAAAGCTAATAAATTTTCAGTAAACAATTCCAAATTTGTGGTTAAAGAAATACTTTATAGATGCTATCTCAGCGGGCCTTACTGAAAACAAAAATCTGGTAGGCTATTAGGAATAGGGTCTTACACCCAGGCAGTTTAGGGATTATGTACCATGTTACTTGTTCAAGTGTTAGATGCATAGTTAGCATGTGCTTAATAACAGTCAGATGAGTTGGTGGATAAATGGATAATGGATGGATAAAGTCAGTGTTTCCTAGATCAACAACCCAATAACACAAGCAATACATAAATACTTTTCTTTTTTTTTTTAAGATTTTATTTATTTATTTGACAAAGAGAGACAGTGAGAGAGGGAACGCAAGCAGGGGGAGTGGGAGAGGGAGAAGCAGGCTCCCGCTGAGCAGGGAGCCTGATGTCGGGCTCGATCCATGACCTAAGCCATCCAGTCGCCCCCGTAAGTATTTTTCAATGAAAAATTTGAGACAGCACAGAAATACACAGATTTTAAAAGGTGAAAAGGTGAAAGCTCTTGTAATCACTCCAAATTGTTCCAATATTTCTTCTACATCTTTTTCTTGATATGCATACTTGTGTATGTACCTAAATACTTACGTTTTTAGTATTTATCTAGCCATCTATTTATTTATTTATTAATATATTGATATTTGTGACATAAATGGATCCTACTATATATATTGTTCCAGACTGTTTTTTTTTAAATTTTTATTTATTTTATTTAAAGATTTTATGTATTTGACAGAGAGGACACAGCGAGAGAGGGAACACAAGCAGGGGGAGTGGGAGAGGGTGAATCAGGCTTCCCGCGGAGCAGGGAGCCCGATGCGGGGTGCCATCCCAGGACCCTGGGATCATGACCTGAGCCGAAGGCAGATGCTTAATGACTGAGCCACCCAGGTGCCCCTGTTTTTTTTAAAATATACTTTGTCTTAATGTTTCCTATAGCAGTACAACTGCTATATAATATCCCATTGAAGGGATAGACCAAAATTTAGTTAACCATTCTTCTGCCAGTGGACATTCAGGTTGTTTCTGAGTTTTGCTACTATAACAATGCTAAACATTCTTAGATATGTCTCTAAATGCATGGTATATGGAAAGGCTATTCATTTTTGCCTGTCACCGTAGATGCCTTATGTCCTCTCATATTAGTTTTAATGGTTTTTCAGTTGATTCATTTAGATTTTCTAGATACAAAATCTTATTGACTGCAGACAAATTTATATTTTCCTTTTTGTTATTTATATGTCTATTTCCATTTTGTGGCTTATTGTATAGCTTGAGTGTCAAGTGTAATGTTGATTAGTAGTAGTGATAATGGGGCCCCATTTTTCTATTCTTGGTATTAATGGTATTTCAGTCAGTATTACACATGAATTCATAATCATGCCAAGTTTCTCACGTGCAAGTTAGGGCATTTATTGGGAAATAAGGGGACCCTGAAACTCAGAATAGGAACATCTCTATGGATTCAGAAGTAATTGATAATCTTGAACCCCCAAGTAACTCTGAGCCTCCCTTGCCTGTGGAAGTAGTATGCCCTCCAGGGTCTGAGGAGATTAGCCTTATTTTCCCTGAAAATGCCGTAGTAATAACTTCATCTGAGTCAGATGCTCACTCTCAAGACCCAGCACAATCACTCCTATTGCCCCTGGATCCATTACTAGAGTCAAATCTCAGCAAGTTCCAGGGTACAGATAACTCAGATAACTATAATTCAGAGGGAAATAGCTTATAAACCTAAAGCATTACAAGACTTCGCTTGTAATTGGGAGACATGTGTGGGAATGGATTCTAAGGATGTTAGACCAATGCAGGTGGGATATAATGCTAGATTGAGTCACGCTCATTGATATGGATATACTTACTAGAGATTCTGGATTTGATGTGATAGCTTGTGAAGCTGGAGGTGACTCTAAGAGTTCACTTGAAACTTGGACTCAACAACTCAGCAGTGGCCCACATTTAATGAGGTGGAGATGCCAGAGCTTCCCTGCTATGATCTGGAGGAGAATCCAAAGTCTTAGGGAAATAGGAATATCAGAGTGAATTTGTGTGACCTACAGATCTGCTGCTGAGCACCTACATGTAATGAGTTTCTGTGAGACATTTCTTCCCAGAGGACACTCCTATACTAAGACATTGAGAAATACATTAGTGAGGGGAGCACCTGCATTCTCGAAAAGGTCTTTGGTTGCTTTCCTATGTAGGCCAGGTAAGATCATGGGTGATATCATCATTGAAATGGCTTCCCTGATTTCAGTGGTGATGATGGGATCCTGGAGAGCCAGAGGACATGTGGCAGCACTTAACTGCTAAAGACAGGTGAACACATTTACCATGAAGGGCAGTAGGAATGTACTGGAAATCAGAATGCCTTTGCCCATAGGGGTATTTGGCAACGGCTGATTAATCATGGTATCCCTATGAACAAAATTGATGAGCAGCCTGATAAAGAATTACTTGATATATGTAACAGAAGAAAGTCCAAGATTAGAAGCCAAAACCCTGATCTGAGTCACCACAATGAAGGGTCATGGTTTCTCCTCCAATTTCCAGAACTAAGTCAATTCAGAGACCAAAGCCCCTTAATTGAAAGGGCCACGACCCCCTGAGGATGAACTCTGCACTATTACTGCAGGTATATATTGTGAATCTTCCCCTAAGCCTACTCAAAGGGACCAGTTACTATACACTGGAAAACAGAAAATACCCAGACTTTTTCAGATTACTAAACATTGGCTCTGATTTGATATTAATTCCTGGGGACCCGAAACAACACTGTGGTCCCTACTCAAAATGAGGGATTATAGTGCTCAGGTGATAGGTGGAGTCTTAACTCAAGTCTGATTTACTCTGGGACCACTTGTTCTGTGGATCCACCCTGTAGTTATTTCCCATTATGGAACATATAATTGGAATAGACATTCTCAGCAACAGACAGAATTTCCACACTGGCTCTCTGACCTATGGAGTGAGGGCTATCATGGTGGTAAGGGCTAAGTAGAAGTCTCTGGAACTTCCCCTTCCTACCAACATAGTAAATCATGAGCAAATGCTGGACGCCTGCTGCAACTGCAGAAATTAGTGCCAACAAAAAAGAAAGCAGCAGAGGTAGTGATATTTACCACATCCCCATTTATTTTTTATTTTTTTTTATTTATTTTTTTTATTGTTATGTTAATCCCCATACATTACATCATTAGTTTTAGATATAGTGTTCCATGATTCATTGTTTGTGCATAACACCCAGTGCTCCATGCAGAACGTGCCCTCCTCAATACCCATCACCAGGCTAACCCATCCTCCCAACCCCCTCCCCTCTAGAACCCTCAGTTTGTTTTTCAGAGTCCATCGTCTCTCATGGTTCTTCTCCCCCTCCGATTTCCCCCCCTTCATTCTTCCCCTCCTGCTACATTCTTCTTCTTCTTTTTTTCTTTCTTAACATATATTGCATTATTTGTTTCAGAGGTACAGATCTGAGATTCAACAGTCTTGCACAGTTCACAGCGCTTACCAGAACACATACCCTCCCCAGTGTCCATCACCCAGTCACCCCATCCCTCCCACCCCACCCCCCACTCCAGCAACCCTCAGTTTGTTTCCTGAGATTAAGAATTCCTCATATCAGTGAGGTCATATGATACATGTCTTTCTCTGTTTGACTTATTTCGCTCAGCATAATACCCTCCAGTTCCATCCACGTCGTTGCAAATGGCAAGATCTTATTCCTTTTGATGGCTGCATAATATTCCATTGTATATATATACCACATCTTCTTTATCCATTCATCTGTTGATGGACATCTTGGCTCTTTCCACAGTTTGGCTATTGTGGACATTGCTGCTATAAACATCGGGGTGCACGTAGCCTTTCGGGTCCCTACTTTTGTATCTTTGGGGTAAATACCCAGTAGTGCAATTGCTGGATCATATGGTAGCTCTATTTTCAACTTTTTGAGGAACCTCCATACTGTTTTCCAGAGTGGCTGCACCAGCTTGCATTCCCACCAACAGTGTAGGAGGGTTCCCCTTTCTCCGCATCCCCGCCAACATCTGTCATTTCCTGACTTGTTAATTTTAGCCATTCTGACTGGTGTGAGGTGGTATCTCATTGAGGTTTTGATTTGGATTTCCCTGATGCCGAGCGATATTGAACACTTTTTCATGTGTCTGTTGGCCATTTGGATGTCTTCTTTGCAAAAATGTCTGTTCATGTCTTCTGCCCATTTCTTGATTGGATTCTTTGTTCTTTGGGTGTTGAGTTTGATGAGTTCTTTATAGATTTTGGATACTAGCCCTTTATCTGATATGTCATTTGCAAATATCTTCTCCCATTCTGTCAGTTGTCTTTTGGTTTTGTTGACTGTTTCCTTTGCTTTGCAAAAGCTTTTTATCTTGATGAAGTCCCAATAGTTCATTTTTGCCCTTGCTTCCCTTGCCTTTGGCGATGTTTCTAGGAAGAAGTTGCTGCGGCTGAGGTCGAAGAGGTTGCTGCCTGTGTTCTCCTTTAGGATTTTGATGGACTCCTGTCTCACATTTAGGTCTTTCAACCATTTGGAGTCTATTTTTGTGTGTGGTGTAAGGAAATGGTCCAGTTTCATTCTCCTGCATGTGGCTGTCCAATTTTCCCAACACCATTTGTTGAAGAGACTGTCTTTTTTCCATTGGACATTCTTTCCTGCTTTGTCAAAGATTAGTTGACCATAGAGTTGAGGGTCCATTTCTGGGCTCTCTATTCTGTTCCATTGATCTATGTGTCTGTTTTTGTGCCAGTACCATACTGTCTTGATGATGACAGCTTTGTAGTAGAGCTGGAAGTCTGGAATTGTGATGCCGCCAGCTTTGCTTTTCTTTTTCAACATTCCTCTGGCTATGCGGGGTCTTTTCTGGTTCCATACAAATTTTAGGATTATTTGTTCCATTTCTTTGAAGAAAGTGGATGGTATTTTGATGGGGATTGCATTGAATGTGTAGATTGCTCTAGGTAGCATTGACATCTTCACAATATTTGTTCTTCCAATCCATGAGCATGGAACGTTTTTCCATTTCTTTGTGTCTTCCTCAATTTCTTTCATGAGTATTTTATAGTTTTCTGAGTACAGATCCTTTGCCTCTTTGGTTAGATTTATTCCTAGGTATCTTATGGTTTTGGGTGCAATTGTAAATGGGATCGACTCCTTAATTTCTCTTTCTTCTGACTTGTTGTTGGTGTATAGGAATGCCACTGACTTCTGTGCATTGATTTTATATCCTGCCACTTGACTGAATTCCTGTATGAGTTCTAGCAGTTTTGGGGTGGAGTCTTTGGGATTTTCCACATAAAGTATCATATCATCTGCAAAGAGTGAGAGTTTGACTTCTTCTTTGCCAATTTGGATGCCTTTGATTTCTTTTTGTTGTCTGATTGCTGTGGCTAGGACTTCCAATACTATGTTGAATAGCAGTGGTGATAGTGGACATCCCTGCCGCGTTCCTGACCTTAGGGGGAAAGCTCTCAGTTTTTCCCCATTGAGAATGATATTCGCTGTAGGTTTTTCATAGATGGCTTTTATGATATTAAGGTATGTACCCTCTATCCCTACACTCTGAAGAGTTTTGATCAAGAAAGGATGCTGTATTTTGTCAAATGCTTTTTCTGCATCTATTGAGAGGATCATGTGATTCTTGTTTTTTCTTTTGTTAATGTATTGTATCACGTTGATTGATTTG